>NW_012115322.1:4587626-4635137 GCF_000951035.1 Colobus angolensis palliatus | reverse complement strand
GCTCATCATCACTGGTCATTAGAGAAATGCAAATCAAAACCACAATGAGATACCATCTCATGCCAGTTAGAATGGTGATCATTAACAATTCAGGAAACCACAGATGCTGGGGAGGATGTGGAAAAATAGGAATGCTTTTATACTGTTGGTGGGAGTGTAAATTAGTTCAACCATTGTGAAAGAGAGTGTGGCAATTCCTCAAGGATCTAGAACTAGAACTACCATTTGACCCAGCAATCCCATTACTGGATATATACCTAAAGAATTATAAATCATTCTACTAAAAAGACACATACACAGATGTGTTTATTGCAATACTGGTCACAATAGCAAAGACTTAGAACCAACCCATATGTTCATCAATGATAGACTGGATAAAGAAAATCTGACACATATACACCATGGAATACTATGCAGCCATGAAAAAGGATGAGTTCATGTCCTTTGCAGGGATAGATGAAGATGGAAACCGTCATTCTCAGCAAACTAACATAAGAATAGAAAACCAAACACCACAGGTTCTCACTCGTAAGTGGGAGTTAAACAATGAAAACACACAGTCAGAGGGAGGGGAACATCACACACCAGGGCCTCTTGCAGGGTAGGGGGGTAGGGGAGGGATAGCATTAAGAGGAATACCTGATGGAGATGAAAGGTTAATGGGTGCAGCAAACCACCATGGCACATGAATACCTGTGTAACAAATCTGCACATTCTGCACATGTACCCCAGAACTTAAAGTATAATTTTAAAAAATACTGCCTGTATATTGATGACTATTTTTAAAATTTGCAAACATATCGGTTTTTGGCAATAACATTTTCTTATGGCATTTTATTTTTATGAGAATTTGATCAGAGGATACATTCTGTGTGATTGTAGTTGTCTGGAATCATTGAGATTTCCCTTGTGGCCAACTATTTATTTACAATTAATGAATTTAGTGCTTACTATTTAATGCTTACTTAGTGCCAGGCACTAAGCCCTTTGCAAATCTTCCTTTATTCCATTTTCTGTACAACCTATTATCTTCATTTGGCAGATAAGGAAACTAAGGGATAGGGAAGTAACTGTCACTAAATCTCACAGCAAGTAGCAGACTAAGATGTAATCCTAGCAGTCTGGATCCAGAAATTATGCTCTTAACCAACATACTGAGCTAATTTTTTCAGTTTCATATGTTGTTTTTAAAAAAACATGTATCTGTAATTTCTATAAATTTATGTCATTCCCTGTGTGTTTCCAATAGATTGAGCACACTGGTTTATTATAGTTTAGATCTTGTATATCTTCATTAATTTCTTGCCTATTTTATTTATCCATTTTTGAGAAATGTTTGCTGACTGTCTGTTAATCAACTTCTCCTTGTAATTCTATCATTTACAAATGTCAGTTGTTTGTTGGCTATTGTTAGGTATATTTATTTTCAGAGATTTTATATCTAATAGATATTTCCACTTAATATTACACACTATGTTCTTTATCTATATGTTTTTCAAAATAATAAGAGAATAAAATAAAAAATGAACCTTAAACTCTAAACAACTTCATCTCAACATGAAATTCAGATTCTCACAATTAAGTATTACTTTTGCAACAGTAAGAAAAGGCCTCTTACCCAACACAATCTGAACCAATAGTTGGTTAATTGAAAAGATTTGTTTAAACAGATAATTATCTAAAATTACTTATAATTAAACATTTTGTTTTATCTTGAATAAATTTATACTGGCTTTTTATGAGTTTACTGATTGGAGTACGGTCTGTCTTTACACATAATGTAACATAAAACACTTTCCTTTTTCCTCCCCCACTTTGGAGAGGAACAAGAACTGAAAGCCACTTGCAAGGTGATCTGAGTACAGAATTATTCCAGATTTTTAGGATTCCTTTCCCTATTCTCCTCTCTCTCATTTCATTCAACCTTATCTTTTTAAGAGACTGGTGTTAAAACTTTGCTTTCAACTTATTTTTCATAGAAACATTCACTTTTTATATTTATATTTCATCAATTTACAAAATATTTTATTAAATTTCCAAATTAGACCAATAAATATTATTGGCTCATAACACTTTGTAAACAACACAAGTCATGTTGGAAACCATACAACCAGTAAGAGCAGAAGTAAACATTCTGTCTGGGTTTTAACATTTATTTTAGGTTTGGTGTACACGTGCAGGTTTGTTATATAGGTAAACTGCATGTCACGGGGTTTGGTGTACAGACAATTTCATCACCCAGGTAATAAGCATACAACCTGATAGGTATTTTTTCTGATCCTCTCTCTCCCCCAACCTCCACTCTCAAGTAGGCCCCAGTGTCTGTTGTTCTCCTGTTATCCATGTGTTCTCGTTGTTTAGCTTGCACTTATAAGTGAGAACATGCGGCATTTGGTTTTCTGTTTCTGTGTTTGTTTAGGATAATGGCCTGCAGCTCCATCCATGTCTCTTCAAAGGACACGATCTTATTCTTTTCTATGGCTTCATAGTCTTCTATGGTGTATATGTGCCACATTTTCTTTATCCAGTCTACCATTGATGGACATTTAGGTTAATTCCATGTACATCCTATTTTGAATAGCACTGCAGTGGACATACACATGCATGTGTCTTTATGATAGAATGATTTATATTCCTTTGGGTATATACCCCAAAATGGAATTGCTGGGTCGAATGGTAATTCTGTTTTAAGCTCTTTGAGAAATCACCAAACTGCTTTCCACCATGGCTGAACCAACTTACACTCCCGTTAAACACTCACTTTTCTCCAGAACAGCCTCTGTTTTTTTTTTTTTTTTTACTTTTTAATAGTAGCCATTCTGATTGGTGTCAGATGGTATCTCCTTGTGGTTTTGATTTGCATTTCTCTGATGATTAGTGATGTTAAGCATTTTTTCATATGCTTGTTGGCTGCATATATGTCTTCTTCTGCAAAGTGTCCCTTAATGTCATTTGCCCACTTTTAATGGGGTTGTTTGTTTCTTGTTCATTTGTTTAAGTTTCTTGTAAATTCTGGATATTAGACGCTTGTCAGATGCATAGTTTGCAAATACTTTCTCCCATTCTGTAGGTTGTCTCTTTGCTCTGTAGATAGTTACTTTTTCTGTGCAAGAGCTCGTTAGTTTAATTAGATCCCATTTGTCAATTTTGGTTTTTTGTTGCAATGGCTTCTGCTGTGTTCATCATGAAATCTTTGCCAAGTCCTATATCCAGAATAGTATTCCCTAGGTTATCTTTCAGGAATTTTATAGTTTTAGGTTTTACATTTAAGTCTTTCATCCATCTTGAGTTGATTTTTGTGTGTGGTGTAAGATAGGGGTCCAGTTTCAATCTTCTGCACATGGCTAGACAATTATCCCATCAACATTTATTGAATGGGGAATTCTTTCTCCATTGCTTGTTTTTGTCAACTTTGTTGGAGATCAGATGGTTGTAGGTGTGCAGCTTTATTTCTGGGCTCTCTATTCTATTCCATTGGTCTATGTATCTGTCTTGGTACCAGTACCATGCTCTTTTGGTTACTGTAGCCTCGTAGTATTGTTTGAAGTTGGATAATGTGATGCTTTCACCTTTGTTCTTTTTCCTTAGGAGTGCTTTGGCTATTTGGGTGCTGTTTTGGTTTCATATGAATTTTAAAATAGGTTTTCTAATTCTGTGAAGAATGTCATTGGTAGTTTGATAGGAATAGCATTGAATCTGTAAATTGTTTTCAGCAGTATGGCCATTTTAACGATATTGAGTCTTCCTATCCATGAGCATGGAATGTTTTTTTATTTGTCTGTATTGTCTCTGATTTCTCTGAGCAGTGTTTTGTAATTCTTGTTGTAGAGATCTTTCACATCCCTGGTTAGCTCTATTCTTAGGTATTTTATTCTTTTTGTGGCAGTTGTAAATGGGACTGTGTTCCTGATTTGACCTCGGCTTTGATATTGTTGGTGTATGGGAATGCTACTGATTTTTGTTCTTCGATTTTGTATTCTGAAACTTAGCTTAATTTTTATCAGATTAAAGGAAGGGACTATGAGGTTTTCTAGATATAAAATCATGTCATCTGCAAACAAGGGTAGTTTGACTTCCCCTCTATTTGGATGCCTTTTATTTCTTTCTCTTTACTGATTGCCTTGGCCAGGACTTCCAGTACTATGTTGAATAGGAGTGGTAAGAGAGGGCATCCTTATCTTGTGCTGGTTTTCAAGGGGAATTCTCTCAGCATTTGCCAAGTCAGTATGATGTTGGCTGTGGGTTTGTCATAGATGGCTCTTATTACTTTGAAGTATGTTCCTTGAATGCCTAGTTTATAGATGGTTTTTAACATGAAGAGAAGTTGAATTTTATTAAAAGCCTTTTCTGCATCTATTGAGATGATCATGTAGTTTTTGTATTTAGTTCTGTTTATGTGATGACTCACATTTATTGACTTGCATATGTGGAACCAACCTGGCATCCCAGGGATGGAGCTTACTTGATCGTGGTGGATTAGCTTTTTGTGTGCTTCTGTATTCAATTTGCTAGTATTTTGTTGAGGATTTTTGCACTGATATTCATCAAGGAGATTGGCCTGAAGTTTTCTTTTTTTGTTGTGTGTCTGCCAACTTTGTTATCAGGATGATGCTGGTTTCATAGAATGAATTAGGGAGGAGTCCCTCCTCCCCATTTGTGTTGTTGTTTGTTTGTTTTCTTTTCTTTCTTTTTTTTTTTTAATAGTTTCAGTAGAAATGGTACCAAATCTTCTTTATACACCTGGTAGAATGGTAGAATTCAGCTGTGAATCCATCTGGTCCTGGGTTTTTTCCTGGTTGGTAGGCTTTTTATTACTGATTCAATTTCAGAACTCATTATTGATCTGTTCAGGCATTCAGTTTCATCCTGGTTCAGTCTTGAGAGGTTATATATTTCCAGAGTTTATATATTTCTTCTAGATTTTCTAGTTTGTGTTCACAGTGGTGGCCGATGGTTTTTTTGTTTTTTTGCAGCGTCAGTAGTAACTTACCCTTTGTCATTTCTAATTGTGTTCATTCAGGTCTTCTTTTTTCTTTATTTGTCTAGCAACTGGTCCATCCTATTAACTTTTTCAAAGAAATGAATTCTGGATTTGTTCATATTTTGTGTGGGTTTTCCTGGCTCAATTTCCCTCAGTTCAGCTCTGATTTTTGTTATTTCTTGTCTTTTGCTAGCTTTGGGGTTACTTTTGTCTTGCTTTTCTACTACTTCTAGGGTAATGTCAGGTTGTTAATGTGAGAGTTTTCCCACTTTTTGATTTGATTATTTAATGCTATAAACTTTGCTTTTAATACTGCCTTAGCTATGTCCAAGAGATTCTGGTATGTTGTAGCTTTTTTCTCATTAGTTTCAATGAGTTTCTGGATTTCAGTCTTAATTTCATTATTTACCTAAAAGTCATTCAGGAGCAGGTTGTTTAAGTTCCATGTACTTGTATGGTTTTGAGTGATTATCTTACTGTTGATTTCTGTTTTTATTGTGCTGTGGTCCAGGAGTGGAGTTGGTTGATTTTGGTGCTTTGCATTTGTGAAGGATTGTTTCATGTTCAAATGTGTGATCCATTTTAGAGTATGTGTCATGTGGCGATGAGAAGAATGTATATTCTGGTGTTTTGGGGTAGAGAATTCTGTAGATGTCTATTATGTCCGTTTGGTCAAGAGTCCAGTTCAAGTCCTGAATAGCATTTTTAGTTTTCTGCCTTGATGATCTGTCTAACACTGTCAGTACGGTGTTGAAGTCTCCCACTATTATTGTGTGGGAATCTACACCTCTTCATAGGTCTCTAAGAACTTGTTTTATGAATCTGGGTGCTCCTCTGTTGGGTGCATATATATTTAGATAGTTAGGTCTGCTTGTTGAATTGAATCCTTTGTCATTTACATAATGGTAAGCATTATATGTGGTCTTCATTGTCTTTTTTGATCATTATTGGTTTAAAATCTGTCTGAAATTAGAGTAGCAACCTCTGCTTTTTTCTATTTTCTTGGTAGAGTTTTCTCCATCCCTTTACTTTGAGCCCATGGGTGTCATTGAATGTGAGATGGATTACTTGAAGACAGCACACCTTTGAGTCTTGCTTCTTTATCTAGCTTGCTATTCTGTGCCTTTTAATTGGGGCATTTCATCCACTTACATTCATAGTTAGGATCAAATCTGTACATATCAATAATGTCATTGTTCGGTTAGCTGGTTTTGCAGATTTGTTTGTGTGGTTGCTTTATAGTGTCACTCATCTGTGCACTTTTTCTGGAGTAACTGGTAACAGTCTTTCCTTTCCGTATTGTGGGAACTCTTATAAGGCAGATCTGGTAGTAATGAATTCTCTTAGCATTTGCTTGTCTGAAAAGGATCTTATTTCTCCTTCACTTGTGAAGTGTAGTTTGCCTGGATATGAAATGCTTGGATGGACATTTTTTTCTTCAAGAAGGCTGAATATAGGGCCCCCGTCTCTTCTGGCTTGTAGGGTTTCTGATGAAAGGTCTGCTATTAGCCTGAAGAGATTTCCTTTGTAGGTGACCTGCCCCTTCTCTCTAGCTGCCTTTAACATTTTTTTCTTTCATTTCAACCTTGAAAAATCTGATGATTATGTCTTAGGAATGGTATTCTCGTGTAATGTGTTGCAGGGGTTCTCTGCATTTCTTGAATTTGAATGTTGGCCTCTCCAGTGAGATTGGGAAAGTTTTCATAGACAATATCCTCAAATATGTTTTCCAGGTTGCTTGCTTTCTTCCCGTCTCTTTCCATTCTGTCTGTGTCCAAAAGGAAATGCAATTTTGATTAATTCAGTGATTTGTTTAAATAGAAGTCAGCTAAGAGAGTTTCCTCTATAGTTCAAATCAGAATATATTCTTCAAGTAAATGAAGGCAAATTCAGTGAAAAGATATTCTACATCTGACAGATGTTATCAAAAAATAGCTACATAGGAATGAAATTGCATTTGTAAGTTAAGATACCTATAAACCAGCAATATTTCTGTTTATAAGGTGTCATGGATTTATGATACCAAGCTGTTTTTAGCTTATCTGTGTAGAGAATCTGCCTGCTTTAGGAAGATTGACATGTTTTCTTAAATGTAATATTTCTTGATACTCCCTAACACAAGTTATCTACTTCTGTCTGATCAGCCTCTTTCTTCTCCCATGAGTGTCTAGTCTCAGTAAATGTGTACAAGATTTATTTGAAGAAATCAAAAAAATCTTTATAAATTATTTCTTTTTTTTTTGTTTTTGTTTTTGTTTTTTGGAGACATAGTCTTGCTCTGTTGCCCAGGCTGGAATGCAGTGGTATGATCTTGGCTCACTGCAACCTCCACCTCCTGAGTTCAAGCGATTCTCTTACCTCAGCCTCCCAAGTAGCTGAGACTACAGGCATGCACCACCACACTAGGCTAATTTTGTATTTTTAGTAGAGACGGGGTTTCTCCATGTTGGTCAGGCTGGTCTCAAACTCTCGACCTCAGGTGATCCGCCTGTCTCAGCCTCCCAAAGTGCTGAGATTACAGGCATGAGCCACCACGTCTGGCCCTTGCTTTTCTAGATTATGTAGAAATGATAGAATTGAAAGGACTAGAAAGAATATCCAGTTCACAGGAGGTTCTTCAAGGTTTTCCAAATGTTGGCTGCAACATTTAAATATTTTAAACGTATTAAATATTTTAAGACTGTAATGAAAATAACATGCACACTCAGATGTGTTGTACCAAAGTGTAACACATTAGGGATCACAAAATAAAAGTAAGCTGCGCTATTAGTTTATATTTTTATGGACTGCCAATTAAAGCTTCCCTACTAATTTTTATGTAGGTATTTGAACTTTCTATGAATATATGTTTCTATTTATTTTTTATATGTTCGCTCTGTCACCCAGGCTGGAGTGCAGTGGTGCGATCTTGGCTCATTGCAACCTCCACCTCCTGGGTTCAAGCTATTCTCCTGCCTTAGCCTCCCGAGTAGCTGGGACTGTAGACACATGCCACCGCGCCTGGCTAATGTTTTGTATTTTCAGTAGAGACAGGGTTTCACCATATTAGCCAGGATGGTCTCGCTCTCCTGACCTTGTCATCCACCCGCCTCGGCCTCCCAAAGTGCTGAGATTACAGGCATGAGCCACCACGCCCAGCCCATACGTTTTTATTTATTTATTTATTTATTTTTTTATTTTTTTTGAGACGGAGTCTCGCTTTGTCGCCCAGGCTGGAGTGCAGTGGCACCATCTCAGCTCACTGCAAGCTCCGCCTCCCAGGTTTGCCATTCTCCTGCCTCAGCCTCCGAGTAGCTGGGACTACAGGCACACACCACCACGCCCAGCTAATTTTTTGTATTTTTAGTAGAGACGGGGTTTCACCATGTTAGCCAGGATGGTCTCGATCTCCTGACCTCGTGATCCGCCCGCCTCAGCCTCCCAAAGTGCTGGGATTACAGACGTGAGCCACCTCGCCTGGCATGTTTTTATTTTTAAGTTTATAGCTGGCCTTTTTAAATCTCGGGTGCAATATTACATATCCAAATCAAATTATACAAGCAAGACCACTGCTGCAGCATATGTATGCCATAGATTTGGGCCATAATCCCAAAAGCCACAATCCTGAAGCTATAATCCCAAAATATTGAAATCCTGAAATATCAAATTCCCTAATGTCTAAAATCTTGAAAGTTACTATCTCAAAAGATCAAAATCTCAAAAATGTTATTCTGGAAAAAGTAATTTAAAAAACTCTTTAAAGACTTTTATTTACACTTTGAAAAGAAAATCTATTTGATAAACATAAAAACATGTCACAACACTTCACAGGCCACTTTACACAATGAAATAGGAAATAATAACATTCATATTTTTGCGAGCAGAAACAGGTATACTAAAGACAGTCACATAGGTGAAACAGTTATGAGCAGATGAACCATATTCATGAAGAAATAGGCCAAAAAGTGAAATATATAAGCACATGTTACTACAGTTGGTAATTGTTTGCACCCAGCTTTATGATTACAATCATCTGCAATACCATGACAGACAACCTAAGTTTTTTGATGAGATTAATCAAAAGCCTTGATGGGTCACCACCAAATATGCCCAAAGAGCCAAGATCACGAGAATTTTGGTTTTTATCTTTTAGAAATGCAGATACACGAAAAGGACCTCTCTTGATTTATTGAGGAAGTTTCAACATTTTATGTACACCCACAATGCTTTCACACAAAGTCAGCTTGTGATAAGGTACTTTCGTGAAGTCAAATTTGCAATAAATGCATAAAACGAATTAGAACTCTCTAAAAGTCTTACACATTTTGTACATCC
The DNA here is from genome assembly GCF_000951035.1 of Colobus angolensis palliatus. Taxonomy (NCBI): domain Eukaryota; kingdom Metazoa; phylum Chordata; class Mammalia; order Primates; family Cercopithecidae; genus Colobus; species Colobus angolensis. Next base: position 4,625,842 of record NW_012115322.1, on the reverse strand, counting down.
AGTATTGGAAATGATGCAAAGATGAAATACATAGTGTATCATATTGGTGCTATATGTGAAGCTACAAAGTCATACACAACTGATAATTTGGTAGGAGAGATTTTTTGTATTTTTCGTCTGCCTTTTCACTTCTGTGATCTTCAAAACACTCACTGCACTTGTATTTGGAAAGTCGTAGTGGTCTACACATTTTGTAAGTAAATGCTGTCACTTGAAAGTCTGGTTACTGCCCACACATTTCAATTAAGCAATTTTCTGCCGTCACACACCAATAATAATTAGCTTTTAAACTTTGTATCTGTCATTATTAAGCAGTTTTGTACACTTACCTGATCATAGCTCTTTTGCAACAGAACAATTTCACAGATCTCTTCCATAGTGTTGTGAGGAATACAGTAAGAAGGAAGGATATTTGGCTTCTTGATACCAAATCTATATTAGACAGAGTCGACCAGAGAGAGAGAACCAAGAGAATATGTATATAGATATATGAGGGGAGATTTATTAGGGGACTTGGCTCATGCTATTATGATGGCTGAAAAGTCGCATTGCAGGCCGTCTGCAAGCTGGAGACCCTGGGATGCCACTGGTGTAAGTCCTGGAGTCCAAAGCCCAGCAACCTGTAGTTCTGATTTCCAAATCAGCAAAAGAAATGTGTGTCCAAGTTCTCAAAGAGACCAGTTTGCCTTCTGTATTACTTCTCTCTAGGCCCCCATCAGATTGGATGGTGCCTGCCAACATTGAGAGAAGAACTTTCCCAGCTAGTTCACTCAGACTCACACTCCTGGAAACACCATCACAGATACACTAAAAATAATGTTTTACTAGGTATTACTTAACCTAGTCTAGTTAACACCTAAACTTAAGCCCACCAGTCCACCTCTTATCAACCTGACATCCAAACACATCCCCTTAAACCACACTTAATTTACAAATAAAGACAAGAACAAAGTAATCGTTCCACCTAACATGATCCAACTGTCTCGTGTACAAGTGAAAATCACTAATCCCTTCCTCAAAATTTGGCTTTCAGGATTTCAGCATTTGAAATTTTAAGTTTTTGGGATTCTGATTTTCAAGATTTTAGACTTTAAGGATTTAGATCTTCTGGGATTTCAGCATTCAGAATTAGAGTGTTCAGGATTGTGTCTTTCGAGGTTATGATTGGCACTAGGATGGCACATTTAGTACAAACAGAAGTAGGGGTATCTTTCTGCCACGTGTACTTTGGCACTTTAAAGTAGTTTGCAATGATAAGTTAATATGATAATACTATATTAAAGAAAATTTTCTTGCTTAATTTAAGTTTTGGGTGGTTCTTGTCCATTTTTTACATTTGTGACCAGAAATATGAATAATGATTATAGTCCCTCAGTTTTGAAAACAAAATTGTCTACACTCCTCATTCAAGCCGCTGGACCATTTTAATTGCAGAAATCTTCATATTGCTAAATTAATTTTTTAATAACTGTTACCATTTGTAATAGCGTATTTGTGGTAATCAGAATTGTATCAACATTGTAAAACCAAAACAAAATACAGAAAATGACATTGCTGATGAGGATAATTTAAAATTGCAGTTGTCACCTATGTTCATTCTTTTTTTTTCTTTTTTAAGAGATGCACTTTAGCCCTGTTGCCCAAACTGAAGTGCAGTGGCATAATCATAGTTTATTGCAGCCTCAAACTTCTGACCTCAAGCAGTCCTCCTGCCTCAGTCTCCCAGGTAGCTGGGACTACAGGCATGCACCACCATGCCCAACTAATATGTAAAAATTTTTTGTAGAGACAGGGTTCTGCTATGTTGCCCAGGCTGGTCTCAAGCTCCTGGCCTCAAGCAGTCCTCCCACCTTGGCATCCCAAAGTGCTACGATTACAGGAGTGAGCCACCGCACCCGGCCCATTCTTAATAATGAATTTAAATAAGTAGTATCATAACTTGATCTTACGAATTTTTACTAATGAATCTTTTCTGTTTTATTTAATGGCGGTTCCATTTACATTTCATTCAACAATGGAGACTACTGGTAAAATAATTTGAAAACTAGTCTAATCTATTATTTTTACAAATTAAGAAGTTAAAGATCAGTTTAAATGTTTCTTGCTCAAAGCTATAAAACTAGAAAATGGCAGATACCAAACTTTCTACTCCTTAGTTCACTGTTTTTCTGATTTGTTACTTTATTTCTGTGTTCCTTTAATACATCTAGTTTATGAAATGCTGTTTAGCATTTAATGACATGGTTTTTATCCAAGCATTCATTTATTTATTCAACAAGTCATTTTCTGTGTGCCAGGCACTCTTCTAGGCACTGGTGATATCCCCTGAAGGTGGAATTGTGCTGAAAATAAAATAAGAAAAGTAGATTCAGCCTCCACTCAGTTTTGATTGAATATATACCTGCAGTTAGCATCTATCTGTGTGTATGTATTTACCACTGGGTGATTTTAATATATTATTAAGAAGAACTTTTCTATCTATGGTTCTATTTTAGGAGAGTAAAAAAGAAAGTTTTTTAGTATTTTGAAAGGAGAGAAAAATGAGTAATTAAACTTGAAGCACATTGTTTGCATACTATGTACCTGACAATTTGTTTGGAAACCAGGAACACAAAGGTAAATAAGACAAGTAATGTGTATATATTAAAACAGAGTTTGGCAAGTGCTGTAACATACATGTAACACATGTAGGATGAAAGAGGAATAAGCAGATAACTCTAGGCAGGATAATAAAAGGTTACTTTAAAGAAAATGGGGGGAAGTTTTTCTATGCCCAGAGAGCAACATATGCGAAGGCTCAGAGTTGTAAACACATTTTTCAGGCATTTACAAGAAAGTTTAGCGCAACAGAATACAATGGTATCTTGGAAGGAGCTGTGAATAGGCATTTTTAGACATTGTTAGATGATTGAGAATGGAATTAATGAAATGTGAGGACTTCTTTTATGCCCTTGGTATTCCTCATGTTTCTTTCTGTTTCGTCCTTCATCCCTAGCTCTATTCCTAAGTGTTATTTTAAATCAGAGACTGTATTTTGTACTTCCTTATCTTACGGCGACTAGTTCAGTGCTGAGGGCTTGGTATATGTCTACTAATTAATAGTGTTCATCATTCACTAGGCAAATATTTTTGGTTCCAGTACGTGCAAGGCCTGTACTTTGTGCTATGGGGGAAGAAGTGATACAAAGCCAACCTTCAAGGAACTAGTGAACCCAAAACAAAAATTAGCAGGGATTTTTGTCTGCTATGATGACTGCTATATCCCATGCGCTCACAGAGCTTACATTCTTATCAGAGGAGACAGACAATAATAAGATAAATTGTAAAAAAATAGACTATGTTAGATAGTAATAAATACTAAGGAGAAATGAAAGTAGAAAAAATGATAATTACCAGAGAAAGAAAGATAGTAAATTTACGTAATTTCTCATCCCATTTCCACAACTCTAGAACAGAAAAAATAAAAGCATCGCCTTATACAATTGCGATAAGGATTAAATGAGCTTGGATATCCATATATAAAAGATTGAAACTAGACCCCTATCTCTTGCAATACACAAAAATCAAATCAAAACGGATCAAAGACTCAGATATCTAAGACCTCAAACTATGAAACTACTACAAGAAAACGTTGGAGAAACTCTTCAGGACGTTGGAGTGGGCAAAAATTTCTTGAGTAATACAAGCACAGGCAACAAAAGCAAAAATGGACGAACAGGACCACATCAAGTTGAAAAGCTTCTATACAACCAAGAAAACAATCAACAAAGTGAAGAGACAACCCACGGAATGGGAGAAAATATTTACAAACTACCTATCTGACAGGGATCAATAACCAGAATATACAAGGAGCTCAAACAGCTCTATAGGAAAAAATCTAGTAATCTGATTTAATAATGGACAAAAGATCTGAACAGACATTTCTCAAAAGAAGTCATATAAATGGCAAACAGGCATATGAAAAGGTGCTCAACATCACTGATCATCAGAGAAATGCAAACAAAACTACAGTGAGATACCATCTCACCCCAGTTAAAATGGCTTTTATCCAAAAATCAGGCAATGAATGCTGGTGATGATGTGGAGAAAAGGGAACCTTTGTACATTGTTGGTGGAAATGTAAATTGGGAATGTAAAGAGAGAACAGTTTGGAGGTTCCTCAAAAAACTAAAAATGGAGCTACCATACGATCCAGCAGTCCCACTCCTAGGTAGATACCCAAAAGAATGGAAATCTGTATCAGATGTCTGCACTCTCATGTTTATTACAGCACCATTCACAATAGCCAAGATTTGGAAGCAACCTATGTGTCCATCAACAGATAAATGGATAAAGAAAATGTAGTATATACACAATGGAGTACTATTCAGCCAAAAGAAGAGTGAGATCCTATCATTTGAAACAGCATGGTTGGAATTGGAGGTCATTACGTGAAATGAAATAAGCCAAGTGCACAAAGACAAACTTCACATGTTCTCACTTATTTGTGGGAGCTAAAAACTAAAATAATTGAACTCATAGAAATAGAAAGTAGAAGGATGGTTACCAGAGGCTGGGAAGGGTAGTGGGGGTTTTTGGGGAGAAGTAGGGATGGCTAATGAGTACAAAAAATAGAAAGAATGAATAAGACAGAGTATTTGCTAGCACAGCAGGGTTACTATTGTCAAAAATAATTTAATTGTACATTTTAAAATAACTGAAAGAGTATAATTGGATTGTTTGTAACACAAAGGATAAATGCTTGACATGATGGATACCCCACTTATCCTAATGTGATTATTATGTATTGCATGCCTATATGAAAATATCTCATGTAACTCATACATATATATACCTACTGTGTACTCACAAAAATTAAAAACAAATTTAAAGGATTAAATGAGCTAATTTGTGTATATATAAAGTGTTCAGTGCAGTTCCTGGAAGCGGATAAGATAAATGGAAATATTATTTATTCATTTGGCTAAAATAACTTTAGCACCATAGCCATCTTCTTCTCATAAGTTATAGACTTATTAAAGGATGCACTTTTCAGTGGTTTTAAACTACTTTATCTAAGGCTAATACTTTCTCACCCATGTGTTGCTCCTTTTGTCTTCTGAAGCAGATGCACTCACATCTAATATTCCTTTCTTATTGAAGCAAATCATCATTCTTTCATAATACTTTGTCAAAAAAACAGCATTTGCTTATCTAAATGTCTGGTCATCATTTTCTATTTCAGGCATCAGGCAGGGATCCACATCTTCCTTTGGAAAATATTTATTACTGCTTCATCACTTACCACATCTCAAGGTTAAAAAGTCTAAAAAAATGAGACTTCTATGTTTGTTTACCAGCTAAAAATGAATATGATATTAGAAATGTTATTAAAGACAGAAATATAAAATCTTCAGTATTAATCTTCCAGAAATGAGATCATTGCACATCCATGTCCAATACTTGCAACATTAATTATAATGCCTGGAGGCATTTGTTATATCAGGATTATATAATAGAAATGCCAGTTGACCCTGTTTCCACATCCCTGGTTGCTCCTTTGTCTCTCTTGGCTGCTTTCTGAGAAACAGCACCACCCAAGCATGTTGCCACACCCTGTCCTACACTTCCCCTGTCCTGCTCTGGTTCAAAATCATTCCCTAGTTTTTCTACTAATGATGTAGTTAGAGGAAGGTGGTATCCAAAAACAAACTAACACACACAACAATAGTCTGGATATGAAGGGAAGACCTCAATGGTGGGAATACCCTATGGAGTAACTGTGGTCCAGGGTAGCTCTTCCGGATTACAAACTTGATTTTGTTCTTGTTCTCAAGAGTGATGAGCCTGGCCTGTGGGATCTAAAACAGACCATCAATATTTACAAGAAATTAATTTGTATGCCAGATTACCTATGTATGTACGTATGTATGTATTTAATGTATTTATTTATGTGTGTGTGTGTGTGTGTGTGTGTGTGTGTGTGTGTGTGTGTGTGACTGAAATACTTGAGCTTGCTATCCGAGTAAGTAACTTAATTATATCAGAGCACCTATGAAATCCATCAAATAATCAGAAGGTTATCCAGTGGTGGCCATGGAAATAGAACAAAATAAGTTAGACTGTTCCAAGGATTATTTTACCCAGGCTGAGGAAGAGCCTTGTCACACAGAATATAGTAATATCTTCCTGATGACTAAGAGAAAGTAAACAAGTTGTAAGATCTCAAGTATACCTTTGGAAGACTTGATGAATTTTTTTATTTGCTAAAAGAAAACAATTTTTTAATCCAGAAAAAATTCAGTGGCGTTTTATATATCCTAAAATAAGTAATTGTACAATTCAATTCCATAATTATTTCATTCCCAAGATGAGTTCCTGAGATAATGATAATGTGATATTGCCAATGATGGTGGAAAGAAAGAAAGAGAAAGAAAGAATGGAAGGAAGAAAGGAAGGGAGGGAGGGAGGGAGGAAGGGAGGGAAGGGAAGGAAGGAAAGTAGAGGATTGAAATTCGATGGTTCTCTGTACCCTTTACTTCCTCTAAGTCAATAATCACCACAGTCTCAATTTCCTTAGGAAAGTTACCTGTGTGCTTATGGTTTTAGCTGGCTTACTGGCCCTCCTACACACGTTGGTAGTGCGTAATGATCTAGTAAGAATTCATCATTTACCCTTTTGAAGAAACTATGAAATGTAGGATAAATGGCTATTTAGCAAAATAAGTTGTACCTCTTGTTAAGGGCTATAGTGAAACCTTCAGCCTTATCTCAAGGTACTTTCTATTCCAGAAGTTGGAAACCCAAATGCCTATAGAGGCCAGGCTGATGGGAATGAAGCAGGAAGCTATTGCAGTGAACTGGAGAGCCAAGTTGTTTCTGGAGGAGCAGCCACTGCTCCGTTCCAGATAATTGTTGTAAGGCAGGAATGTTGGCCTAGTGTTACCATATTGTCCAGTTTCTCAGGTAAAGCAGGAATAGAATTGTTATGTGAAATCTTTTGATTTAAATATTGTCAATTAATTTACTTATATTTTTATTCTTAAACCATGTGCAAGCCAAACACTTCTGTAGGTGGGGTTTGACCCAAAGTCCTCCTGTGTATGGCTGCTCTTATATTTTGTTTGTCTGTTTGTTAAATTAGAGACTTTTACAGTTTTTGCTTTTTTCAGAGCATCCTCTAAAACACTCTATGCCTCATTTGGTTATATTGAAACTCCCTCCCTCTCCAACCTGCGTACTTTGTGCATAAGTTTTCTGTGGCCGCTACATTTTCTCTGCCATCCTCATCATTCCAATGAACAGTCAGTCAAGTACTGAATGGAGTCTCCTTGAGATACTTTTCATATGAGGCCATTAAACATCCATGGGTTTTACTAGTTGTTTCATTCCTGATATGTGAGCTACATAAACACATTAAAAGATCACTTATTTCATGGGACTTAGAGATTATATGCTCTTTGGGCTCCCTTTTCTAAAATCTGCACAGAAATAATCTTCCTTCTCTTGTTTATTGAAAAGACCTTACCAGATACTTTACTAGACTGTAGTTATCTTGAACATTTAATAATATTTGCTGGAGAGACTTATTGGACTTGGGTGTTCCTAGATACATATTCAGACACAGTGTCTTTGGGTATGTTTCTTCAGTGGGTGAGGAGTTGTCTTATTTTTCCTTTGAGTAACCTGATTTTCAAGGTTACTAGGGGACTAGTAGGGTATTACTTTACCTCTGTTTGGTATTGATTTATTTATGTTTATTTATATACTTTATATAAAGTATAAATTACTTTATCTCTGTTTGGTATTGATTAATCCAAGTAGGAACTTGGCAGCCACTGCTAAATGAATTGAAGCGTACTAAATATTTTTATAGTAAAAGTGTATATAAATATTAGTGTGTATATGAATACACCATTTGGTGTATTGCAAACCCTCAAATAGACATAATTTATATTATTGTATTCTCATCGTACAGGTTTGGGAATAAACAAAATTGATATACATCATTTTTCAGCAAAGATTTGACATTCATATATTAAGCTGCATCCTGAGTAGACAAAATACTAGTAATGCACAGATAAGATGTGAAAATTACCCCCCAAACCTTGTTGGTGTACTCTTAAATAGATTATGTAAATGCAGCCAAGTTTTTTATCGGTATTCCTTATGAGAAATCACCATATTACAGAAAAGCAAAAAATAACCGCTGTGCTGACAGCTAACATTCAGGAATAAATCATAAATTATTTTTCCTTGAGAATTATAGTGAGCTTATCATTTTGTTCATAGATGTTCTGGTATAACTTGTTACTGTTCTTTAAAACAATTCCTTATATTTCTTAAGTACATTCCTAGGTGGATTTGCAGAAAATATAAAAGATAAATTTTTTTTAAAGATATGTATTTGAGATCTGGTAATTGTTCACTTTTTGGCTTTAATGAAAGGAAGTGTTTCATAGTAAGTATTTTCCACATATGCATACAGACCTTCACTTCCCATCTCATTATATATTTTCAAAGGCACAAAGTGAAACTTTAACCTGAACTTCTTTGTCTCAACTGCTTTTTCTTTTGCAATATTGTAGGATGTCAAGGGCGAAGAGAAAGCTCAGTTGTTTGTAATAACTTCTGTGAAGCAAAAGAACTGTATATTATATGGGAGAATTACAAGGGGAACCTAGTTTACAGACTCGGAAAGTTAAGTAAAGATTAGAGAGACGAGGGAAGACTTATCTGAGAAAGTGACATTTAAACTGAGATAAATGGGCACTATTCAGTGAAGAACAAGAGGGTGAGATGGGAGACAATATTCCAAGTAGAAAAGTGAGCATGACACCTGGAGGCATTTTAGAACCAATCTAAAGGACAGCCTTAATTTTTACTTGCAGTATGTAGATCATAATAGGTTAATGCAGTATTCTTTCCGACTCTCCATATCTTTTTCTCGTTTTGAATAAAACAGAAAGAGAAATAATAGCATATTACTGGACATGAAGCTTTCCAATAAAAAGCTTCCCTAATACTTCTAAGGATTAGGGAAACATTAATTACCTCTTCTACAGATATAACACTTAGTTTTTTGAAGATAGTATTTTTCCTGATTACAGAGCTAATATATGTTTATTATAGAAAAATTTGAAAATCCAGAAAGGCAATGAGAAAGTATGTTTATCCACTACCAGAGAACATACAGAGTATAGTGGTGTTCTATTCCTATGTCTATATAAACAGTAGTATTTTGTTAATTAAGGTGATAATTATATGTATAATTTTATAGTATGTTTTTTCACCTAACAAAATCATGGTGTTTTTCTCAGTGCTATTAAAATTTCTGTAATATGACTTTCATAGCTATATATGACTAATAACAATTTGGATACTTACTATGTGCTAGGCACATCTACATTAACTTACTTTTTTCCCAGAACAATCCTATATGGTTATAATCCCCATTTTATAAGAAATTTTAAAACTTGTTCAAGGTCACAAGTTAATAAAGGGTAGAGCCAAGGTTCAAACCCAGTCAGCTTCTAGCTTCTGCTGTTAACCATTAAGGCTACGTAGCCTGTCAATACTATGATTGGTTTAAGTTAAACCCTATTTTAGGCTTTTTAATTGTTTTTAGTATAGTTTTTGGCTATTTGAAATAATATTTTTTATTCTGTGAGTTGGCAGTTAAGACTGGGCCCAGCTCTAGCAGCTCATCCCTGTTCCACATGGTGCTGGCTATATTTACTTACAAGTCTAGGGCCTCAGCTGGACTGGCTGGACAACTAGACTTCTCTCTTCACGTAATCTCTCATCCTTGATGGGGCTAGCTCAGATTGTTCACATGATGATGGCATTTCAAGAAACAAGAGCAAAAGTTATAAGGCCTTTTGAGTTTTAGGTGCAAAACTTGAACAGTCTCATATGCATCAAATTCCACTGGTCAAAACAAATCACAAGGCCTGCCAAGATTCAACGTGTGGAGTGATAAATTCGTTTCCTGATTGGAAGGAGCTGCAATTTTGTGGCAACCTGCCACACTTAGCATTTGGTTCAATGAAGACTTCTATGTGACTCGAGTGTACAAGTTCCTGAATTTTCGTAGCAAAATATGGCCTGGTATAAATAAATATTGGCCAAAGATGGGCACAGACAAGCACACCTGCTACCTTGACTCTGAGGACTGGCCTCACTCTCAAGAGCCTATCTCTGTACCTTGAGAGCTGATGAAAAATATAACTTTCCTACATTATTATGATCCCTCATCTCAGGTTGTGAACTTTTACACTTTTTTGCTCTGAACAGTCAAGGACATCTGAAGCTAGAGAATTTCTCTCTAGTGAGTGGCAGGGGCAAGAGAGATTTGCCTTTCTAGGGTATCCTTGTACAACTATATAAAACAAATGTAAATGTGCTAGGGGTAGTTTGAGTGAATAAGTGGAGCCTGGCAGAGGTATTGGGTCACTTACAAAGGATGTATCTGAGAGGTATATTTTGGAAGAAGTGAGTGCACAGTGAAGATAAGCAATGGAAAAATAATCGCTTCTCGGCCTTTTGGCTAAGATCAAGTGTAGCAATGGAAAAATAACTAGGCTAAAAATGGGGCTAATCTATTGCACAGTTTCAAAATATGAAAAAGATGTAACTGCAAGATAAGTGTGCTCATAAATAAAAATGTGTGTCTTCAATAAATAGGTGAAAGGTGAAACAGATGGGGGAAGGTTGACTGAGGGATTGACTAGGTACTGTGAAGGAACTGTTTGAATAATTGACATGATGGTGAAAGATAATTAGAACGGGGAAATGTCATTTAGGGTTACTGTAACAAGCATAACAAGCATAATTCAGCCACTAACGATGGAAAGATTATGAATATGTTCATTTATTATCCAATAAAATGATAATTATGTTGTAGCCACTCAGACTTCCCTCTCCAAAATAGTAATGTTATTATTTTTAATCCAATCATATCTGTTGTTACATGTATGCATTGTTTTGGAATATAAATATAAAGGCGGGTTTTATGTAGGACTTGTTCTCAATTGGAGAATATGAGGTGTTCACTCTTGCAAATATAGGAAAAGAGTGGACTTCTTAATTACCTTTAAATATTTCATGAGCTAAATTTATAATCATAGTATTAAAAGTATAAGCCATGATTTAGATATATCAAATATCTATGTTTTACCTAATGTACATAGTCTCATCTTGATAAATCAATAATTAATTGGGGGCTAATTCTGTCCCGCTGTGTCTCCCAGTTGTCGCATCCACTAAGCACAAGATCAACATGTGATGTCATTATAAATATTTTAATAGAATTTACTCATAATACCACATGACTCAAAAACCAATTCTTTATTTTTATCATTAATCATTTAATCAGAAGAATTTGGCATTTGATGTTATTCAGCAAGGTTTATGAAGAATAGCTATTTACTTATTTTCATGGTGTCACTTCATGTTGTTTTGAGTATAACTTTAGAAATTCACATTTGGCCGGGTGCGGTGGCTCATCCCAGCACTTTGGGAGGCCGAGGCGGGCGGATCACGAGGTCAGGAAATCGAGACCATCCTGGCTAACATGGTGAAACCCTATCTCTACTAAAAATACAAAAAATTACCTGGGCGTGGTGGCGGGCGCCTGTAGTCCCAGCTACTCGGGAGGCTGAGGCAGGAGAATCGTGTGAACCCGGGAGTCAGAGCTTGCAATGAACCGAGATTGCGCCACTACCCTCCAGCCTGGGCGACAGAGTAAGACTCCGTCTCAAAAAAAAAAAATACACATTTAAGCCAAGCACGGTGGCTCGCACTTGTAATCCTAGCACTTTGGAAGGCCAAGGCAAGAGCTTGAGGTTTTGAGCTCAGGAGTTCAAGACCAGCCTGGGCAACAAAAGGAAACTCCCATCTCCACGAAAAAAATCAAAAAATTAGCCAGGCCTGGTTTGAGTGCCTGTGATCCCACCTATACAGGAGGCTAAGGGAGGAGGATAGCTTGAGTCCAGGAAGTCAAAGCTGCAGTGAGCCATAATTGTGCAATTGCCCTGCAGCCTGGGCAACACAGCGAGACCTTGTCTCCAAAAAATTAAAGTAAAATAAAATACCCATTCAACACTTCATAAAGTAGTGAGTTTATTCAGGTTAACAATAATGTCAGTAAAGCAAAATGAGAAAAAAAAAAAAAGGTCTGTTCCATTAATTAGCATCCTGTTTTAACATAAGTTTAATTTTAATTTTGCTGCATTTATTTATTTTAGGGGTTCCTTTGTTAATCCAATTAAAATGTGTCTGTAAACCACTTAGTAAATAAAACTGTGATTAACTTTATAAATAAAATTTAAAGTTAGCATATTAATTTTCTTAGATGCCCTATCACACTTTTTCAACACAGAAATCATCAGAGATTGTGAGATCATCAGGGAAAAATCTAGAGCAAAAGGCTCTTTTGCTGTTTTATCGACATGCATAGTCATTGGCTTCTTTTAAAAACCTCTTTCACTTCAGACACGTGTTGCTAAAATTTTATAAGCCTACATGGTAAAAAATCAGAATGTAAAATTATATTGACTAATTAGAATATGCACAGTCTTTCGGAAGTATTTAAGCACCTACTGTATGCTAGGGATTATACCAGGAACTGGGAATATGACAAGGTCCTGCTGTTAGACTGTTTACATTCCAGTGGGGAGAGCTAGTCAGTAAACACACAAAGAAATGATAAGCAATAATAATCATCATCAGATAATAAAAGTATCAGTGAATTAACAAAGTGTGAGAGAGTACCCCTAGAGTTTACATTACGGTCTTTTTGAGGAGATGATGTCTAATTTGAATGCTGAATGGTTAGAAGAAGCCAATGTAAAGAAGAAAATCCAGTTGCTAAAATTCAGTCCACCAAAAGCCATTTCCAGAGACTAATTTGCATATTTAAAGGAATCAGGAAACTGAAAACATTGGTGGAATCGTGGCAGGTACGTCCCTCAGAACATACACACATGCACACACACACACACACATGCACACAATTTTGCATCTTGTTATTTTTGCTACAGAACTGTTTGTGAAATAAATATAAATTAAGTCCTAAGTAAAAGACCTATTGTGGATCCTGAGTCTTAGTAAGATGGAGGTACCTTCATATCACAAAATCTTTTATGTTTTGACCTATGCTTATTGGGCTTAAATGAAACCATATAAGTAAGGTGGGTCTTTGGAGAGGTGAGGCAAGATGCTGTGTAATAGGTACTTCTAAAAGCATAGTAATATTAAAGTGTTAAATTTGGAAAACAGGAGAAGCTTTAGTTTTCATAATATTATAATTATAAAATTATAAAAGTAAAGCCTGACTACATCTTGGATGAGTCTATATAGAAGGTGAAGTTATCAGAATCATGAAAGCAAGTAGAATCGATTTTAATATTTAGCAAAAGAAGGTATGCTTCAGTTTCAAAAGTTTAAGAAACATGGACTGAAATGCTTTCCTAGTTCTACCCTCCTAGCACTTAAAGAAATGTAAGGACCCTAGAATTATGCAATTCTATGTTATCATAATTTTAAATGAGTTATCAAGATGAGCATAGATATATGTACAGGAATATTTTTATCATATTTATTTGTCATTGTGAAAATTTGGGAGAAAAATCTATGTCCACCAAAGGAAAATTAGTAAAGAAATGATATATACATTTATGACAAAGTTATACCCAACAATTAAAGATCATGTTTTGGAAAAGTGTTTAATGTCATAGTAAAATGCCCAGGAAGAAAAAAAAGTGGTAGTGATTCAATATTTAAAAGACACACATTTACAGATAGAAAATATTTGGAATCAGTACTGCTTCAGAGAACAATTTGGCAGTATCTGTAAAGTTGAAAATGTGCAGATCTGTTAACATGATTATTTACCAATAGATGAATAGTTGTATAATCATATGATAGAATACAATTTTGAGGTTAAAAATTCATGAATTGAAATCCTGTATCTGCAACAGAGATAAATCTATATACCTCAATAGAGATGGCTCTCAAAACATGTTGAATTTTAGAAAAGCAAGTTACAGAATTATATGTACCATATACCAGTATTTATATAAAATTTCAAAATACATATAACAGTAAAATATTGTTTATGTATACATATATAGGAAACAAACATATTAAAACATGACCTGAAAGGATACAGACAAGAATCATAATACTGGTTGCTTCTGGGGTGGAAGGGAGGGGATTGGGCTGAAAAGGAAAATGGCATGGGGGTGGGGGTAGTATTTAACTTCATCTGTAATGTTTTCATCTTATGTTTTAAAATAAGCAAAAATGACAAAATGTTTACATTGTAAATTTAGAGTAGTGGACGTTGTTGTTTACTAAACTCGCTTTTTATGTAAGCTTTTAAAACTTTCTAAAAACAAATGATTGAAAAAAAGCATATCAATGATTCCACAGACATTTAGGATTTTTTTGTTTCTGTGAAGAATGTCATTGGTATTTGATACAGATTGCACTGAATCTGTAGATTGCTTAGGGTAGCATTGTCATTTTAGCAATATTAATTCTTCTAATCTATGAGCATGGAATAGCTTTCCATTTTTTTGTATCCTCTTCTATTTCTTTAATTAGAGTTTTATAGTTTTTTTGTATTTTCCATGGTTATTATTCAGCAGTGAGATTACAGTTCAGTATTTACTTTCATCTTCAAACTTCTCTGTATTTTCCAAATTCACAAGATGAATGTTGAGAAAAAAATGCCACTTAACAGATAAATGATAACTATATTGGATTTTTGCTATGAGGGCTTCCTAAGACCCTTACAATTGTGCTGCCTCTGGAAGGCTGAAGTAGCAGCAAAAAAGGGCTGATCCTCCCATACCCCATCCCCAAACCCTGAACAAAAGAAATTAGAGGGCTGGCTGCCTGCAAGATGTAAAGCTGTGAAACCAGCCTTTTCTTGGGAAGAGAGGCAGACGGATTAGGGTGTCAGTCTTGATCAGGCATCAAACTTCGAACAGACATCAGAACAAGAACCTAGAGGGTTTACTAAAAAATAGATTGTCCCACGAGTTTCTGATTCATTAAGTCTGAGATTGGGCCTGTGAATTTGCATTTTTGACAAGTTCCCCGGTGTTACTGGCAATAATGATGTTTGTCCCAGAACTATGTTAGAGAACTGCTGGTTTAAGCAAAACCCAGCCATCAGATATTGGTATTTTTGATTACTGAAATGTGAGGGAAGCATTTGGCAGCAATCACTGCAATGTTATTAGATGGCAGATCCACAGATTACTTAATGGAGTGAGCCAGCCAGTCTCAGGGAAGTTAGAGCCACATTTAAGAGGAGGCAGGAAGAAAAAAAAAGGTATCAAACAGAAAGCTGAAAAGTAGGGAAAATGGGAATGGGCCCAGTGTATAATGATGAGACCACTGAAGAGATTTCTTTGGAAAAGCGAGGTAATAAAACAGGCATGAAAAGGGACTATAAAAAAACAAGTTTGGTCATCAGAGTCTGTTGCTATTTGACAAAACTAGTGGTCCAGGATGGCACAAAGTTCATACCACTTTCACAAGCACTAGAAATTCCATGAGGCCACAAACTCCTTGTGAACAAGGATTGACCCATCCTCATCCCTCCCGTCCTCTTTCCTTTCTGTTCTTCCACATTGAGTAGCTCATTAGAGCCAAATATTGCACTGGGCTTTGGATAAATAGTATTTTGGTGTCTTAATTCAGGCTGCTATAACAAAACACCGTAAACTAGATGGCTTATAAACAACATAAACTTTTGTATCATAATTCTGGAGGCTGGCAAGATTAAGGCACTGGCAGATCCAGTGTCTGGTAAGGGACTACTTTCTGGTGCATATGGTCTTTTTGCTGTAAACTCACATGTTGGAAGAGAGCTCTTTATGGCCTAATGCCATTCATGATGGCTCTGCCCCCATGACCTAATCATCTCCCAAAGGCTCTATCTCCTAATACCATCACCTTGGGGGTTAGGATTTCAACGTGTGGATTCTGGGGGGAATACAGACATTCAGACCATAGTACTTACCATCTTTGTACTCCCAGCACCTAGCATAGTACCTAGCACATATAGTAGCTACTCACTAACTGTTGAATGAAATGTGAATAAACACAGACATGAACAGCAGGAGTCATGGTCAAAGGTATAGTGAGTGGAAGATGTTATGCCTGCAGGTAGGACATTTCTGTGAGAAGCATAGCACAGTGAACTGGGGCCAGTGATGCAAATTACCAGCTTGAGACCCTATTGGGACTGCTACTACTTGGTACTTTTCTTTATACTCCAAAATTTTTCCCAGTAAATTTTTGATGTTTTCCCCATTGCCCGCCAGTGTTTGCCACGTCCATACCCACAGTTCCTTGCTTTCAGTTGTGAGTAAATGCTTCATTACAACGCCCTTAACCTGCCTCAGAGCCAAGGCTACAAAGAAGGCATATACCTGAATATATGATGCCTTTTATATATCAATATACCTGAATATATGATGGCCTTTACCACAAGATGGTCTCCTGCTTTCCTAAGGAGAAATCCAAAACAAGAGTTTGGGCCAACTTAAATATACAGACTTTTAGGAATGTAGTTAAGTAGTTATGTGTCTATTTACAGTGCTTAATTTGTTACTTGATTAAGTTGTACATGCATATTTGAAATGCATGTTGTCTAAAATAATACATTAGTTTTTTCACTTACATGTTTTAAAATGATTTTAATTTAATACTTTCATATGAATCTTAAGTCATTTAACACAGTTTTTCAGAGTGTATCATCTTCACTTTCATTTACATTGTTTGAAATATAGTAACCTTTTGAATCTGTGGACAGTGCTGCCACTGAAATATTTATCACAAACCACAAGTCCCATTCATTCAACACTATGATAATTGTTTTTCATCCATTCTTTAGTGTAGTTTCATGAATCCCACAATGTAACTATATACAGTATATGAAATTGGTCATAAAAAGGCTTCTTTACAAAAACAAATAATACTAACAACTGTGAAGTTGCATTCTCCACAGGACTGGATAGTAAATCTTCTAAAAATTTACTCGCCATGATTTTTTATTTAATAGCTCATTCAAGATAACCTTTATAAGCATTCCACACTATCATTGATTATGGCAGTTTCAAGCCAGTATGTCCTCCTTAAATAGCACCTCGTAACTGAATAAGGGAATTAAAAGAGCACCCCATAATATAAGGAATTTTGTAAACTCTTGACTATAAAGCAAATTCCACTCATATTCAGTAATATTGGAGGGAAACCACCTCTTATATTTGGAAAAGTACTATAAATTTATTTCCTTCTAACTTTTTATTTTAAAAAAATAAACATTTTCTTCTCTAGACTAAAACTGTATAATGATTAGAAAAGAAAACTGAATCAAAGGGTTATATAATATTAAGAAGTTATTAAAATATGATTGGATTAACACACAACTCTGTAGTTTACAGGTCATAAGAAGTGATGGATATATTTTTATGTCAAGTTAGAAGGAGGCCTTATGTGTACGTCTGTATGTTTGAGTGTCCATGTATATGTAATGCCATAATTATGGGTCTGTCTCCAGTCATTAGAAAGTTGAATATGCTGAAGAGCAAGTAAATTGGTTTAATTGGAGTAAGTGGACTAAGTTGGAAGAAGGAAACAACTTGAATTTGACAGATGATTTTGATAGCAAAGGACATCAACGTCATTGGGTACACTTCGTAGTTTATTCTATTTTAAAATTGTAAAGCGTCTCAGTTTTCAACATTAAATATACAAGTTCACATATTTACATATGTTTCAGGCTACATTATTGGAATTTTGAAGTCATGAAAACGTCAGATGAACCAACCTGCAACACCTTGGATTCAGATTGGAAGATAAAGAGAAAGTTTAAAGAATGTGGCCTATAAAGGCGGGTACCTGGAAATATTAACCGACTCACACTGTAAAAATGAGACCAGTTTCTAAACAATAGAGATTGTTTTAGTACGACATCAAGGTTCAAGACAAATGTTGAACTAAAAACTTTACACTCCCCACCCCCGTTCACACAGGTACCAGCATTGGTGAATTATGATTTTCCTTAGTCAGAAGCACTCATTTTCACCCATGTAGACCATCCTTAGGAATTAAATATTGGTTATTTAATGTAGATTATAATGGGAAGCTGATTTTTTTCACAATGGCAGATTTCAAGGACTTGGTTCCAAACTGAGCTGAAGCTTCCCAATGAGTTTTGTACAGTCTGGGAAAAGCTGTGCTGCACTGGCCGACTTTTGAAGGCCATCATGCTCTGTAATATAAGGATATCATCTCATTGCTGATATCTTTGGAGAGTCCCCAGCAGACACAGAAAATGAATGGAGGCAAAGAGTGTGACGGAGGGGACAAGGAAGGAGGTCTTCCAGCTATACAAGTTCCTGTGGGTTGGCAGCGTCGTGTGGATCAAAATGGAGTGCTTTATGTCAGGTAAGTTCTTATTATCACCTGTGGTACCTGCAAAGTTGCACTCCAAAGACTAAGGAGAGAACCAAACATGGTGACTGATGGCTCCTCATATAAAGGTGAATAAGTGACCTTTGTGCTAGAAACATCTGAGAGTTTTTAATTACCTTAGATTTCCAGAGAATTTTTGTGCATTACTTGTTTATGTAAGGTGTCGTTCTGCTTATCTCTGTAACAAGAACAAAGAAAAATATGATGATTTCTAAAAGAAACATGCAATCATCATTACCACATTCACAGGAGAATGTAAAATACTTGAAATATCACTTGACTTGAATTACTCTGTCCTTCAGAGTATGTCAGCTGGCTTTTTTGATAAAATTGAGTTTTTATCCATAGAAAGTTTCAGTTATTAGACTTCTTAATGCCTTCTGTTAACAAAAAATACGTTTCTTTTTTTTCTGTATAGTCTTTAATCTATTTCCTTGCATGTAATAGTAAAAGTGAAAAAGTCATGGAGAAGGCTCTGCATCTTACAAGTAAATAGTCATACAAATAAAATGCCTACTCTTTTCAATGTCAGTGCTATACATCTCTTGTAGAACAAGTTGAATGGAATGATTAAACTGTTAAAAAGAAGTTTTAGTCTTACTTATTAAATAGTTAACATCTAAGTTCCCTACTTCATAGTTTTTCTGTAAGTGTATGAAAGAAGATACCATAAATCTTTCTTTGTGATGTAATGAAAAACTTTTAGAAACAGACTATAACTGTTTAAAAGGTATCACATTCCATTATTAAATGGATGCTATTACTTTCAGTGTGACTATTTATATCCCAGCTTCAACAGAATTTGCCAGTCCAGCAAGAATGTATTTACAGAAATGAGATATTTTTGGTTATGTAAACACAGACTATTTTATGACATAATAACTCAGAAAGTCAGTTCAGATTCTGTCTTGAGTTTGTTTGCTTGTTGTGTGTAAGGCATTTCTTGAGGTAAATCTAGTTACCGATTAAAAGCATTTTGTCACATAAATTTTACTTCTATAATATTAAAGATGTGATCCATATTTATTGGGGTGAAGGGATAAGAAAGCAGAGAATATGAAGCTCATCCCATCGTAGATAAGATGAACAAGCACACATGAGATAACTTCTTCAGAGTTTCTATTGCCAGTGCTGTTAACAAACTACCAGAAATACGTTGTTATAAATATAATATAGCAAGTTATCTGTGTTATACGTTTATACTTATGTTTGTTCTAGTCTGTAAAGAGCAAATGTATATTCAGCATAGAACAAAAGACTCTAAAATCTGGATAATTTTTTTTCACTTCATTTTTATTCCTATGAAAGATAAATGAGCTTTTTCAATTTCTGCAGGCAAAAACCAAATTAAGTCTGGGAGTCAAAAACCAAGTTAAAGTCTAAGAAACTGTCGGTTATCGTGTTCATGATTTTCCAAGTCTGACTAGACTTTGTACTATCTGATATCCTTGTTAGTATCGGTTCTCCAACTTCAAATCTGTATACTGATAATTATTTTGGAAACAAGCTTTCCTAGCTTAGGTAAAACCTTCTGAAATTAAATTAACCAGTATAGATTTAATTTGTTTGTATATAACTAAATTACTACTTGAACATGTATAGCTCCTTCTATAGCTCCCTGCTCAATGTGCAGTTTGCTCATAATTTTTAGGTTAGTCTCCAGCTGCTCCTGCCTCAGCGTGGCATTGAGGCTACACATTAAATTTTCCACCTACTTCCAATCTTCTAAGCTTTATCTATGCTGTAAGTTTTTTAACTATTTTTTTCCATTAATTATTACTCTGAGAAATTAATTAAAGAGATACAACTGAAAGAAAGAACCCAACTGACTTATTGAGAGGAAATGTTTTTAAAGCGTCTGGAGTACTTTAATAGAATTAAGGAATTCTTGTCTTCAGGTTTAATTTTACAATTAAATTCCTCTAGGATTCAGTCCATATACTTTCTTCTAAGTTAAAATGTCGGGCAGTTCCTTTTCACCAAATTCATGAATGCTTCACATGAAAAATCAACAAGATATTACACTTTTTTCTTGTTGTTTTTGAGACAAAGTCTCACACTGTCGCCCAGGCTGGAGTGTAGTGGCGCATCTTGGCTCACTACAACCTCCGCCTCCTGGGTTCAAACATTTCTCGTGCCTCAGCCTCCCGAGTAGCTGGAATTACAAGCACGCACTACCATGCCTGGCTAATGCTTGTATTTTTAGTAGAGATGGGTTTTCACCAAGTTGGCCAGGCTGGTCTCAAATTCCTGACCTCAAGGGATCCGCCTGCCTCAGCCTCCCAAAGTGCTGGAGTAACAGGCGTGAGCCACTGCTCTCGGCCTGATTTAATTTTATTGAAATCACCACACCTGCAAAAATATCTTTTTGCCCTTCCCTGCTGTGGTTGAACTCGTCACTAAAATGAGAATTCTCTGCATATCACCTGAAAAAAATTAGCCTAAGTAAATGAGTAATTTGACAAAGTTAAGGTTTTTTGTTTAGGTTTTCTATGTGCCGAAATTACTTTCATAACTGTCCATAAATAAAATATGAATTGCATTTTAAAGCTGGTTCACTTATAGATTTAAAAAAACTATTACTTGTGTTTTTGTAGAGATAGAATAATCTGTGTACAGTATTGTAAAGTTTTGTATATGAAATGGAGATTATTGTTTTTGGATGAACTTGATCAGAGGGCTTAAGTGAAGGTTTGGTAAATAGTCATAAATGAAAGGTATTCTCAAGTGAAAAGTATATAATTTGAAAGCATAATATGTATTTAATTTAAAACATTGACATGTTAATATAGTCCTAAAATGCAGATTGTCCATCTCACATAAAACATAATAACTCCCATTGTAAATAAAAATCAGAGACATCTCTTGTCATTTGAATTAGTACCTAGTCTGTATTGACGAGTATTCACATATCTTACTGACTTTTGTGATCTGAAACTTAGTAACATTGAAGCACCTACACAATTACTAGCCCAAAGACCTGCAAGGCATGTTTCTGCTGCCTAAAACCCTATTTCCTCAAAAGTTTCCTACCTTTTGTCAACTCTGCTTAATTTCTGTCTCTCTCTCTCTCTCTCTCTCTCTCTCTCTCTGTAGAGTTTGACTCTTCAGTGTATCTTCAGATATAACTGATCTATTATATCTTTAAAGAAACACACGGGTGAGGGGGAGAAAAAAGAAACCTGTTTTTACATAGGGACAACTTGGTTCTAGATTCCAAGATAAACAGGGACTTGTTCACTCTAACTTTTGTGGACTTGCCAACTTTCTGGTTCGAACCTCAATATGTTTCTAAATTTCAGTTTTTCCTCAAAGAGCTTTAAAAGTAGATATTCTAGTTTAAAATGAGAGTCGTTGCTTTTATGTAGTTTTCTTGTTTGTTCCTTTCTTGCCTGCTTCTGTCCTTTGAATAGCATTTTTACCACCTTTAGTCTACTCTTGGTTTTCAAAATACTTTTATTTAATTTTCTATGGAGATCTGTATTTTTCTGAGAAATATTTTGGTTCAAAAGAAAACACAATAGTGTTAAAGGCTATAATTTAGTAGCTAACATAATATTGACAAAGAAAATGCTTTTCCTTAGTGGGAAAATATCCCATAAAGGACAGTAAGACTATAAATTATGCCTTTTTTCATATAATATGTGTAGTCAAAATTATTTCCTGATGTTTTTTAAACTATTTTTACAGTCCCAGTGGGTCTTTGTTATCTTGCTTGGAGCAGGTTAAAACATACCTGCTTACTGATGGAACATGCAAGTGTGGCTTGGAATGTCCTCTTATTCTTCCCAAGGTAACCATTTCACAATAGATCTACAGCAGTATTTTATTTTTTAGGTGTTTTATACATTTGTCTTTCTCATTTCGCATTTTATTTTTTATTACTTCTCCGATCATACATTTTAATTCTTTACCTAATTATCATATTTTGCATGCATTTTGGAATACTTAAAAATTGTGGAAAATAATTCATGTCTGAGAGTCATTTTCAAAGATGTCAAATCTATATTCCTATAAATATTTCATTAAAACCACCTTTGTACCTTTTCATTAGAGCTGTATCTAATACTGCTCAGCAGTTAATAGTGCAATATTTTCTCTCATTACTGTAACTGCTCAAATCTGCAGTTATTGTTAGCACTGGCATTGATAAATCTGCCACATAGATTCTCAGAATCACAAAACTGAACCCTCATAGCCAAAATATGAAACTGTTTTACTAATTTGTAAGGTGAAAAGTAAAATCATGTAAAATGGTAAAATATTATTTGCTATAGAAATAGGTCATTATTTTGTGAATGTCTATTATAATACTAATTTTAAAAGTAAAGTTTAGACAATTTTTCCTTTTCATTTGTGTGTCACCACATTCAAAGAAAAGGATTTACATAATAAATAAATTCTTAAAAAAACAAGTAATAGATTTTCAAAATCAGTGACAGGATAATATTAACATAGTAATAAAATGAAGCCAAGGAAAAGTTAAATGTAGAAATATCATAGCTTTTTGTTTTGTCTTTTTTAAGTGTATTTCATCTGTTTTTACACTGTTAGAACATCAGGAGGTATCTAAAATTTAGAACATTATCAGATATTATACCTTTTCATATGTTTATCTTGGCTGTCTTAGAATTAGGATAATATTCATTATTTACTTTGCCACCAAAAGCTTGAGTTCAGCAGAAGTATTACTAAGTTATATAACGTTGCCTTTCTTAAAAACTTGAGAAAGTTTTATTCAGATTTATGGCTTAATCTATGCACAACTTTTTTTTTTAAACAAAGGGATCTTTTTATTAAATGTTTTTACAGACATATTCTAAACAAAGGCTGTGCTTTTTCCAGGTGTTTAATTTTGATCCTGGAGCTGCTGTGAAACAGAGAACTGCAGAAGATGTTAAGGCAGATGAAGATGTCACAAAGCTATGCATACATAAAAGAAAAATTATTGCAGTGGCCACACTTCATAAAAGCATGGAAGCCCCACATCCTTCTCTGGTGCTCACCAGTCCTGGAGGAGGAACAAGTATGTAATATGGTGGAAGGTTCAGGAATTCTCCTCTCCCTAGGGAAGGAGTTACTAGAAATCATTTTGCCAAGCATTTTCTCATTCTACTTTTCAACCATGCACAATGCTTTTAAAATTCTGTATGTTCTATCATTTTATTACAAATAGCAAACTAGTTCTGAAAAAATACAGTGAAGCTATTTCCCAAAATTTCTTACCCAGAGCATTCAGTTAAACAGGCAGAATAAACACTAATTAGTACATACAAATGCTCTGCGAGTGTGTAAAGCTGAGCTAACAAATCTTCACTTGGTTTTTAAGAAATAAATGTAGCCTTTTTCCCGGGGGTGAATTGGAATGTGTGGTATCAAGTCCCCAAAAGCAGTGTTGTTCTTTTAGTTATTTGTCAAACACCTACTAAACAGAAATCACCTTGCTGAAAACTTTTTATATCCCCACCACCACATATGCGCATGCATGGGGGCTTTCTTTTTTAAAGATTTCAAAGCTGCAGAAAAGTTGCAAGAATAGTTCGTGGAGTATCCTTCATCTAAACTTACATTTTGTGGCAAAAGTTGCAGTTATTGTGACAATTCAACCCTAAATATTTCAGAGTACAAGGGCACACTCTTACGTAAACACAGTTTAAGGCTCACATTCAGGAAATTTAACACTGATATAATATTATTATCTAACATGCAATCTATATTCAGATTTCTCCAATTGTCCTAACAGTGTCTCTCATAGTTTCACAGAAATTCAGTCTTGACCAGGTGCAGTAGCTCATGCCTGTAATCTCAGCATTTTGGGGGGCTGAAGTGAGAGGATTGCTTGAGGCTAGGAGTTTGAGACCAGTCTAGGGAACACAGCAAGACCTGTCTCTAAAATAATTTAAAAAGGAAAAAAAAAAAAAAACTAGCCAGGCATGGTGGTAGCTCACACCTTTAATCTTAGCTACTCGGAAGGCTGAGATGGGAGATCACTTGAGCCCAGAAGTTGGAGGCTGCAGTGAGCCATGATCACACCACTGTGCTCCAACCTGGGTGATAGAGCAAAACTCTGTCTCGATTTAAAAAAAAAAAAAAAAGAAGTCAGTCTTTTTAAAGATTTACAATGCAATCAAAGATTGTACACAGCATTTAGTTGTTACGTGTCTTTATATCAATTAACAAGTCTTTTTCAATTTTTCGTGACATTAAATTTTTTGAAGAGTCTAGGCCAGCTTTGCACAATGTTCCTCAGTTTGGATTTTCCTCATATTTATGTTCAGGCTAAACACATTTTGCTAGGAATACTGTATAGATGATGTTAGTTCCTCATCAGTAGACACATAATGTCAGTTTATCCCATTTTGATAACATTAAGTTTGATCGCTTAGTTAAAACTATGTCCATTTGATTTTCCCATTATTGAAATACCCTTTTCCCTTTATGATCAATGTGTACTCTGTGGAATTACACTTTTTAATACTTTGGGACTGAGGAACTTCTCTTTGTAAGGGATAGAATATGAATGCTCTCCAAAATCTTATAATCTAATGTTTGAATATTAATTCAGAATAAAATATGGCTAAACACCAAAGCATTTGTTTATGAGGGATTATTGATACTTTCCAACGGAACTCTGAAAAATAGGGATGAAGAGTATAACCTGTAGTGATCAGAGAAGGCTTTATGGCAGAACTCAGATTTGGACCAGCCTTAGAAAATAGTAGGATTTAGACATCTAAGGGGGATAGGAAAAACCTTCTCCATAATGAGTGTAGCATAATAAGGGATGTTGTAGAAACTGACTTGATTAGACTGATGTAGGTAAATTGGGGCCAAATCATTGATTGCTTTGGATACAAAGAAGAACAGTTGCCATGTCATGCAGGTAATTAAAGATTCACACTTAGAATTCATGTGAAGAGGTGTAACTATGTTTTCTTTTTTTTTTTTTTTTTTTTGCATACTACCATGGACATAATCTTACCTGTGGTTGCTCTCACATCACATTATATCATACAGTTTTACCAGTTTCTAAAGAGTCTGCTTATTGCCTTTCTAAAGACCCTGGCAGAATCTAGATATGGCTTCTTTGTCATACCTATATATACAAGTTTAATTATTGAAATTAAAGGTAAATATTTAACTAGCACAGGTAATAATAGGTATACCTCCGTTCCCTTTTAAAATGATACTCTTTATGGGATTGATTACTTTTACCAGCTTCAGACATAGCATTTATTTTAGTTTCCTAATTTTAAACTATATTATCATAAGGTTGAGATTTGAATAATTAAAAGTTCAGAAGACTGACTTAGTAGTTTTTCACCTCCCATTATTTAAATACATAAGCATCTGTTTCTTTTTATTCTTTTGGAAGGTCTACTTGAATATACATGAAAGCACTTAATGGGTGCCTAGCATTTCCACTTGCCAACTCTGTAACAAAATATCAGCCTTACTTTTGTTTATTTTGTATTTCAATTGTTTGTAAGATAGTAACTATTTTTCCCTAAGTTTTGAAGAAATTTTTTCTGAACCACAGTTATTATCTAAATTCTGTTAGTCGAATATAAAAATTCCAGTGTCTGTATTTTTAATCACTGAACTGTAGATAATTATATAAATACATTGATACCCAAGAAAAAATACAAGTAGGTTGTTTTGTCACTATAGAGAACATGGTCAGTCATAGGATAATGCTAATGATATTAGTGTTCTCACTATATGCCAAGCATAGTGCCCAAAATATTAATATTTTTCATTTTATTCCTTTAATTACAAACTTTAAAAATCTCTGTTTAACAAGAAAATAAGCTGCAGTTGAGTTTACCTACTGTAATTCTCTCATATCATTGGATCTCAACTTTTCATATATTATATCCAGAAATCATTCTATCAAAGAACCTCTACCATGATAAAATGAGAAAGTCCACGTTTTCCAAGAAAAACATATGTTCACTGCATTCTCTTACTAGTTAAATGTGCCCTATGTAGATTTATTTGGACCCCAGGTTGAGAACCACTATCTCAGAAATTGTTACGATATGATTTGACCTGTATAGTGTCTAGCAGATAGGATAAATATATTTAATCTTAAATGTGTAATTATCCCCATTTAAGTAAGCGTACCTATGATTGCAGATGAATATAACTCTACTTGCTAATATAAGTCTCAAAATAGGTATGACAGATGTATAGTTTGAATGGTGCCATTCTCATCTCCTATGCCTATAACAGACTCATTGGCATTTTCTCATGGAGCCCAGCTAGAGTTCAGCTTCCTTTCCAACACAGCTTTCTAAGCAGCTACCACCAGTTGGTGGGAATTGGCATATGAAACAAATTTTATTTGCCATTTTCATTTTAAAAGGCATAACTTTATAAAATAGTTAGATATCGCAAGGGGCTAAAAAACTGAAATCTAGAATTCTGATGTGATAGAATGAAAATTCTGAATGATGAGTCTGCTTGCTTTTGTTGCCTGTATTCTGTCTGATCTCCAGAAAAACTGAAGGGATTCCAAAAAGCCAGGGAAGGAGAAATGCACTCATGTAAAAAGAGAATATGCAATTGGAACCCAGTACTGAAGGTTTTAGCACTTCAACTAAATTTTACATGAGAAACCTATCCTAATAAAAGAATTGAAGTTTGTGGCCATACCACCCTGAATATGCCCAATTATCTAATGAAGGAATTGCAGTCTTTTACCTAAGTTGAGGTAAAAGGCTGTGGCTGTTTTTATAACAATGACTAATTAAGGGCAAAGAAATCACAGCGTTAGAAACACGATGTGAAACTAAGCATGGGTTAGTTTGCAATATCACTGCATTTATTCTTCTTATTACTCCCATTATAAGAGATTTGGAATCCCATTAGACAGAAATTAAGTCTTACTCTCATAGTGACAATGTTGGGATAAAGAAATATTACTATACCTGTTCTGAGAAGGTTGCAGTAAGATAACAGAAACATTTTTTATAAGGGTGAACATTTTGTGGTGAAAATGGCAATTCATTTAAATCGCCCAAGAAAATATTATGCCACACAGATCACAATTTTCTATTGTAACTGCATTCTTAAAAATTCTAAATCCAACAAAATAGTAATATCACCATTTCCATCTGGACTGCCAGTCTTGATTTTGCATATTCTAAATATTATTAGAATGGCTAATGTCATTATGTATTGCTTTAGATGCCCATGCTTTCTCAACAGATAAAAAGTAAATAAGCACAATGAGCAGTTGCCGAACACCTTTGGTCAACAAAGGGAAAATAATGTACATTTTTTAAATCAAAATTTAAAATAGTATTAATATATAGAACTATTTTTAATTGCATAGAATCACAGCTTTTATTTACAGATTCAAATTTCCAGATGTCCTTCCTCCCTCTCCCGTCCTGATTTACTCCATTCCTTCCCTCCCTCCCCCACAAAAGAGTTGAGACTGTTAACAGAATTCTTTTTTTCTCTTTCACATCAGATGCAACTCCAGTAGTACCTTCTCGGGCAGCAACTCCAAGATCAGTAAGAAATAAGTCTCATGAAGGAATTACAAATTCTGTAATGCCTGAATGTAAGAATCCTTTCAAGTTAATGATTGGATCATCAAATGCCGTAGGAAGGCTATATGTACAAGAACTGCCTGGAAGCCAACAACAAGAACTCCACCCTGTCTACCCCCGACAGAGATTGGGCAGCAGTGAACATGGACAGAAATCTCCATTCCGTGGCAGCCATGGAGGCCTGCCCAGCCCAGCGTCATCAGGTTCCCAGATATATGGAGATGGTTCAATCTCTCCAAGGACTGACCCACTTGGAAGTCCTGATGTTTTCACAAGAAATAATCCTGGTTTTCATGGAGCTCCCAATTCTAGTCCTATTCACCTGAACAGGACTCCTCTTTCTCCACCTTCAGTAATGCTACATGGTTCTCCTGTACAGTCATCCTGTGCAATGGCTGGAAGGACTAATATACCTCTTTCCCCAACCTTGACTACAAAGAGTCCAGTAATGAAAAAACCAATGTGTAATTTTTCAACTAATATGGAAATACCACGAGCAATGTTCCACCACAAACCACCCCAAGGCCCACCTCCCCCTCCTCCACCTTCTTGTGCTCTTCAGAAAAAGCCATTAACATCTGAGAAAGATCCACTTGGCATTCTTGACCCTATTCCTAGTAAACCAGTGAATCAGAACCCTGTTATCATTAATCCAACCAGTTTCCATTCAAATGTCCACTCTCAGGTACCTATGATGAATGTAAGCATGCCTCCTGCTGTTGTTCCTTTGCCAAGTAATCTCCCATTGCCAACTGTAAAACCTGGCCACATGAATCATGGGAGTCATGTACAAAGAGTTCAGCATTCAGCTTCAACCTCCTTGTCCCCTTCTCCAGTGACATCCCCAGTGCACATGATGGGGACTGGAATTGGAAGGATTGAGGCATCGCCCCAAAGATCACGCTCATCTTCCACATCATCAGATCATGGAAATTTCATGATGCCACCTGTAGGACCCCAGGCCACTTGTAGTGGTATTAAGGTTCCACCCAGGTCACCAAGGTCAACAATAGGGTCCCCAAGGCCATCAATGCCATCAAGCCCTTCTACCAAGTCCGATGGACACCATCAGTACAAGGATATCCCTAACCCATTAATTGCTGGAATAAGTAATGTACTAAATACCCCAAGCAGTGCAGCTTTTCCTACTGCATCTGCCGGAAGTGGTTCTGTAAAGAGTCAGCCTGGTTTGCTGGGAATGCCTTTAAATCAGATCTTGAACCAGCACAATGCTGCCTCCTTTCCAGCAAGTAGTTTACTCTCAGCAGCAGCCAAAGCACAGCTAGCAAATCAAAACAAACTTGCTGGTAACAACAGTAGCAGCAGTAGCAATTCTGGAGCTGTTGCCGGCAGTGGCAACACTGAAGGACATAGCACTTTAAACACCATGTTCCCTCCTACTGCCAACATGCTTCTCCCAACAGGTGAAGGGCAAAGTGGTCGAGCAGCACTAAGAGATAAGCTGATGTCCCAGCAAAAAGACTCACTGCGGAAAAGAAAACAACCACCTACGACAGTGTTGAGTTTGCTGAGACAGTCTCAAATGGATAGTTCTGCAGTTCCTAAACCTGGACCTGACTTGCTAAGGAAGCAGGGTCAGGGTTCATTTCCCATCAGTTCAATGTCTCAGTTACTACAGTCTATGAGTTGTCAAAGCTCTCACTTGAGTAGCAATAGTACCCCGGGTTGTGGGGCCTCAAATACTGCTTTGCCTTGCTCTGCTAACCAGCTGCATTTTACAGATCCCAGTATGAACTCTAGTGTTCTTCAGAATTCACTGACACAGAACTTACCTTTAAGAGGGGAAGCCGTGCACTGCCACAATGCAAACACTAACTTTGTTCACAGTAACAGTCCAGTCCCCAACCACCATCTTGCAGGTTTAATAAATCAGATTCAGGCTAGCGGGAACTGTGGGATGCTCAGTCAGTCGGGCATGGCTTTAGGAAATTCCTTACATCCCAATCCACCTCAGTCAAGAATTTCAACGTCCTCCACTCCAGTGATACCAAACAGCATTGTTAGCAGCTATAATCAAACAAGTTCTGAAGCAGGTATGGTTTTATTAGAAAAAAGTACCCAAAGGTACTAAACTTTTCTACTTTTTTAAAAATTTGTACCAAAATATTTATTATGATAAGAAATGATCCTTTCCCCATTGTGAAATTCTCTTCATTTCTTTAGTATTTATAATGTTATTTACAGAATGCTAGGGATTTGTCTATTTGAAAGATTAACAGCTAAGAGGATTCCATGTGTTTCCATTATTTGTTGTCAATCTGTGTCATTTTGAATATTGTTCGACTTTCACTTGGTTGTATAACCAGTGGACTCCAAAATGCAAAATAAGCCATACAAGGCAGGGTTTCCTGGTTCGTGAGACATGTCCTTGGTCTATGCCAATATAAAAGCCATCTCCCTAGCTTTTGTTTGTATTCAGGTAAATGAAGTTTATCTTGGAAAATCCAAAAAGGCAAAAATAAATGGATTTTTTTTCTTGCTGCTGAACAGAAGTAGGTGAATGGATACGAAAAGGTAACTAGAAGTTGTACAAAGTAGAAAGCTGTCTTCTAATGTGTTTTCATATCCTAGTTTGCTATCCTTTATTATTATTTGTTTGAGAAAACTCAAAAATGGATATTGGCTACTCCGTTAAGGAAAAAAGAAAAAAAAAAAAAGCTAATTTAAAGTTTTCTAATAAAAAAGGCTTGAAAACCTGATTTCCAGAATTTTTAATCTTGAAATTGCTTTTTGATCTTCTTGTAGAACTAAACCATTTTTACCATTGACATTAAGATTTTGAACCCAAATCTATTGTATCTCTTCATCCGCTATTAATTAAGGAAACAAATTTATTTAAAAGCAGGCACATTAGAAAAAGACCTGTGTTTTGTGCAATAGGGTCCTCAGAAATTGTCATAAAAGCTGTACAGAAGCACCTAAGAGGTGCTTAGGCATCAGAAAATTTGACTATGAAAACATCAGAAAAAATATTTAAAATTCAACACTAATTATTTGTGAGAAATGACAAGGAGGAAATAAAAGATGATTGTAAAGACAGTATTATTCACCGTGAAAACAGTGTGCTATAAAAACCAGATTGCTACTGGAAATGAGAAAACTGCTGAGGTTTTTAATAATAAGCTAGTGTGTAAGTATAATACCATCATGCTGGAAAAGCATTCTAACCCACATGTCTTTGTTGCTGATAGTAAAAGTGTTTTCCTTCCTGGTGTTGCCACTTACACCTGCCATCCTTCACATCTTGTGTTCTGTGTTATGTTTTGATGTCACTATTTAATGAAGAACTATTCAATGACCTCTTATGTTAAATATATATTATATATAATATGGTTTAGAAGATATTTGAAATTATTAGTGCCTTCTTGATATTCTTAGTATAAAGAATCTCATGAAACTTTATTTTTTATGTGTCTAACAGTATACTTATCTCATAGGCGGCTTCCAATTTTTCACTCACTCATCATATTTCTTTTTCAATAACTTGACACAAATGAAAATTTTATTTTATGTATTTAGCAGAAAAGTTATACAGAGTTCATAACTATTTAAAATACACCGTATTTATTGAGCATACCTTAAATAATTTTGATGAGACATTTTTAGTCTTATTGTATTATACAATTTTGATACCCCTTACCTCAGTTTACTTCATTTCAGGTCTAAGTTCATGTGCAAAGTATATGTATTTCATTGATATATTTCAATTCATCTATAATGGAAAAGACCAACATTTACTTATATTCTTGTTTCTTTTGATGGTCAAGTTTAGACTTACTTAATACTGTTTTGGTCATTTTTGTTTGTTTGTTTCATTGTAAAACATCTGACCTGTACTGTTACTGCTCGGGGTGTCAAAGCATATAGGTTAAAAATGTATTAGTGTCAGAAAAGTGTTAGCATATAAATAGCTAAAAAGGATAAGGATACATGTCTAGTAATGATATGAATATGACCAACTAGTGTAAGCTAACAGGAAGTATGTGCTTAATAAATATCTAAGTATGAATTTTTTAAGTGTTAAACCTAATAAAATTAAGTACTAATTAACATTCATAGGTCTGATATGCAGCTGGTTATGAAAACGGATTGATTTACTAATGAATGTAATTCTTTTGATGAGCTAAATATTGAAGCAGTCTCTGATGCCATGTTTCCTTTTGCCATGTAGTGAACTGTGTCAGCTGAATGTACCATCACTGTAATTGCCTAGCCTAAATATCTATTTACACTGATATTTATTCATTCATCAAATAACCATTGAGCCTTAAAAGTAGGCATTCAGAATGAGACAGTAAATGATAGTCACAACTATCCCTGTAGGAGTATTACTGAGTATTCCTATGATACCAGAAAGACATTAGAAGAAAACCACATTTTATTCTTAAAATGTTGCTATAGCTATCTATCATCAAGGACCTATTATGTACCAGGTGATTTCCCTATATTATTTCTAATCTGTGCAGTTTTCTAAAGTATAAAGTATTATTGTTCAATTTTACAGATCAGGAGGCTGAGGCTCAAAAAAAGTAACTGTTCCATATCAAAACCTCAGGATTTGAACTGAGGTTCATCTGATTCTAAAATCCATTTTCCTCCCAGCTGCATAAATTCATCTGAGACATTTAGTGCTCAAAAGTATTGTTTTCCCTTTCAAAATCTTTTAAAATGTTCAATAGATAATGAATTAAATCACACTAATGCATGTTAAAAGCCACATTTGTTAACTATTGATATACTTCAGATGAAAGTCGGCTATTTTTGCCAATATTATAGCAAGTAATGACTAGAATTTTTATGTCAGTGCAGAAGAAGAAATACCCAAAATGTCAAGAAAACTGCCCCTTATTAGTGAATCACATTTGGTGACCTTTCTTTTAATGAATTATCACCTCACTCAAATTAGAATGGGTTTCCTAGTAGGTGACATGTCAGTAGGCCTTTAAAAGAGATGCAGATGCTAATCATGTCATTCCAAGCATGGTAGCACAGTGAGGATGAAAGAAACCAGCAGGTAACATGGTCCAGCTGTACTCTGTGGTTACAGAGCTTAGACACAACTCAGGTGACCTCCTGCTAAATCCAGTGCCTTTTTCCACTCTCCTAAGTAAAAGTTCAAAAATATTACATGAAGACATTAAGAAGATAAGAAATAACTTGCGCTGAAAAATGCTTAGTTCCATTGGTAATCTATTTTTACATCTTCTTTTAAAGAGAGTTTTCCTATGCAAAACAATCCAAATATTGATTTTTAGGCCTATATGTGAATTCTATGGAGCACATTTAAAACATACAACTAAAGTATGGGAATTGAAGGCAAAGATAGTAGCAAAATCTGATAAAAGATATTAAATACTTGGAAGAATTTCTAAAACTTATGAATATACAAGGCTTTATTAATTGTAATTTGTGTTTTCAAGTTGCCTCTCCACTAAAGCTTCAAAATACTTTGCATTTTAAAGTTTACAGATTTCCACTGGCTTTTTCAATATCAAATTACAGATAGAGTTTAATATTTCCATGTAACAGATTTAGAAACTCATCAGTAGGATACTTGGTGACATTCCTCAAGTTGTAAAGCAAATCTCTGTTGGATCTGGCATCCAAACCCCAAAGTTCCCAATTCTCAGTCCAAACACTCAAACTGCCAAATGCAGGTATGTTCTGGAAATCCGTCAGTAGCATACGTTTAAAGCAACTTTCCATTTTTAAAGAGAGACGCATTTCAGCATGTGAGTGTCTATAGCACATGTCCTACAATATTATGGCTTAAGGAAGACTCCAAAATCAAGTGCCCTTGCCTGGCAAACTTCAAAATGCCCAGGCCTCTTTAGTCCTCTGACTACTGCACACCTACTTACCAGATAACAAAAACACATGCCAGTAACCCAAGCCCCTGCAGAGGACTTAGCCCTGTTAGTATCCACACAATGACTCATCCTTTCCTTTGCCCTGCAGTTTTTCACAATTTTCAAAGAAGGAAAAAGATTTAGATTATTCTGCCAACATACTTATTAGCAGCCCTGCCTTCCTCCAGTATGATAAAGTCATTAAGTCATTCAACACAACATAACTTTTTTCACTTTAAAATGACTTTTATGTTCTCTTATTTCTTCCTAATAAAAAAAACATTTAGTCAGCTCTTTTAAACACATGAAAATTTAATCCTCTGAGGGGACACGCTATGGGTTTGTGCCAGAAGAGAAAATAATTCAAACATTTATTTGCCTTAACTCTTAAAGATATGCATGACAAGAATATAAATAAGCCTACAAATAAATAAGTGTTCTTGAGTATTTATATACTTATATTTTTTTAACTGCAAAAGTAAGTTTTCTTTCAGCACAAAATACATTTGATTGAAACTCAGGACAGCCATTAATATGGTAGGTATAAGACAATGAAATAGTGAGACCACAAAAGAACTCTTTGGGTAAAAGACTACAAAGTAATGAGTTTGGTTTTTATGTCCTGTTTGTTCATTTGTTCTTGGAACATAGCAGTAAAGAAAATAAAGGGAGTTGTCACCCTGTTTTTTCTAGATGAAGCTACAGGGGCAGAAAGATTAAGGGATAAAAATGCTCAAAGGTGGATTACACTATAAAGTATTCTTCTCAGGAGATGAGAGGTTTGTATGGAAATAATTCAGTGTTACATAGATTAATGTAGACTGAAGAAAGAGGAAGAGCCTCCTTGATGGCTGTGACTGAATAAACATGAGTTGCTAGTGAACGTGTTTTCACTCAAATTTTTAAATGCTTAGATTTTATCCCCCATCTGATGCACAAAGTTTATAGGTTAAAAATTGTCCTCTGCACTTGTTTTTTAACCAAACAACAAAACTATACTAAATTCTGGGTTGTGTGATAAAAATCCATGTCCATTATTTTAGTAAATTTTTGCAAAATGAGCCATTTATTCTTTGCTGTAAGATATTCTTAATATAGTCAATGCCTTGTTGTTTGAGAAGGTCTACCTAATATCAGGGTTACCCCACTTATTTTTTTTACATATTCCAGGTTTAACGTTTCCTTGTATTAAAAAAAAAAGGAGTTAAAACATGTTCAGCTGTAGACGTTGAGTCTATGTAATCAAAGGTGATGACAGAACTCAGAGTGGTGATGTTTGCTGATTCAGTGATCTATTTTGTACCTTTCAAGAAATAAATTGTCCCAGTGTGCAAACTGGGAGAATTTTATTCCATTACAATACACTGAGCTCACTTATAAACCCACTAGAAATCCTTCAGTTCTCTAGAAGATGCCTAAGCTATTATTACTAAAATCAAGTGGTCCAAAAAACATTTACACAGTTGCAAAACGTACCCAGATTCTATGGAATAATGTTAATTCTGCAATGTTTGAGTCAAAAAAATAATGCTAAAAAATACTCCTATGGTGTCATCAAAATGGATTTAGTTTTTTCATGCATGTAGTACTAAATAATTCAAATCATAAAATTCTTACCTTCTAGGAACTTTTATCAAATAACATTAATGCCAGCCAAGCCAAGAGTAAAGTAAAAATTATTTCTAAGCCTTATGCTACTTACAGATTTGAAGTAACAACTCACCTTTTTACAGATTAAAAGTGGAACTAGACAACAGAAGTCTGAAGGAGTTGCTGAGGTATTCCTGGGGTTGGAGCTAGTCCAGGGAAGTCCGGAGTATCTATCCAAGACCCATGGGCACAGGTATAAGAGAGAGAATTCATCACAGACATACTAGAGCAGGGCTCCAGTGCTGTGTAACTCCACAGGGACCCCTTTCTCACTGTAGCCTGATAAATATGCTCCCTGGAGAACAGCTCCATAGACCATCTCCTACAGAGTTGAGCAACTCAGAGGCCTGATCCTAAAGCAGTATTTTTCAACTTTCTAAAATTCTTCCCACAATAGGAAATTAACTTACATTACAGTCCATTAGACATATATTTATAATGTGTAACAAAAAGTTTCATGAAACAAATACTTATTACATGTAATAACTGCTGTTTTTTTATCCCATTCTATTTTATCTTATTCTATTTGGTGTTTTTTAATAACAGCCATGACCCACTGAAATGATTTTAATGACTCACAAAACAGATTATTACCTAGCACTCATGTATATAAGCTAACAGAAAGAGCTTCCACAAAATACTACCCTAGCCATGCAATGTTCTTTACATTTTCTTTTCTATTTCATTGATCAAAAATATACTAGTTGGGGCATACTAAATTGATTTTGCAGCCCACTAACAGATTTCAATACTGTTTTAGAATATCCATGAGGTAATTCAGCAAATTATTTGTTGAGCACCTAGGATGTGCTAGGCACTGTTTTAGCACTGCAGGTAAAACAGGGTACAGTAAAAGGATACAAAGCTAAGCATATTCATAATCTAGAAACTCAGCCTGCTCTGCTCATTAAACAAAATGAGATAAGACTTCCAGTTGGAATACTGATGAAGCGTTTTAACTATTAGGTACTGTAATGCACATTAAAGAACAGAAATTCTACCAGCAAGGGACTTACACTCTTTCTCAACATTTGTTTTCTCACAAATATTAAGAAACATGTAATAAAAGAGGCATAAAAAAAAAAACCTATGACTTGAGTAAACTGAAAAATCCCAAGCATTTTAAAGTTAATTCCAACAGTTTTCAGAGTAATTATAGGTGTTAAAAAAGGAAACAAAACATGATTATGGGGGGGAACCCTCTTTTTCTGACTCTGACTCCATCACCACCACAAGACTGAAAAGACTGATCCCCTTGATAGTCATAACTACACAGACACCATATTCCAAGACTCAAGCTGCATTCCCTTCTACTGCTCTTTTCTCCTCCCCATCCTCTTGGCCCTGTTGAATGTGGAGAGCATTTCCTCAGATACTGCCATAGCTCCCTTCCCCATCTTCTCTACCTTCTCCTAAGTCCTTTGGTTTGGGACCCCTTCCTCCCTCCCGTGAATAGAACAAAGTAGCCTCTAGTGCCTAAGATTTCCTTTCTG
This sequence comes from Colobus angolensis palliatus, assembly GCF_000951035.1. NCBI lineage: Eukaryota > Metazoa > Chordata > Mammalia > Primates > Cercopithecidae > Colobus > Colobus angolensis. The sequence continues at coordinate 4,588,789 of NW_012115322.1, read as the reverse complement.
TTGCTGATAAAAGAATGTTAACAATTTACATCAGAATCCAGAGCACAAAGATAGAGATTTGATATGTTTTTGTAAATACACATTACCATTCCCTCTTACTAAAGCTTGAGAAAATAAAGTCTCCTAGAAAAATCTAGTATTCTTATAAAAGTTATCTTTCAATTTATTATTGTTATCATTAAAAATCGGTCCTTTAAATATAGAGGAGAAAATTTCACTATTTCAGTGGGATTGAAAAGTGAATTATATTTATTAGACTCACTAAGCCATGATATTTTCTCTTATCTCTACAAGCATTCATTTTTATTAAGGATTACCATTGTCCCTGTTTGCAATGCAAGTACACTTACCAAAGTAAATGATAAAGGTCAGATGGTGAAGGCATACACATTCTATATGACTTATTTCTTAGGTTCTTGAATTTTATGGATAAAAATCAGTGTTTGGGCATATTAATTTAGAAAAGGTTTCTTAGCATAAAGTAGCATTTGTTCAAAATTACAGCTAAACAAACTGGTATAATGAGGTTTTAAAAATACTTCATTGGTCTTCTTGATATGAGCTTTGTATTCTATCTTGTACACATACAAAGACATGTATAACAATATTATTAATATTTAAGAGACAGCCATATAAGAGTTTAGCACAATACAAACAATGACCAGGAAGAAGAGAAACGAATCAAAAGAGGTAGACATTAACTTTGTTTTGAAAAGTAATTTTAAAAATGAGACAGATAAAACATGTCAAGGATTAAATTAATATTAGGAAAATATCCTTTAAAATTTACTTATACTATTTCTGTGTACACACACATATGCATATACATATATCATGAATTGTAAGTGTGTGCAGAATACTGTTTACATACAGAAATTTGTCTGGGCCAGGTGCAGTGGCTCACGCCTGTAATCCCAGCACTTTGGGAGGCTGAGGCAGGCGGATTACAAGGTCAGGAGTTTGAGACCAGCCTGGACAATATGGTGAAACCCTGTCTCAACTAAAAATACAAAAGTTGGCCGGGCGCGGTGGCTCAAGCCTGTAATCCCAGCACTTTGGGAGGCCGAGACGGGTGGATCACGAGGTTAGGAGATCGAGACCATCCTGGCTAACACCATGAAACCCCGTCTCTACTAAAAAATACAAAAAACTAGCCGGGCAAG
>NW_012115322.1:4502362-4587451 GCF_000951035.1 Colobus angolensis palliatus | reverse complement strand
CAAGTTAGCCAGGCCTGCCTCAGGAGGCTGAGGCAGGAGAATCACTTGAACCTGGGAGGTGGAGGTTGCAGGGAGCCAAGATCGTGTCACCGCACTCCATCCTGGGCAACAGAGTGAGACTCCATCTCAAAAAGAAAAAAAAAAAAAGGAAACCTGTCCTACTGCAAAACTACCACTGTCATTTCCCCATCAGACAGACTGTCTTAATCTCTGGGTGTCTAAGCATGAGATCTCACACCAAAGTTTGTTTGGGTGGCTTTCCAGTCTTCTCTCCTACTCTTGAAAAGCAACAGAGACAATGAGAAAAAGAAAGTATGCCAATTCATGGTGCTGCTGGCCGGTGTGAAATAATCACTTTTTCCCAGTAAAGGACTACTCCAACTTACTAACTTGTTCCAGGATCCCAGCTGCCTTTTGGTTATTTAACTGGTAAACATGTAATGAATAATTTCCTTTTTAAAAATCTCAGCGACTATCCTTTTTATTCGATTAAGCATAAAATACCTTGGCTGCAAAAACAAAACAAAACAAAAAAAACAGCTTTAACAAAACATTTTTCCCCACGGTTCAACAGACCATAGAGTTTTTGTGCAGAACTATGAAATACGTTCACCAGAGGGTGCCTATTCAAGAGTAAATGGTTCAGAAATAAGCAATTTCCAAATTTCCCTGCATCTATAAGATTTCATACAAATTCAGGGTCCTCTTTGAATGACTGTAAGCATCAATGAGTAACTTTAAGAACTCAGAGTAATTTGGGGTAGACCTCTCCCTCTGTGGGTGATTTCAATATCTTGAAATATCTGGAAGCCTTCTTAGGTAATTTGTCATCTTGCACCCATCTCCTTTCCAATGTCCCTTATCTCCTAGCATTGGACTAATACACTGGAGAGTTCATTTTCACTTTCTCCACAAACGGGTGGTATTCTTTCCTTTTGTCCACAAACACACCAACACATAGCATCAAACTACCTACTTCTGAAAGTTGAGTGCAAGTTTTATGATTTTACAATCTTTTTAGTACCAACAAATATTGTTTGAATGCTGATCATGTGTCAAAGACTGTGTTAGGTCTTGGAAATACAGTGATAAATAAAAAATGATTTTTATTTAATGGTTTGGTCTTTAGTGGTTTGGAAAGATGATTTCAAATTTCTTCACTGTTTATCTCAGGCAGCAGGTTCAACCATGGGTAGGAGGAGCCGGAAGCATAGGGAAACCTCACAATATTTTCAGTCATATTTCTTTGTTTTGGGGAAACATAGGACTCTTCATTACCTTCCATCTACTTTATTATCACCTTGTCTTTGCTTGTTTTTTTAATCATCTTGCTTCTGCATAGAGGCCCTTTTTATTTTCATTTGCATCTCTCAAATTCCAGATCAAATGTTACACCATTTGACTAGTTTTCCCTGACGTGCTCAGTTTTACAGTGGTCTCCTTGTTATACACCTGTTACACCTCTTAGCATATTGCATTATAGTTGTACTAGCAATATAAGAACAAAGCTTTACATTTTTCTAGTTCATAATAAACTCTGAATAAATATATATTTGAGAGAAGAAAAAGACAGAGAGATTTCTGTGTTTATTTCTTTACCCAAACTCTTAATTCCTTCAGGAAAGAGCAAGGTTTGTTTGTTGTGTTTTTTTTTTTTTTTTTGGTTTTGGTTTGTTTCTTTCTTTCTTCGTAGTTAGTTCTATTCTATTTTCCAGCAGAGTACACCTGTTTGTTGAATAGATTTCTTGAAAATTAAAGAAAAATTTTAAAAACTATACCTTCATCTTCATACTACATTTAAGCAGCTTGTGTGCTTCACTGCTTTCTTGATGGTAAGACAAAAATACACCCAGAGTATCTATACTTCACTTCTTCTAATTCTTCAAGACTATTTAGATAGAGAGCTTTTATGTTATCCCAAAATGGCTACTTCCTTGAATCATAAGTGTGGATACTTCTCTGTTGCAAAATAAAGATTAAAAATTATAATAATCTCTAAGGAAAGCCTTCATCTACAAAGCCTTGACGTGTACACTCTAGAGCATTTTGAAAATGTGTTCTGCTTTTGGTTAGAGAAATTCTGATCTCTACATCGAAATATGTCATTATTATTTAGCAGAGAGGAAAAATTGCCACAGATACTGCCACAAGTAGTGATTACCAGTAAATAAGACTTTTTATTTAAACTCTTAAAAACATTTGTAAAGGTTTAATAAAAGTTTTCTAAATATTTAAGAAGATGGTTTCCAAATGGAAATAATCCATAGTATCTATGGAAATAGCAGCAAGATTTAAGAAGCAATTAAATGTTTAAGGTTTTGATAATTTTGTAACAAATCTGAATTAGTATTTAAAGAATTGTATACTATATGCCTATTTCAGCATTTGGTATGTTTTCTTACACTACTCTTGGTAAATGTGGTCATTATTTCATAAATATTTATATATTTTCAAAGAGGGGTTTTTAAAATCTCATTATTTAAATAAAACACTGAAAAAAAAAAAAAAAAAAAAAAAAAAGGGTAGACCATGACAGCCAGAAAAAATGACAAATCCTTAAATCCTTGCTATAGGGATATTCTGTATAAAGTGTGTTGGATGTGCTGATTTGCACTTACTGCTATTACCACAGCACCACTACTATGACTACTAATGTCAATAATAATGATAACTCCTTTTATTTTTATAGACTTTTACATATTTCAGAACTTTTGCTTCCCTCTTTTTGGTTCTCAAAATAATCATGCCAGTTATGAAATTTTTTCTACGGAAAAAGTTCAAGGTAGCAAAGTGTCACATGCAGAAAGATATTTATCCCTGTATTATCTATAATGATGAAAAATCAAAATATGAATACCAGACTTTATCAGAGTGGTTCAATAAATATAGTAAATACATACACTACACAGTTAAAATATAAATGCAAAATATATTTATCAGAAAGGAAAAATCCTTGTGTTATTCTATTAGGTGAAAAGAAGAAGAATATGCAATTATATTCATATTACTGTTACAACTATGGAAACATTTCTGTGTATTTGGATGAAGCCTCAATGGTAACATGATAAAATGTAAAGTTTTTTAGGATAGCATGGTATAACATCGCCCAAAATGTTTGGTTTATTTCAGATTTTCAGTGACACTGGTGTTGTTCATTATGCCATATATGTGTTTAGTATTTTTAAATAAAACTAAATGTGTATTCTTAAAATGATAAAATATTTGTCAAATGCATGTATTACATAAAACAATGCATTTACAATGGGGAAAGACCATTTACAAAAAAGTGATTATAGGTTCCTTTTCAATAGATGTGGTTTTCACCCTATCTACCTCACCCCTTGTGCATCTGGATCACCAGGGGTGATTTCAAAGAATACTACTGCCCAGGCTGTACCCCGAGAGATGAGTTTTCAACGGGTCTGGGCTAGGGCCCAGGTATTGGTTTGTTTTTGTTTTTTTAATTTCTCCAGATAATTCTGTTGTGCGGCTTGGGTTGAACATCACAAAAACAGTTATAAATACGTTAAATTTCCTCTTTTCCGATATTAAATTCCCAGAATTTTCATCTCTAGTGTAAGACTTTGAAGAATAAGAATGCTATTTAAGACTGGTCTAATTTAAGAAATCATAAGTCCAAAGTGTCTTTATGCATTAAGAATGGTAAAGATTCTTAATTATTATTTTTATTCATTGTCAAAAATAATGATAAATAGAGTATTGGTGAGAGAAATGAGCACTATCTTCCACTGCTTATAGGAATGTAAATTAAGTGTGTATTGATCAACTTCACAGGAGGGTAGTTTGACAATATGTATTCAAAGCTTCTAAAATATGTAAACCCTTTTGTCCCTGGAATTTCACTTTTAAGAATTTATCCTTAGAAAATAATTAAGTGAACTGGCAAAGAAATATTAATAAGAATATTTGTCATAGTGTTGCTTACAATAGTAAAAGATTGTAAATAATTTCAAACTTATGACTGGATTGATTAAGGTACAGCATATCGTACATGATACTAATAAAATGGTTCTGTAGCTATATATAAGTTAACATGGAATGGTAATCACAATACATTGATAAAGCTACAAAATAACATTATAGCATGATTCCTTTTTTTAAATATATGTAACATATATATGCATATATATATGCATACCTGCATATGTATAGATACGCAGATAGAAAAAGCCCAGAAAGCCTATAAACTAAAATATTATCTTCATAGGTAGTTATCTTCATAGGTACTTTTTATTTTTTGCTTTATATTTTTATGTGCATTCTACTTTTGTGGGTTTCTTTTCACTAAAAGAAAGTAGTAGTTTTATAAATAAAGACAACTTTTTTAATGAAAAAAACTTTTTAAATGAAACTATTACTTTTATCTACCCAATTGAATGAAGAACACGGTTTCTCCCATCTTCAGCTTTCACTTGTTGTCTGCCTGTGAAAAACAAGCTATTTGATAGTCAGCAACACCTATTTCTTTTTTTAAACCCCCCACCTCTCCTGCCACCACAACCCATCAGCTATTTCTCAGTAACTAACTTCTTCAATATATTTATTTTCAAAAGTGTGCATTCTAAACTTAAGTCCCACTAACAGATGTCAAGTGATCTGATTACAATTAATCTAGTTGCAATCAATGAAGGTGCCATGTGACAAATAAATTGAAATTTATGTTAATGCATTTTTATGCCTAGTCTCACATAATATCCATGATTAATAACTTTTTTTTTTTTTTCATTTTAGGCGGTTCAGGACCATCATCCTCCATAGCTATAGCGGGCACCAACCACCCTGCCATCACAAAGACAACATCTGTTCTTCAAGATGGCGTCATAGTCACCACCGCAGCTGGAAACCCACTGCAGAGTCAGCTGCCCATTGGGAGTGATTTTCCTTTTGTTGGCCAGGAGCACGCACTTCATTTTCCATCCAACAGCACTTCAAACAACCATCTTCCACACCCCTTGAACCCCAGCCTCCTCAGTTCTCTACCTATCTCTTTGCCAGTGAATCAACAGCATCTCCTAAACCAGAATCTATTAAATATCCTCCAGCCTTCAGCAGGAGAAGGCAAGTCTGAGATCAACCTCCACCCTTTAGGTTTTCTCGACCCGAATGTAAACGCTGCTTTAGCTTTTCTCTCCAGTGACATGGATGGGCAGGTATTGCAACCTGTTCACTTTCAGCTCTTAGCAGCCCTGCTTCAGAACCAAGCCCAAGCAGCTGCCATGGTTCCCCTGCCATCTTTCAATCTGACCATCTCAGATCTTTTCCAACAGCAAAATACCCCTTTACCCTCATTAACACAGATGACAGCCCCACCAGACCATTTGCCAAGCAATCAGTCAGACAACAGCCGAGCTGAGACCCTTTTAACCAGCCCCCTGGGGAACCCTTTACCAAGCTTTGCAGGCAGTGACACTACTTTTAACCCCCTGTTCCTCCCAGCTGTCAATGGGGCCTCAGGATTAATGACCTTGAATCCCCAGCTGTTGGGAGGTGTCCTGAACTCGGCATCGGCCAACACCGCTAATCATCCAGAGGTTTCCATAGCAACCTCCTCCCAGGCAACCACTACCACAACCACTACATCATCAGCAGTGGCAGCACTGACTGTCTCAACACTTGGTGGGACAGCAGTGGTGTCAATGGCAGAAACATTGCTGAATATATCTAATAATGCTGGGAATACACCTGGTTCAGCTAAACTCAACAGTAACTCTGTGGTGCCACAGCTACTTAACCCTCTACTGGGGACAGGTCTACTTGGTAAGTTAAATTTTTTCACAAATTTTTTACAAAAGAAACGTTTTTCTAATTCTATTTTCTCCTTTTTAAAAACTCCATTTTGTCACACTATTTTTAAAAATGTTTTTGTTATGTCACAGCTTGCTTAAGGAACTAAATATAACAACACCCACACACAACCATAGTTATACAAACATGAGTGACTTTTTCCTTTTTCCCCTATTCTAGCAATACTAAATATCATTTTAATCTGCTTTCTCTTCTAATTCTGATGCCACTTAAACCTAACCTACCCATCATCTCTTAAACCAAGTAGAGTCTCATTTTTCAAATAATAAAGCACAGGTACATCTTAAAAATCACTTTCATGTGAATTTTTGTTGGTGTGGCATCACAGGGTTAGTATGAGCAGCTGCACTGTGGATGGAAACAGATTGAGAAAGTGTTTTCCAGGTGAACCCTAAATAAACAAAACTAAATGCTTGTCTAGCAAAACAAGAAGCAAGATGTAAAAAGATGCAAAACTAAAGTTTGCCCAAGTTCAAGAGAACAGACAGCCCCTCTAGCTGCTACTAGATTTCCTCAGTCAGTATTATTTTTTTGACCTTTGTGGCTTAAAAACAAAGTGTTTCATCTGTATTATCCTATCACAAAATAGTCAGAAAATAATGCCAGGTATATTTAACTGATGGATATAGGTAACTATAATATAAAGTGTAGGGATGGTGTCCATAAAGTCTGGAAACAGGGAAATGTATATGATGATGTCAATGGCATCTTCAATGTGTAAAAAATAATTTTATTATTAATGTTTTCTTAATTTTATGGATGCCTTTATAATATAGTAAAATTAGTTCTATTTGGCATTGAAATCTTTGTAATTAAATAACCTAGAAAGCATATTTCATTTACATATTACAAGTTACAGGACAGTTTTTATGACATTGTCCTCAAGAAAATGTCAGAGTAATTTCAGAATAACTTTGAATTTTGAATGTAAATTTAGTTGTTAATCCTACTGATTATATAATATTTATTTTGAATGATTATGACAATGAATTCTTTTGTGTTGTTAGCTTTCTTTTCCATTTTAATTTTAGGTGACCAACCTTCTATCACAAAACAAAATGCACATTTCTAAACCAAGTCAATGATTTGATGTGGTATCTACTGATGATTATGGCTTGAGAACTAAATTTTGTAAACAAGGCCTGATCAGCTCACTTATTTTAATTATCTGGTCAGATACCTACAATTGCTAAAACATTATAGGACTAATTTCAACCTTTAATTTTAGGTCCTCATTAAAATAGGGCTAAAATTTAAAAATAATAGATCAAGGAATCATATGACACTGCAGCTCAATATATAAGGACTGCCTAATGCATAGAGCAAAGACTAAGTAGTCTTTCCATGATATAAAATTTAAAAACTAATTATACAAGATAAAACTAAATAATAAAGCTACTCTTTCCTTACCACTTAGTAAGAATTTGAGAAGCAAAAAAGAAAAGCATTACCCAAGTAAGCATAGCACTTAGTTTTTTTTTTTTTTTTTTTTTTTTCAGAAATTCTCAGGTACAAAGAGAGGCATAGAATCTCCAAAGAATCACATTTACTTATATTTTATGTTTTTCAAACTGTAGGTGATATGTCATCAATAAACAATACTTTGAATAACCATCAACTGACTCATCTACAGTCGCTGTTAAACAACAATCAGATGTTTCCTCCAAATCAGCAACAGCAGCAACTTCTCCAGGGGTACCAGAATCTCCAGGCGTTCCAAGGACAGTCCACAATTCCTTGCCCAGCTAACAATAACCCCATGGCTTGTCTGTTTCAGAACTTTCAGGTACTCTCCTCCCCTGTGTCACGTTAGAAGAAAACAATGTCTGGGTTTGTTTAAACACTTAATTTGCAGGAAAGGGTGAAAAAAGTGGGTTATGTGCCCTTTCACCTCTATTTACTGTTATTTCTCAATCATGAATATTGTTAAACATTCCAGTCTTTTGTGTGAAGGTTTTCTTTTTTTTTAATTTTGTCTGAAGTATCTCAGCAGTTCTTTTGGAGCTGTTAGTAAAAACTGATTGTGTGACCCTCATAAGCCCTTTCGTCATTTCTCATTGTTCTCATGACTGAGACCTCCCTTGCATGCCCACCCGTCCATCCTCTCCAGCGTCAGCTCTCACCACTCTTCCCCTGGCTTCAGCCACATGGTACTTCTTTAGTTCCACGAAGTGAATAAATTCCTGCTAGATTAAGGAGATAGGTGGAAAGAGTAACACTAAATCCACATGGGAAGAAAATATGGACTTTTTAAAAATAATCTTGGGGTAGAGAAGGCTCTTTCAGCATGACAGAAAACCAGGGCAGTCAAAAGGAAAAGAAACAAATTTGATTACCTAAAAATTTAAAATCTTTGTGTGATCAAGGATATTCTAAACAAAGCTAAAGACAAGTGACAACCTGGCAGAAAATATTTTCCTAATACATACTAAATAACACGTATAATGTAAAAAGAGCTCCTACAAATCAGAAAGAAAAAGGATAATTGATTAGAAAAAGTTAGCAATAGATATGAACAGATCATTCATAGAAATTGAAAGATAAAGTATTAATAAACTTATGAAAATAATAATCAGAGTTACATAAATTATCACAGTAATGTGTCCATCAGATTGATGATATCCACTGCTGATAAGGGTGTAGAGAAATAGATTCTCTCAGATTACTGGTGGTCTGATTACATGCTGATACAGTCCTTTTGGAGAGTAATTTGATAGCATATCAGATTTTTAAATATCTTTTGACCAGAAGTTCAGTTTCTATGTATTAATATCTCATTTTAGAGAAATCTTCAAATGTGAACAAACAAGCACATATCAAAATGTTCAGTGCAGTGTAATTTGTGGCATCAAAAATTATGAACCACTCCATCAGTAGGGAAATAGTTAAATATATTGTGGTACAGTATATCCATCTACCTACTGGTTTAGAAAATTAGGTAGACTTACATAATCTGATATGGAAAGATCTGTAAGACTGCAAGACTCCAGTGCTATAGTATTGCAGAACAGTACTTTTAAATCTGGAAACCATGAATATAATCATACGCTAAAGGAAAGACCCAGGAAAGTGGAACATCTTTATGTTCAAGGGATAATAAATAAGGCAGGATCCCTGAGGAGGGGGTGTGGGATCCAGAATCTAGTACCATCCCATTTAGGTTGAAAGAAAGGAGGGAAGCAAGGAAGGGAGGTAAGAAGGATGCACTCCAGTGCTGGTTAGTTCTAAGAAAGGAAATAGGACTGGAGTAGGGTGAGAAACTGTGAGTTTGGGTGAGAAGTAATGATGAAGAAAACTTGTATATTTTTGACATATATATATATATATAAAATCCATAGTAAAATAATTCAGAAAGGAAGAGGAAGTGCTCAACCGTGTCACTGAGAAAAAAGGTAAGATAAAGCCTGAAGAGAATCCTTTAGATTTACCAATTAGGACATCATCAGTGACTTACTGGAATGCAGTTTTGCTGGAGTGGTGGGAGCAGGAGCCAGATGGCGAAAGGGAGGAACAGCGAATGGGAGGTTAGGAATTACAGAGTACAGATTAAAGAAGTATACTTTAGCTGTTCTTCACAAACACACACACACAACACACACACACAACTATATGAGATGATAGAGAGGCTCATTTGTTTCACTATAGTAACCCCTTTACCATCTGTATATGTATTCTATAACATCATGGTGTTAACTTCAAATACACACAACAAAATTTATTTTTGAAAAAAACTTAACTTTGAAGAACATAAGAGAAATAGGGCAGTGCCCCAGCAGGGGGTCGGGAGTAGATGAATGCAAACTTTAAAATATGTAAGCCATGAACATAATCATGTGCTATAGGAAAGACCCAAAAAAGTGGAAGAGATTGAACATAAAGAAGGGAAGGGATGCCGGGCGTAGTGGCTCACACCTGTAATCCCAGCACTTTGGGAGGCTGAGGCGGGCGGATCACAAGGTCAGGAGATTGAGACCATCCTGGCTAACACGGTGAAACCCCGTCTCTACTAAAAATGCAAAAAATTAGCCGTGCGTGGTGGTGCGCACCTGTAGTCCCAGCTACTTGGAGGCTGAGGCAGGAGAATGGCACGAACCCGGGAAGTGGAGCTTGCAGTGAGCCGAGATCGCACCAGCCTGGGCAACAGAGCAAGACTCTGTCTCAAAAAAAAAAAAAAAAAAGAAGAAGGGAAGGGATAATAAATAAGACAGGATCCTTGAGAAGGGGGCTTGGGATTCAGAACGTAAGTGGAGGGCACACCCTCAGAGAGCAGAAGGGAACCCTCTTATGGGAAGCAGGACAGAATTTAGGACAGGTATAGTTGTGGAGAAGTCTGCCAGGGGCAGGGAGTATCAGAGTATAAGAAATTGTGAGAATTCTTGCCTGATGGGCTTTATTTTCTCTATTACGTAAGGTCATCTACTAAGAATAGTCTGGGAGATGGTGAAGAAGTTGGTGAAGATTTGAATAGTTGTGGAAAATGAGTGACAGTAACTAACTAGAAGATCTAGGATTGATGGGCAGCAATAAGCCCTCAACTGAAGTTGGAAGCTACAAATTCCTATAGACAAATACTTAGCATCCTCACTGTAGATGTAGATAAGGCAGGCAGTTGAATTGATCCAGTATTGGGATTTTGCCTGGTAGGTGTAGACAAGGTGATAATAGCAAGAGAGAGGCTGATGTGCTGACAGATCCTAGGTTCTGGATTAGTAGGGAAGGATGTAAAGGAAGGGAGAGATCATTGTGGAAAAAAATCTGAAACTTCAAAGTATCAAGGATCTAGAGCAGTAATTCTTAGATGGCATGGCGGTGGGGGGTGGGGCGTGGGGGTAAAATTAAAATAACCTTGGGCACTTTTTCAGACTGCCCTCATCCTTCCTATACCAGAATTCTGATATGCTCCCCTGGTAAGTATGCTGTCCCTTCACCACTTCCCAATTGAGAATCACTTCTGCAGATAGCCATTGTCACTACTGACAGTGTGGGGATATGGCCTGAAAAGGTTGAGGAGCAGGTATTACTACCCCATCTTAAAACTAGTGTCATGTTATTGTTAAGAAAGGAGTTTATATATTTTTTTATTTTATATTGTATTTCACTTAGTTAAGTGGAAACATCAGTGAGTTAGAAATCACTTTCAAAATATTTTTCCTTTGCTAATTTGATTACCTGTGACTTGACTCTTTTTGAATCCTAAATTGCAAAGACCTGTAATGACACCGGATAAATGGAATCATCCCAACCTGAGTACGTTTTCTGTCCAACCACCTCAGGTTTAATTTTTCTAGAGAATGTTTCGCAATGATGATTTTTAAAAATCTGTTGAATGATTTTAACCAAAGAAATAGCCTGCAAATGTAATCAAGACATAAGCTTTCTTATACAAAGTGACTTTTTACTTCATTTTTTGAGTCTTGTTCTTTATATTTCCTTCCTTGTTATATTTGTTTGTCTTTTGGTAACTTAACATTATAGTCTTTCTCTTTGAGGCCTTTAAAATTATTTCCCTTTCTCTCACTGCTTCCTGTCTATTTCTTCAAGGTGAGAATGCAGGAAGATGCAGCTCTCCTAAACAAAAGAATAAGCACTCAGCCTGGGCTCACAGCACTTCCTGAGAATCCAAACACTACACTTCCACCTTTTCAAGATACACCTTGTGAGTTGCAACCGAGGATTGACCCATCTCTTGGTCAACAGGTGAAGGATGGCCTCGTTGTGGGTGGCCCAGGTGATGCTTCCGTAGATGCCATTTACAAAGCAGTTGTCGATGCAGCCAGCAAGGGAATGCAGGTTGTCATCACCACTGCAGTCAACAGTACAACTCAGATCAGCCCCATTCCAGCTCTGAGTGCCATGAGTGCCTTCACTGCTTCAATTGGTGACCCATTAAATCTCTCCAGTGCTGTCAGTGCGGTCATTCATGGACGGAACATGGGAGGTGTTGATCATGACGGTAGGCTGAGGAATTCAAGAGGGGTTCGGCTGCCCAAGAATCTAGACCATGGGAAAAATGCGAACGAAGGAGATGGGTTTGAATATTTCAAGTCAGCAAGTTGCCACACATCCAAAAAACAGTGGGATGGGGAGCAAAGCCCCAGAGGGGAGCGAAACAGGTGGAAGTATGAGGAATTTTTAGATCATCCAGGCCATATCCACAGCAGTCCTTGTCATGAAAGGTCCAATAATGTCTCTACACTGCCATTTCTGCCTGGGGAACAGCACCCAATACTGTTACCACCAAGAAACTGTCCAGGGGATAAAATTCTAGAGGAAAATTTCAGGTATAATAACTACAAAAGAACTATGATGAGTTTTAAGGAGAGACTAGAGAACACTGTGGAAAGATGTGCACACATTAATGGGAATAGACCTCGACAGAGTCGGGGATTTGGAGAGCTGCTAAGCACTGCAAAGCAAGACCTGGTCCTAGAGGAGCAGTCTCCAAGTTCCTCAAATAGTTTGGAAAATTCTCTGGTCAAAGACTACATCCATTACAATGGAGACTTTAATGCCAAAAGCATTAATGGGTGTGTGCCTAGCCCTTCAGATGCTAAAAGCATTAGTAGTGAAGATGACCTAAGGAATCCAGACTCCCCCTCTTCAAATGAATTGATACATTATAGACCAAGGACGTTCAATGTTGGCGACTTGGTCTGGGGCCAAATCAAAGGACTGACTTCCTGGCCTGGAAAATTAGTAAGAGAAGACGACGTTCACAATTCATGTCAACAAAGCCCAGAGGAAGGGAAGGTATACCAATCTTTATCCATTGTCAAATACTAACCTTTGTTCAGATATCAATTATTGGTTTTTGTTATCATCACTTTGGATTCTTTGGATTTGAAATTAGGATTCTTCATGACTCATTGAGGTCTCACAAGCTTCTGGAGCATAAAATGAAGAGGGGATGGTTATAGTCAACAAAATGTCATATCAACAAGGGGTGAGTTGTAAAGCATTTATAGATCACACTAAGGCTCAGGGTGGCTGTAAGCCAGGAACCAGATTTCCAGAATTTGGTCCACTCTGCCTTCCCTCTCTACAGTTATCTAGTTCTTCATTTCATACACTGAGGAGGAAGGCAAGTGTCAATGACTGGGGAAAAAAATCTGGTAGCCTTTGGAGGTCCAGGAGTGTGGCAGGGGTAAGGCCCTCCCAGGCAACAGATGCACCAGGGGACGACATCTCCTGCATGTGCTTACATGTGGCACACATTGCTGGGAAGGGGGTACAGTCTGGGTGGAGTTGCAGTCGTTTCTGGAAGCAGCAGGTAAAGTCTGAATTCAGAATTTCCTGAATACCTTTCAGGAAAAGTTCTGGGCCTTTAAAACATATGGAAATGTTTAACCCCATAGTCTGGTTCCACTTAGCACAATTAGATCATATAAATTAAATGAAAACTTCTCCATGAAACTACCGTTCAATTTAAAAGAAATTAGTAGGGTTCTTCTGGGCTTTTTTTTTTTTTTTTTTCCGGCCCTTACAAAAATGGTGGAATTGGCTCACTAGGCAAGAAATATGCAGAGTGTTTAAAGTAGATAGAAAAATTTATATCTGACCAGGAGGAGATCATTATGCACATTCCCCCATATGATGAAGAAATGTATAATTTTTCATCTTCCTAGGTAATAAAAATTACTCTTACAGGTATGTGTTATTCTCGTAAAGAGTATATTGTATAAAGCAATTTCAACTGTGCTCAAACTTTCACTGGCACTTAGGTTTAATGACAGGAAACCAAAAGCATTTTTGCCAGCACAATAAAAGGATTGTCTTTCTCCAAATGACTAGGAGGTCCTAAAACCTTGCTCATAATGCCTAATATATACTTGTCAGGATACACTCTGGGCATAATGTTTGTACATTTGATAAGGAAATGAATTCCATACCCCTATTCACAAAATATTTTATTCTCTATACTCTCAGAGATCAGACAAACATTCTTTAGGTTGAAAAACCTAAATATTTTTGACAGTTTATTCAAGAAATAATTAGAAACAGAAAAAGTGGGCTTTTATGATATAAATGGAACTGCTGCAAATACAAGATGTAGACATGAACTCTTTTACAATGTCTGTGCAAACGAACTAAGTCTTTTTTATGTGCCATTTTACCAAAAGCTTAACTGAAAAAAAAGATTATGGCCTCCCTTCCCTGGAAACATTCTTCCTGTCCTAAATGCCTTGTCTAAATATCTTTTTATGCCCTTAGGAGAGTAAAGGCATGTACTTTTAACACATTTCACATTAAACAATGGTCTAGATCTTCTGATTAATCTCTGCTCGAAAACTCCTGAGACTGAGGTATTCACTGATGTTAGGGGAGATATACTTTAAAAAAAAATCGAAGAGTCCAAGAAACACTTATTTTTCTTCACTTAAATAAGCAAAGTAGTATGTAGTATTCATTCCACTATAAAATAATATTTTTAAAATTCAGATTCTTCTTCCTTAATTTTGGCAATAGATGAATTGTAATAGGAAACATAAAACTGTTGCTGTAAATTCATATATTCCTCCTCTCACTGGCTGACCTTGTCATTTTGGATTCTCAAGTAAAAACCTTTATATCAAGATATACTATAGACTAAAAGTATTTTTAGTAATTCAGAGAATTTAATTTAAAGCATACATTTGGAGGTGAAAAACTGAAAACATGCAATAAAATATTAATGATAATACATGAAACATTTATCTATCATTTAAAAAGCAAGGTATAACAGCCTCAGAAGCTCTAAGGACTCAGCATTTTTAAAAAGCTCTGGTCTTTTCAGGACCTACCACACTTTTGCACATAAGTAAACTAAGTACTACTTCACAAACATTCTTTTTTCCTCTATAGTTCACAAAACAAGACTTCCCAATACCTTACTTAGTGATGCTCTGTGAGTCAAAGTTCTCATTTTACAACACCAGAAAAGGTAAAATCTCAAACACAGGTCCAACGTCAAGCCAAGTGTCTGATACAGTGATGACCCTAGTTCATGAAGAAAAAGTAAAACTATGTTCAATACCTGTATAAGACAAAACATGATGTATTTCAGAGAGATATCTAGTAGAACACTTTTTAAAATTTGTACTCATTCAGGTGAACCAGTTTGGATGTAATTTTATTTATGTAGAACTCCTTAATGCCCAAGAATGTTGGATAATGCCTTGTACATTAATAACTGGACTTCTGCCTCTAGAAAGGTAAGCATTGCCTTAGGTTACGTTCTATAGACTATGGCAATGCCTGACATTTTTATAAAGTCTAAAGCAGAAAGGCAGAGACTAGCTCCAACTTTGTTTATTATGGTAAAACCTTTCTAATTCCGCCTTGCTAATGTGGAATGTGGGATCATTTTCCATAGTGTTTATCTTTGTAGTGTCTAAGAAGAAAAAATTTGCCAAACTATTTTCCTACATTATCATTTTAAACTTTCTTAGCTTTCTTAGCTTCTCAGCTTTCATACTATTTCTATGTCCACCAAAGAATCCAAGATTCTGTTAGATCCCACCAGATAAAAATCTATGTTAACTCAAGTTTTAGAATAGATTTATTACCCCTGACTCCACCCCACAACATATCATTTATTATTTTCAGTTACAGGCTTTGTTCTCAGCAAGCCACTCCAAATTCTTTATGGAAGCAGGCAAAATAGAAAATAAAGACAATTAATTGACAGGGTAGAAAATTACTCTTTCAAAACAAGCTGGGTGCCTCTCCTATTTTTAGGTTGCATGAATGGTCTCTGGTCTAAGGAAGTCAATGCTGTGTGATCAGAGCACTGATAATTGCCAAGGGCTGAGACCTCCCATTGTCAATACATTAATACTTTAGCAGACACCATTAGTCATAATAGTAATTGACTAGGTCAGCTTATGATCTTAGAAAGGCCTTTTTGGTCTTTAGAGGGATAGTAAATGTAGCAGATTACTGATATGCATTAGACATGTTCTGCAGTTTCTGAGATGATTTCCTAAAAGGTATGGTTTCTAGACATCGAATACTGTATAAACACAGTCTGCAGAGAACTAGAGAAAAAGCAAGGTGTAGCATAAAGAGGCATGGGTTTTGGGCACTCTGATGTGAGCCTAATCTTAGCTCTGCTAGTTACCTAAGTGGTGGTAGTAGGTATATTAATCTCCTAGAAGCTGCAGGCTACTCACCTCTTTCAAGTGAGAACATTAATTTCGATTCAAATAGATGCCTTAAGAATTCAATGCAATACTGTAAGTTATTATCTGGCACATCAAAGAGGTTCAGTAAACATTAACCTCCTATTCTCTGCCCTTTATGGTAGATAGTCTTATTAATTTAGGTTCCACCATTATGGAATTGTGGTAATTTGACCTTAGTTATTGTTTACCTCTGCATTGTCCATGTATAAAGGATTTATTAACCAGGTTGAGAGTAAAGGATTATAAGGATTATATTCAATGAATGAAATAGTTCATAAGTATGTTTACAGCACATGTACAAATCGGCATATCTGATTATAAGTTAGTGTTGGCTGTTAATTTCAAGCAGGAGTTCTACTTGGAAGCGTTTTAAAGCACTCAGTTTGTTGAGTGAACTTCAAAGTTCCTCTTTCCTCAATGTTTCTAAAAAAAAAATCAACTCAGACTTTCTTCGTCTACCTTCCCACATAACTCTCTTTCACACGTAAAACAATATTAATTAGTGGAGATTTTTAACAGCCTGTGAAAAGTTGGGATGAATTGCTTGTATGTATTACTTTCCTAAGATTGAAGCTATGTGACAGCATTGGAGGACATTATGTGCCTTGTATTCTACCACTCAGGAAGTACTATCTCCTTCCTAATATGTTTTTTCCCTTGGTTAACAATTTGTAATGAAGTACATTCTGGGCCGGGCACGGTGGCTCACGCCTGTAATCCCAGCACTTTGGGAGGCCGAAGCAGGCGGATCACGAGGTCAGGAGATCGAGACCATCCTGGCTAACACAGTGAAACCCCGTCTCTGCTAAAAATACAAAAAATTAGCCGGGCGTGGTGGTGGGCGCCTGTAGTCCCAGCTGCTCGGGAGGCTGAGGCAGGAGAATGGCGTGAACCCGGGAGGCGGAGCTTGCGGTGAGCAGAGATCGCGCCACTGCACTCCAGCCTGGGCGACAGAGCAACAGTCTGTCTCAAAAAAAAAAAAAAAAAGTACATTCTGGGACATAGTTATACTTGTTCTAAATAACTGGTGCAAGTTTCTCTCTGAACCATGAACCCTTTATTGTTCGTGGCTCAGTGACCAGGAATAAGACCTCAGTGCTGTGCTCCGTACATAGCCAGAACCAGACAGATTCAACTTCCAGATCTTGGCATAATGTTAGGGAATTCTTGGGAAGAAAATGGCTACCTCTGACATTACACCTCTATGCCTTAATATGCAAACATTTTTAAGCCTATGCAACTATGGAGGAAGTGGTTATCTTTATGTACCTATTTCATTAACTATTTAAATATAAAGAAAATGCTCTTGTTTTCTAAAATATATTTTACAATTTTCATCTGTCATCTTTGATTTTATGTTAACTGGCTTAAAAGGGTTGCCTCTCAAGCAGTAATAATCAAAAACTAAAATTTTTATTTTTTTCTGCATAGATCATTTTTACTTTTTGAACATCCTCCCTTTGGTCTTCATATATCATTGCTCTTACATTTGGTATATTCTGACCCAAGCCAAATTTAAGAAATAATTTATTACTAGACTGGCACCAAAATGTTTCTTTTCAATGACTGTTGTTGGACAGTTGCAGAAACACCTGATTACCAAAAAAAGTCTACGTCTCTGTTCTAGACTACCTGATTAAATGAAGACATTATTTTCAAAGCATAAGTGGGTAGGGTGTTCCCTCTTCCAAACTGCTCTTTGACTTTCTTCCACACAATTATTTCTGGCAAGTAGAGATAAAAACAGCTCTCTGGTAGTCATTCAAAACCGACAAAATTCATCTTTATTAAAACTCATGACCAAATTTATTGGGGGGCAATATATTTTCTGTATGTCAGTTCAGCATCACACGCACACGTGTTTTGACAGCGTGGAGCATAACCAGAGACAACTTACCTCGCATTCTGGGGGTGGGTAACTTAAGAAGCCGAGCCCGGAGAACTAACTTTGGGAGGTGCACCCTCCTGTGATGTTCAGACATTTTACTTTGAAGAACGTTGTTTGTGTGTTTATCAGTGTTAGCTGTTTATATTCTTTGGTACTATAATTCTCTGTTGAGAATGTTCTTGGTGCATTCACTTTGCCTTATCTATTTTCTTAACCGCTGTTGGAAATGAATCCTTTTCTCTGTACCACAGCATCCACAATACTTGGGTTGCATTTTGGCTGGTAGTGTGACAGAGGCAATCAATGCCTGTCAGCACCAGAATCTCCTTGAAAGGGAGCAAAATAGTTTTTCAAAAGTAATAAGAAAGATAAAATCCAGGCCAACAAAGTCAATTCCTGATCAGAATTTGAAAGATAATAAAAATGAAGAACTAGCGAAGACCAAAAATGTGACTATCAAGAAAAAGACCAAGCTGAGTAAAACAACTGTAAATTTTACTATAGTGAATTGTGAAATATTGTGAACTTTTTTCCTGAGCCAGATTAAAGAGGACTAGGAGGCCTGTCTTCATTCACGTAGGTAACTGAGCCCAGCGCAGACTACATGAGCTTGTTCATACAATGTCAGATAGGAAGCAGGAAATAGAATCTAGGTCTGAGGCAACTACTTGCTTCTGTTACATGAACTTTTAAGCATTGTTTCCTTAGAAATTACAAGCTTATCTGAAACATTTATTTCTATCTATGTGTTGTGGATTAATATGCAAATTATTGTCACATTTAGAATGGCTTTACCCCCATCCTGTAATGTAGTTCCCCAGTGCTTAAAAACACTGCTATGCAAAGTGAAGAAGCAAGGAAGCACCGAAAAAGGCCTCAGATAATGCCATGGACTAAATTGTGATAAAGAGAATTTGGTTAGTTCATTGGAAAAAGTTGGGATTCATTTAAAGGAATGATTAGTACTCTGCCATGAGAACTTTGTACTATTGTTGGAAAACAATTAGGTTCATCTTGTCTGTCACAGGTGAATCAACTTTTTACCCTAAATTATTTATCATATAATATTAATTCCCAGTCTTTTAAAAATATTGCACTTAAGTTAGCAGGAATTTTTTCAGTTTGAAGATGTTATTTTTAAAAATATATATTATTTTTAATATTTACTGTTTAATAAATGTTTGATAATGAACTTAATAAATGCCTCATATTTGCTTTCTACTTCAGAGCTGTATTTCCCAGACTCCAGCTAAAGTTGCAATTACATATATTATTATTTACTTAAATTTTTTCTTTAAATTTATCACTTAATTGATTCATTCAATAAATATTTATTAGGCACATATGTACTAGGCACTATTCAAGTCACTTTTTAAATTTAAACAACTTTAGTTTTATCCTAGGATATTGTATGTGTAAAATCGTAATGTTACTTGTATTTTTCTAATGTAAACTTATATGAATAATATGACTATTAAAAATTTGCAAAGGAGGCTGGGCACAGTGGCTCACACCTATAATCCTAGTGCTTTGGGAGTCCGGGATCAGAGGATCACTTGAGGCCAGGAGTTCAAGACTAGCCTGGGCAACATAATGAAACCCCATCTCTACAAAAAATTGTTAAAAATTAGCAGGCATGGTGCTGTACACCTGTGGTCCCAGCTACATGGGAGGCTAAGGTAAGGTGGTCACTTGAGCCCATGAGGTCAAGGCTGCAATAAGCATGCCAGGCATGGTGGTGCACCCCTAAAATTTTAGCTACTTGGAAGACTGAGGTGGGAGGATCACTTGAGTTCTGGAATTCAAGGTCACAATGAGCTATGATCACACCACTGCACTCCAGTCTGGGTGACAGAGTGGAGACCTTGTCTCTAAAAAAAAAAAAAACAAACAAAAAGAATATTTAAAGGTTTGTCCATGTTTTACCTAAAATAAGTTTACATACCACCAGTGGCACTTTGGACTGCTTTGGTGTTCAAAAAGCACCTTCATGTTTGTGGTCATTTTAGATCCTTTCAATAACCCGTAAAGATGTGCAGAATTATCCCCATTTTACAGATGGGAGAACTGAAGCTCAGAAAAGTGGCATCCCAAAGAATACAAATCACGGGTAGTTAAGCCAGGTCCCAACCTTGGTATTCTACTCTAAATTTAGCACTCCTTACATTATGCCATTCCCCAGCAACAGGACTTTAAAGAAATGGAATGGGGAAGTAAAGAATGAAAAGGAGAGCTTGAGGTCAACTCTGTTATGAGATCAATGATGTGGCTAGTGCTCCATTATTCTTTGATATTTGCACAACAGCTCTGCTTCAGCAATAAGGAGCACCAAAGAATTCACAAAGAGAGGTGTTATCAAGATTAAAGCCTGCAGAAAAATTTAATGTAATCTCCAGTTAACCAGCTGTATTTAAAAGTGATCTAGGATCATTGATCCAGGTTCTTCATTTTTGTTTGCTTTTTGTTTTGTTTCTGAGATGGAGTCTTGCCCTGTCGCCCAGGCTGAAGTGCAATGGTGTGATCTTGGCTCACTGCAACCTCCGCCTTCCGGGTTCAAACAATTCTGCCTCAGCCTCCTGAGTAGCTGCGATTACAGATGCCTGCGACCACGCCCAGCTATTTTTTGTATTTTTAGTAGAGATGGGGTTTCACCATGTTGGCCAGGCTGGTCTTGAACTCCTGACCTCATGATCTGCCCACCTCGGCCTCCCAAAGTGCTGGGATTACAGGCGTGAGCCTCCTTGCCCAGCCAGATCCAGGTTCTTCAAATATGTACTATACCTCTCTTTCGAGGGTTGGTGTACCTCTCTGAAGGGTTTATGTCTTCTTTTGTCAGACTTTAAGTTTCTCCTGAGATACATGAGGTCCCACTGTGCTGACACCAAATCAAAAACTTAATTAAATTACCAAATGTGTAATATGGGCCTTCTGAACAAATAAGCAAATAAGCAACCAGAGGTTTAGCCTTGTTCAGAAAAACTCTTAATCATCCACCACATAGTAATGTCTGGCTTCATGAATATGTTTCTGTCCACACTGAACAAACTGTAAAACTATTTATTTTGAAGAATTATTGTATCTAAACAATTTGAATGAAAGAAGAGTTTTTAATAGTCAAAAAGTATTGGTAGGGCACGATGGCTCATGCCTTTAATCCTAGCACTTTTGGAGGCCAAGGCAAGCAGATCACTTGAGCCCAGGAGTTTGAGATCAGCTTAGGCAACATAATGAGACCCCTGTTTCTACAAAAAAATTTTTAAAAATTAGCTGGGCATTGTGGCACACACCTGTGGTCCCAGCTACTCAGGAGAGTGAAGTGGGAAGATTACTTGAAGCCCAGGAAGTCGAGGCTGCCATGAGCCAAGATCACACCACTGCATTCCAGCCTGGCCAACAGAGCGGGACCATGTTCAAAAAAAAAAAAAAAAATTTAACATTTAACGTATGTGTATATTTATACATTAATAAGTGAACTATGAATACATATAAATTCCAGGTAACTTTATGATTCTTAAATGGCATGAGTAAGGAGTTACACCATGATGGCCAGTACTGTTAGCATCATTGCTATCAGCACGAAACTGTGAGTAGATGATGAGCAAAGATAAAAGATAAAGCCCTCTCCTAAATTCTCACTAAGATAGAGTTAAATAATTTGTGAAACTCCTGGCTTGTGATTGTACAAGAATACAAGATTTTAATTATAGATAAAAGTATTATCTTAAATTACTTGTTCCTTTAGTGTAAGTTTTATAAAAATATTTGTGTGTTTAACCTTTTTAATGTTACATTTATGTATATGATTTCCTCGTACTTTTTTAAATTTACAAGTTAGCTAAGTAATTTACAAGGGAGTGTTCATTAAATATGATTTCTATTTAACTAGAAGCTGAATTTATTTTGTTGTTCTCTGATACCATTTTGGGAGGGTATCTTTAAAGTTTCTTGAATATTTTTCAAATGTATAAATATTTCCCCAGAAAAAACATGCACTCTTCATATATATTTCACAACACAGTAAAGTGCTGAAATCCTGAAACAAACTAAACTTTCTTCTGAATATGTATGATCTTGTTATAGCAGAAATGCACAGAGGTATATATCTTACTTATATTTAGTTTCAGAAAGACTATCTTTGCTTTCTTTTTCAAGGTCATTTAATCCTTTATAAATAATATAGTTCATTATAAGAGTATGTTAGAGGCTTAGAGGCAGATTTAAATGAAGAAACCGTGGTAGAGTATTAGTTCAGAAAAAATATCCCTGGAAAATTATTCAAGCATAAAAAAATTGAGTATAAATTTGAGCAAGTTGTCATCTAAATTTTGTAGAAATATAATTTTAAATAGTTTGACCTAAATTTTTTAGTGTGCCTGTGTGTGTGTATTTTATATATGTGTGTGTAATTTTATATATATAAATGCTATATATATATATATATAAAATGACTATATCTCAATGTACGTTGGAGTTGGTATGGTGGAGAGAAGTTGAGCACGTTGGAGTCAGACCTGAGTTTCAGTTCTGGCCATGTTATTTAAATGCACCAAGTCCCATCTGTAATACTATAAAAGTAATACTAGTTTGCAGTAGTATCATATTAAATGATAAAACAGTGCCTTTTACATAATAAATGCACAAGAAATGTTTTTACTGTCCCTTATTCCATAATTAATTAAAAATAAAAATTGAAGACTTAAAAAAGTACTCTGACCTAACTTTGTTTTTTAAATTAAGACCGATGGGGTAAGTTTTAATTGCTGTGTCTTGCTTTGTTTCATTGTGAATCTGATTCTGTGACCAGATTAACCCCTTCTGAGATCCCTCGCTACACCAGTTTAACTCTAATAGAAGTTTATGTTATATAGCACAACTCCTTTCCTGCTGCCAAGAAGCTTATTTAAATATAAGTGGAATCATTTATTGATTACAAAACTGAAATATGCAAAGCATTTTTCATATCCCCTTCATGTGAGTGAATACAGGATGGAGGCTCATTTCTAACATGAAATGTGAAAGTGCACGCAGGCACCTTTTTTTTTTTAAACAACACATGGATACATTTAGCTTACTTTAGCTTTTCCAATGGTCCCAGTAACCCATTAGGGCACTTTTCTTTATGTGAAGTGTTATTGGAACAAAGTTGTCTCTTGTGCTGCCACACAGTGAGTTGGGTATGTATGAACTTGTGTATAAGACATTTGTGCGGGCAAAAAACAAAAACATGAAAAGGAAAACATTTCCGTTATTTGACGGTTTTTCTCATTGAATATTAGAAATGCTTGTTTTCAGACTTAATGATGAAAACCTCTCGTTAATCATAACTGTGTTCTAGATTTGAAGGGGTCATAGAGAAGTTATTTCTAAAGGACATTCATGAGTCAATCTTGAGGATACAAAGGCAAAAGTTAATAATCATTTCATTGCTTATTAGTGTTTATTTTCTTACCCATGAGGCATTTTGTTCAACTCTGTATCTTTATATAACAGTGGATTGGGGGTTGGAGGAGAAATGGGGGTAAAGTGGCTGGCTTTCACCCCAGCTGAATAGCTGAGTTACTTGCCTTGAAACTATGCTTACACAGCAAGCAACACTATTTTTACTTAGATTGTGTGTGTGTGTGTGTGTGTTACAGAATAAAAATAGCCATGTTTTTTAAAAGTGTTTTTATTCCCAAGTCACATACAAGTTTTCCTAATTATTAATTGTTTTTATTGTGGGGAGGTGGCTTCAAGAACCACGATAGAGATTCTCAGGGGTGTGTAGCAAAGGTTGCACGCTCCACACACATACATATCCCCCCACCACCCTTGGTGGCTGACCTCTGTTGACATAACTGACTACACACAGACTGGCAGTCAGAAAGCAAGATAGGACAAAGGACACACCCACAAGGCGTAGCAACACCCTTTTCTCATGTTTGATGGCCTCTGTACACTGCCAAATGTGCACTAGGTCATGATCATTGCTGAATGCTAAGATAAATGTTCAACAAGACTTGTCACATTTTAATTTTCACAGCAGTTCTAGCAGGAAGGTAGGTATTATTGTCCTCATTTTACAAAGGAGGAGACTGAGGCTCAGAAAATGTGTTTTACTCCTACTAGGAAGTGAAAAGTAGGATTCAAACTTTGATCTCTTGGCTCCAAAGCCCACTCACTTCACACTAACTACCACTCTTGTCTTCCCCTGATCACAGTAGTCTGATACTGCAGATTTGCAGTTGCTAAGAAAGTGAACCAGGATCTCTGATTTTTATGATTTTGTGAGTTGAAGGTTGTTTAAATTCCAGATCTTATTCCCAAAATATTATTTTCAAAATGTTGACAATTTTAAAGCCAAACAGCTTTTCAGTTCCACTGATGTTGCAGCCTGGAGCCACAGAATCAACCTCTAATGATTGAGTGAGAACAGAAGATTTGACAAGGCAGTGAAGGTTAAGGCTCCCCTCCCCGCCAGTGCAGCACCTGCTCGAACGGCAGGAAAGTAAACACCATGTTTAACAATTACAGGTCTGGGTAATGTGGTTTGGTCTTCATACCTTCACTCAGGTGGAGCCCGAGAAGTTGAA
This sequence comes from Colobus angolensis palliatus, assembly GCF_000951035.1. Taxonomy (NCBI): domain Eukaryota; kingdom Metazoa; phylum Chordata; class Mammalia; order Primates; family Cercopithecidae; genus Colobus; species Colobus angolensis. Next base: position 4,563,002 of record NW_012115322.1, on the reverse strand, counting down.
GACACTAACGGAAGGTTTGGAAGCCTACAGCCGTGTCCGGAAAAGGAACAGAAAGTAAGCACTGTTTAAAGATTTTACTTTGTTTTTCAAGGATATAATTTACTGTTTTTTCATCAAAGGGACAATGAAATCTCACTGATTCTGTCCATGTTGTGACCTGCCTAAGTAAAGTTTGTTACCACCAAAGAGGACCGTTATAGACAAGCCAAATTAGTGATTACAGAAAATATCCTCTTAACAATTTATGTTTACACTCTGTGTAATATTTGCCTCTTCATCAGTTCTTTCTTCATTCCCTGCATCTTCATTCCTCTCATTTAGTGGAAAATAAAATATAATTCATATTGTCAACATATAGGAATTAAATAGGCTCTGGAAGTGTAGTGAATCATTCCATTTGCACTTCAAATAATTTGGGGAGTAAATACCCCTCGTTGTACACGTAAATAATTTTGGCAGATTAACTACTAGTCAAAGTGATGCAAAATAAAGATTTTTTCGTTGTTGCATCAGGGGTGTGGACTTGAAAGTAAGTTTTCTTTGGAATTACAACAAGAAGTTGAATTTCAGGCCAGTGTTATTCAAGTTTTTCTAAATATTTATTTTCTGAATAAATGTAGTACAGACAAGCAGATAATATTCGAAGCACAGTTTTTACTGGGATACAATGTATGTTTATGTATCATAACTATTATTTCATATTAAGGTAGAGAACTACAAATGTGCTTCTCTATATGTACATAGAAAGCTATTTAAAAATGTGTAATTGATATACCTGTTCCGTTGCTATACTAATTTCCACATTATCAAGCAACCAAGAATTACATATTAATTAACTTTTATCCATTTGCAAAATGATCCTCACATTTCCCCCAAATATTGACACATAGGCTTAATGTGTTTATGTATTATCATCTTCCTAAAAATACCATTTTAACTTCTGTTTGTACATCAAGACTTACAAAGTGGAGATCAGAATGATTCATAGTGTATCTTGCATAGAAGGCTTATCTAATGATATCAGTAATATCTATTAGAAAGCATTCTCTTTCACTTTATGGTGTTTCCCATAATTCTGGCCAGAGGCATAATTTTAGAAGTCAACAAATCTTAGGAAGACTCTTCACCTCAATAAAAGGTATCTGAAAAGATGACAGCTGCAAGGGGCAAATTCCTATGTCTCTATGTCCTGGACTCCTTTAAAAGGTAGCAAATTGGTATTGGTTTTGTGAAAGGCCAAGTTAATTGCCAGATAACATCCCTCTAGACCTGGTAAGGAAAACAGGGATCAGGGTCCCTTCTACTCTTACTGAAGCACACTTGCTATGCAGAGCTTAGCAACAAGATAAGGCCACTAAAATTAATACAAGGTCTGGATGAAAGGAGGAAAATTGCAAATTATCTGCATCACAAATTTGCAGTGGGCCAGTTGCTGTAAACTATTCAACAGTACCCATTTCTTTGGTATAAAAGAGCCCTAACAATGTTTCCTACAGTGAAACATGCCAGTTACTTGGATTATGTACAAAATAAAGTTAATAACAGAAATAAAATAACTCCTCCAAATATTCAAATACACTGCCTTGAAATGAGCTGAATTTTCCCCAAGTATTTGCTATTAAGCAATTTCTGAAAGGTAACGAGTAACAAACTACAATTTTAAAAATTTTTCTTCAAAGCCAATTTCCTATTTGTAGCAAATTAATGTGAGATCTATCTAAAGGAATTCTCCTCATGATAACCATAAACTTAAAGTACAGATTGGAGAAGTAAAAGTAGAAAATACAAAACTAACACTTATAAAAAGAACTTTATTTACCATACTATTGTCTAAGCAGACAGACTTTCGTTTTTGATGCCTAGTAGAATGCTTTACATTTTGCACATGTAATTGTAAATTCATCCTTTTATTCTCCCAGTCACAAGATGGGCCAAAATTACTGAATCCATTTGCAGATGCGGACACTCAGACTGAAATAGTTTAAATAATTAGTTGAAAGTCCCACAACTGATAAATTATATGTTGAAACAAATCATTTTTTAATTCATGCATGTATTCCCAATTTAAGGAGACAAATTTAGCAAAAAATCTGTGCCAGGAACAGTGCTACAGTCCCTGAAGTTCACCGTTTAGTGAAAGAGACAGATGCAGAAACAAATAATTCAAATGTCAAAATTGCAACAACAGCAATATATATACTATATTTTGGGGTCATAGGGAAAGGGCAGGTAAAGGAAGCGTTCCTAGAGGGGATGATATGTGGGCCAAGCCTTAAACACTACATAGGCATCAGCCACACAAAGGAAACAAAGACCAAGATGGGTGGGATAGTGTGTAGATGAGAGCAGCAGTTGGATTTTGAGGACTATAAAGTATCGGATGGGAAGTTACAAGAGGTATAAGCAGGAACCAGATCAAAAAGGGCCTAGTAAGGGCAAATAGGATGTTTTACTGTTTTGGAAGTGCCTAAAGGAGGCAGGTGGTTGCATTTTTCACCTTAGGTATGGCGATGTAGGAGGACAAATTTTAAGGCAACAATATTGAAGATGAAGAGATTATTCAGGAGCCGTGGCAGAATACAGGGGAGAACGAGGACCCAAACCAGGAGCTGGTGGAGTTGGGGATGAGGATGGAAGAGAAGGAATGTGGTCAAGAAATACTTAGGAGGTAAAATAGAAAGAACATGGGGTGATTGATCAGATTGTAAAGGAAAGGGAACAAAATCAAGGACAGCTCTCAGGTTTTCAGCTTGGGTGACTTGGTAGGTTGTAGAAACACTGACTGAAGTGGAGGTTACAGGGGGAAGCTGTTGAGTACAGTTTGGGGTGCCTGTAGGATAGGCTGGACATACATGCCTGAAACTGGGGAGAAATGGTATTTGACAGTGTACAAATGACTGAAGTCACACAAAGATACTTTGACAAATTTGAAGAATAGTAGGCTAAGGATTGAACGTGCATTAGAATGAAGAAGATGGGAAGAATGGTCAGTGAGGAGGAGGAGAATCAGGGAAAGTAGATAGAGTCTCAGAAGTCAAAGACTGATAAAGTGATCAACAGAGGTCCAGTAAGACAAACACTGAAAAATCTCCATCCGATTAGACAGTTTGAAGGTCATTGCTAAACTTAAATGAGAACAGTTTCCAGTAGAGTGATGCGTATACACACAAAGTGGCTATGGGTTGAAGATTAAATAAGAATAAGGAAATAGGGAGAGGAGATGTAGATTATTTACTCTTCTTTCTACCCATAATGTGAAAATTTTCTGAAAAATAACAAAGAAAGAATTTTTTAAATGACAAAGATTTGACTGCTTTTGTAGACTGAGGGGAAGAAGAAAAGAGGAAAAGGCTGAAAAAGGAAGGTGTCATTTGGAACAAGATAATTAAGAGGTTGGTTTTTTACTTGGACTCAAGTCCTGTTTCTACCACTTCATAGCCGTATGTTCGTAATCTCCCTGAGCCTAAATTTTTCATTTCTAAAATGGGCATAATCCTATTTTAGAATCGTTGTAACATAGATAATATAGAGAGAGCCTCAGCACACTACTTGGCACATGTCATTTAGTAAATGGCTATTTTTCTTATAAAGATACAGGTGAAAGAAAGAAAATTATCTGTTATTTTTGCCAGTTGAAACATTCTACCATGATATTAGATGTTTAGAATTTTATGTAGTCGTTTTAATCCTCAGTGTCCTCAAACTATACAACAAACTACACAACAAATAAATATCTTTAAATGTATGTTCTAATTCTATCCTAATAGCAACATATTTATTTAACATACTACTTAGGACAATTTTGTACTTAAAAGCAGAAATAGCTTTATTAAAGAAAAATTCCATGGCTTTTACATATGTTATGGTTTTCATTTAAGCGAGGAGCAAATCTTCTGTCTATAGGTGTGTATACATTTCTTGGGAAACCTGATTTTTTGTGAATCTGGAAAACAATAAAGTGATTAAATAAATCATACTTTCACTTTAAAACCAAGGAATGATACTTACCATGTTAAATTTTCTTAGATCTTCATACATTCCCCGGGCATTCGGTTTCAGAGTGCAGGGTTCTTGACTTTTATGTCTCACCCATATTTGTTACATACTGGATGAAGTGAGTCACTTAAACTCTAAACTGACAGTGAAGAACAACTTGTAATTTCTCATTTCCCTTCTATTTCTTGTACTATTCATAGATGTGTACCTCGCTTTTTTAAAAAATTAGTGAATTTAAAGATAATATATGACAGTATAGCCAATGAAGTTGACAAGTGGCAATTATCTCCATTAATAATTAGAAATGTGATTATATGAACATCTATTACTTAATCAAGTAGGTTTTAGAGTGTCCATTAGTAAAAATGTTTATTATTAAATATCAGCGGGGAATAGAAAATAGTAGAAGAAACTCCACAGGGAGGCCCTCTGGACTGAAAGACTGAATTTTGACTAATTGTTCATTTCTTGAATTCATAGAGCTTTTTCTTCCTCCTTTAAGTTCATACTTCCCTGACCTGACTAGTAGCTGGTCTGCAGATTTGACATCTAGAAAGTCTCTCTTTATCTCTCAAATCTCATGATGTATACAAATAATTTCATGCCCCACATCTATGTATTTATTTTCTCTTCCAAAAGTAGTCATTTCTCCCTCTATTAACAACTATGTTGTGTTAAAGTTGAAACATTATACTAGTTTAGCTTGAATTAATGCAAAGTGTTTACAAATATTTTAAATATCTTGAAGAATGAGATGACAAAACTCATGAAACTTTTTTTCAACAAGTAATGTTGAATCGTTTTTGTGCTTGAATGGTAATTGTTATTGCAATTTTTCATGGTTAGGTAAAAGATTTTTACCTATGACTATTACTTTTGAAAACTATAGTCAAATATCCATGTTCTTCATTACAAAATTAGAATTGATTTCACCAATTCTTAAAAAGTCATGAAGTATCACATACAAACAGTTGTCATAATACCTATTCCATCAAATTGTTGTAAGGATTAAATGAGATAATGTATATAGAGTTTTAATACAATACTTGGCACAAAGACATTTTAAAATAAATAACAGGTATTTCTTTTACTAAGATTAAAGGTGAGAGAACCAAGGATCTCTGGAGGTTTTTCGTTAAAACATTGTAACTTCATTTTAAATATTTAGAACTTTATATAGTCAATTTTAAACTCCTAAGATATTCTAATCAAAATTTATGATAAATAAATGTCTTTTAAAACTTATGTTAATACATCAAACTTATGTTCATACAAAAGAAATAGTAAGGATAAATTTATTTAACACATTACACACAGTGTGATATTGTCAGGCAACGTGGCAATGATAATACTGTCAGAACCCTTGCCAAGCAGCCTCAGCAAACCCTAGGTGGCCTTACAGAGTGCTCCCAGGAGCTTGCTTGGCAGACACCTCATTAGGAAAACAACTGAGACTGACTCCATGAGATGACCAGGGCCCCTTGAAACTGGAATGGGTAGGTAAATGGAAGACAGTACATGCATAATAAAAAAACTTCTTACATAGCAGTTAGAAGGAATGAATAGATTATACAAACTAGATGGTATTTAAAACAGTTATAAGGAGAAAAAAAGTCAAGTATGTGTATCTGACACCTTTTGTGTGTGTATATTTTTAAAAACACACATAAAACAATACTAAAGTATAAAAGCAGACTAAAAGTTGAGGGGGGAAGGTGAGGGAAAATGGGACCAGGATGGATGACAACTGGGGACTCCAGCTTTATTTTTTTAATGTAAAAGACTTAAAGGAAATAGGTAATTTATTAACATTTCATTCCAGGAGGGGAATATATTAGGTTTATTTTATCCTGTGTACTCTGCATTTTTAAATTTCTAAAAGTGAATGACAAAAATATAAAAGCTAAAGACTAGCTTACAGGGCAGAGAAAGGTAGAGGGGAAGTGGTTGATGCCATATTACCCTTATAATTTGGTTAAAACCAATACACTAATTTTTCTTTTCAGTTAAACTGACCTAAGTACATATATTTTTTTTGAAACGTAGGACCATCTGGGCCACCTTTGACAAATGTTTTTGTTTAGCAAATACATAGAACATCTATGGTATGTCTAGCACTATGGTACTCAGGGGTGGAAAACTCGGAGTTCTCAAAGTGTGGACAGAAACTCAATGTATGCATTGTCCAGTCCTGGTGTGTGAGGATAAAACCTAGCGAAAGCTATGGTAAACTGAACTGAAGTTCAAAAATGTTTCGAAACACTCTGCTAACCAAACTAAATACGACAGCAAGCCAAATTCTCCCACGACTGCAAATTTCCAGTCTCCATGGTAGATGCTGAGATAGGACTTAACTCATGGAAACCCATGCTAACCGCCTGTTACGAAAACGTTACCTCCAGCAGCTTTTCTAGTAATTGTCATGACAGGATAAATGAAAAAAATCACCTTAGTATTTGGAAAAAATGGGTAATTACTTATTTGCGTAAAGGAGGAAAAACAAGTTAACAGTCAGGATGGGCAAAGTGTACATAACCACAGGGGTGGGTAGCATGGATTTACCTGATTTTAGTTCAACAGCTTCATAGATGTAAGCTTCAAAAATGGTAGATGCACCGTGTGTGTTATTCAGGCCAAACATGTGTAATGGAATGCTAAGTGGAGAGAAAAGGTCAGAGAAGTGATAGGCACCCTGAGGCTGTCATTCTTTATCTGTTCAAATATTTACATCATTTTGGCTTTTGGGAAAATGTGCTGGGGGGGTAGGATGGGAGCCTCAGGTGCGTCAGAGTTAAGCTGTTTCCCACCCTGGAACAGGCCCCGGGATTTCAGCCTTCACTAGCTCAACTCCAGAGCCAGAACGCTCCAGAGAGGGCAGAGGGAGCTCCCTAGTGGCCAGAGCCTGCAGTTCAGCCCCTCCGCCCTTCTTCTGGTCACACAGCCAGGCTGCCTGAGAAAGAAACAAGAAGCAATGCAGGACCGGCCGGAGCCAGGGAGCATGAGCAGTGTCTCTGGGAGAGGGAACCCGTGGCCCAACTTTCTTCCCAAATCACCAGATTGTGAAAGAAGCATAAGGAAGAGGAAGAAGTCCATCTCCCCGCCCGACAATCTGTTCAACTTTTCTTTTCGGTAGTTCTGTGACTTTAATCATTAGTATTCAGTGGTAAGAATCCCAGAGTGATGTTTTGTCATCTGAATTTTCCAAACGCGAGTATAAATTGGCTTTCTCTCGTGGAATTGGTACTTTTTTTGTTTTGTTTCTTTAATTTTTTAATCTGGTGTGTTGTTTTCATTAATTCCAGAAGTGGAAAGCTAAATAACCATTTAGAAGCTGCTATTCATGAGGCCATGAGTGAACTGGACAAAATGTCTGGGACTGTAAGTTAATTTATTTTTCCATTATACTGTGTTTCTTAGAAAATAAATTATGTTACACTTTTTGGTAAAGTCTCTTGAATATTGTCAAACAACTCACGTAGCAATACTAATTTACTAGCCTAGAAAAAGAAGACAAATATCAGAAAAGATTCAAAGTCATTTAAGAAAAAAAAAAAAAAAACCTACTGCATTAACTATGTCTTTCTTCCTGAGATAAGTAACTTTTGTTTTGCCACATAACATTCTTTTAAAATATGAGCAGCAAAATATTGATGTTCAAACCACAGCTTTCTGCACTTGACTCTGTGAATGGCCGTGGTCATTACTGTTGTCTATATATTTAGTAATGCAAATTTTGTTCTGTCCTTTGAACCAAAAGACAGAGGGGGTCAAGATCAAGAGTATATAGACCTCTCATATCTCATTTTTATTGAACTGTGCATGTAATAGCACTGAGTGTGAGAAGTTTAATCGTTATCCTCCAGTTCACACATTGACTGATGTAAATACTTAAAATATAATTTTGGTAATCTGTTAAAAATGTGAATTGTCTAGGCTATTTCGCATGAAAAGTAATTTATTTTATTTGACCTTATGTTACAAGGTTATCTGAATCCCAACAAACCATCCAATGGCAATTGAATGATGGGATTGGTATGGGTTTTAGAGATTTTGTAATCCAACCAACCCATCATTTCGCAGATGGATGAATTGAAGCCCTGAGACATTAAATTTCCTGATAAAATTATAGGAAAGATCTAGATTGGGGACTATAAACTCAAATGTTTTCTAGGACCAGTCAAATAGTATCAGTAAGTAAAGTGGGCCAGGTATGAGAAAACAGCAGTTGGAACGGATGAGAAATGCCAGTGAAGATCCATGGGTTAGGGTAGGCTACCAATCTAGAGGCTCAGCACAGTAAAAGCCATTACCCACTTGAGTCTGGTGCTGGTTGAGGAAGGGGTTGCTCCACACCAGGGCACAGATTCTTTCTGTATCTAGTGACCACCTCTCTTAGGACCTCAGAGTGCTTCATTATATCCTTTGCATTTTGCCTTGAAGGTAAAAGAAAAGAGCATGCTAAGAATACTGCCAGCATAGGTTTATGAGCCAGACTAGTCATTCTGTTGACTTTCCACTAACCTGACCTAATCACATGATCTTCTTAAGTAGAATAGGAAATAGAGCATAGAATGTGCCTGCCCAGGAAAAAGAGAAAATGAGTTGGGCCATCGTCTCTCTAGACTCTGCCTCAGGACATTTGGCCCTGGTGGAAATCAGGTAGTTGAGAGTAGTAAGGGCTGGGGCAACCTAGGAGGCATGTACTGTCTCCAGAAGGCATTCCGTCCATGCTCCAGCAGATCTTAGACATCTGGGAAATTGTGTTCATGTTGCAAGATCTTTCCATTTTTCATACAAAACTAGAAGTCTAGAGGTAAAATTTCTCATTTTTATGTGTTGACAACTGTTTTAAAAAATATTAAAGTGCCATATGGCTAAACAAAATACCATTTCAGGCCACATTTGGTCCACAGATTACTAGTTTGCAGTCTCAGTTATAAAAAGTTTCTTTCCTCAGTTATAAAAAGTTTTGGCTCTTTACTACAGACTAGTGGCTTTTAAAAATGTGTATGGAAAAGATTAGGAGGAATAGGCAGATTGAAAAACCCATAAATATTATTTAAAATTTGAAAATTTTTTTTTTAAAGCATTCTGCGTTTGAGTCTGGATAGCATTGCCCTTTGCTGTTGTCTAAACATTATTTTTAAGCATGTAATTGAGCCAACTTGTAGTGGATCTTGAGAGTCAATTGTACTCATCTCTTCCTAACTCTAAGTCCTGTGACATAAGGTTGGCCAGGATGAAAGTTTTACACCACAGAAACTGGCAAAATGCTACAATGGACTTGTGTCCAAATGCTGATAAAGCATTTGCTACACCACTGCCTTGGGTTCATCCCTCCTCTCCTGGGTCTTTGGACCTTGCTCCTTCCCACCGATAGCTACAAGACAATTTGATCACTCCCTCCTCCAAATTGTATCTGCTATCTAATGCTGCTCAGCCACTGCTCAATCTGATGAACAGCACTAAATGTTGCTAGTTCCTGCATTAGTACATAAAGAACGGTGAATTGTATTAACTGCTCCTCCCAGACTACACAATTTCATATCTGCCAACAGATGATAGTGGTATTCTCTTTTCCATTTTGATTCTTCTCATGAACAAACATCCTTAGGCTGAGCTATGTGTGCACGTTCTTGTAATTTGTGACCCTTCCTAGTCATTGTAAAATAAGTAGGGTAACAAAGTGAGGGAAAAAAAGGGGTATGTTTGTTGTATAATTATTCACTCTTCCAGGCTGTAGTGAAATTGGTGATCTAGGGTCTCTGACAGGGAAGGCTTTATTTTTGTTTTAAATGGACAATGGGGTAACAACTGCACATTGCATTTCCCATACTTGATTTTGTCCAGTTCATCCTTTGTTTTCCACTGTCTATTGGCACCCCCAGAGTGTTGCACTGCTTATGAGTTTCTAGCATTCTGCATTCTCTGTAGTGACTGTGGGCACACTGACATCTGGGGTCTTGGTAAACATTTGAAGTGCCTCAGGATATCAGTAACTGAAAGTGAAAGCCAGAGTCTACTCCCTACCCTGTTTCTTTGTCAGAAATTGTATGGTGTTTGTGATTTCATCCTCTGTTGTTGTTGTTTTTTTTTCTACCTTTTTATTTCCAGGTACACCAAATCCCACAGGGTGACAGACAAATGAGACCCCCCAAACCCAAGAGGAGGAAGATCTCCAGATAACAGAGACTACTCCACTAATGCGCAGTGTTTCATAAAGGAACATGCACAGATGTATCTGTATATAGGTATTGATATAGCCACTGTTATATCAATATTTAGACTATGGCAGATAGCTACCACCACCACAGGGTGCTAAAAGAAACAGTGATACAAAAGTTTTTTGATCAGGAAGGATAATGAATGCTGGAAAAACCAATCAAAATCTCTGTGTGATGAGAGTGATAAATGGTCAAGAGATTACTGAGAAACTCTTTTTCTATAATACTAAATTGTGATTATAAGAAATAGTCCAAATGTTTCTGAAGAATTTTCAATGTTGTATATAGAAAATACAGAATTTCATGGTGATATCAGAAATGTAAATATTGTACAATATTGTCATGTACAAGCGTCCCTAATGCACACTTTATCTTTTATTGTACAAAGAAATAGTGTACAAAATTCCTTGGTTTCTATGGAGTACACCTACCAGAGACTACCAGTGTAAAGTGATAAATAAAAATACAACCTAAATGCTTTTCTATGATAATGTAAAAGATGCTGTTTTTGTATTTAACAGCAGAGAAAAGGCATGATGATGTAATATCTGAATTATGACATACACTGCACACCACTGAGTGTCCATTTATATTGTGTGTTTGGAATGAACCTTGCCTGGAAGCACTGGACTCAATTTCGGGTGTCTAGGAAATTGCAACCTTGCAGATTTCTAAAGGGAAGAGGGCTCACAGGTCTAAATTAAGAATTCAGAAACTGCAACCATTTGTTGCATATTTTTTTTACCTAAGTTTTAAAATAGAATAGGTTTTATAAAAAAAAAAATCTTAGATGGAATATTTTACTCAGCCATTTCTGTAGTTAACATTTGATAGCCACCTGTTGAAGCAGATAGCTTATACTGACTGCACCATCGCTGGTGCTCAGAATTGAGGGTTTTTTTGCAAATGATATCTGACAAGGTAAAACTTTCTATTTCCACACATGGAGGCAAAAGCCCCACTTTGCAACCATTATCAGAGGTAAGGTTGATTATAATTCATTTTTTTTGTAGTGGCAAAAATAAATATGAACCATCAAAGCAAGTTTCATATCCATTCATCAGTATTACTTTACCCAGAAGTTAAGGTGGCTTACAAAATTATTAGCAATGGTAATTTTTTTATCAGTATTGTGTAACATATCAGATTTATTTTATTTAAAGAATTATTTATACCATTAACAGATTCTTATATATATTAATGTGGCTAAAATGTGCAGGTTAAATCTATTAACCAAATTATTTATATTATATTAAGTAAGAAAAAATGTGAAACAAATGTAGAGAGAAAATACTACATTACAAGTATACAAACCTAAAACTGTGAGCCATTGTAAAGTACAAGGTAATTAATAAGAAATGTAGCACAACATAATTTTCCGTCTTCTTCTCACAATTTTTGTGGTGGTGGTATTACCCTATCTTCTAGGCAGTTAAGCAAAGTTTAGGCTTCCAGCCTGACTTCAGTTGATGGATTGTGAAAAGAAGGGATCTATTATCCCTTTATTCTTGGAACCACCAGTCCCTGCCCCAAACCCTTAAACCCCTAGAGAGCACTGTCTTGTCCTCTAGCCTGGGGCTTAGGCAACAGTCTGCCACTCAGGCTTCTAGGAGGTTCTCCAATAGCAGGCTCAGCACCTCAACCTGCCCACCACCTCACCTACTGCTCCTCTCCCACCCACCGCCCAAACTCCTCAGTCCTGTCATGTAGCAGAGTTCCAGTAACTCAGGAAAATGGAGACCAAGGTCATTCCTTGAGTTGGTTTCTTAGGGCCACAGCACAGAGCATGCCACCTGGGCTCGCTTTTGATAGCAACAGCTCTTAGTTATTCCCCTAGGTCTCCTGTGTCTCTCTGTCCCTCTGTTCCACTTTCAACCTACCCCCAAGCCTGAAGGAATGCAACTGGCTACCCTGGGCTTCATGACCTCAAAGTAGGAACCCTTCCTTCAGGGGGTAGGTTCATTTTGTCTCTCTTGTAATGGTGGGATTGCCTGCCCAGTTCCTTCATGCAGTCACAGGAAGTGATCTTTTGTGTAGTTTAGTTGACACATGTTTATAAGTTGAAAGTTGATGTGGCTAATATGTTTAAACCATTAATGTCTTTTTTTTTTTTCGCCAACCTGTTTTTCTACAGTTTTTTCCTACACATTTTTGTTTGTTCACAGACAGACAGACGTGTGTTTGTAGGCTGGGTGTGTCTGTATGTGTGTCTGTGTTGACATGTAGATTTTTTAGCCTTTGCTTTTCTGTCTTCAGGCTGAGTTTGTGTTGACCAAGCCTTCTTTTTGGTATTTTGAGCTAATTCAGTTTGTGCTTCCCTCCCGTTGTATACTTTACATCAGTAGACAATGTAAAGTATGTTTGTGCCCATGATTTCACTGGTTGCTCTGGCTTTGATATGGGTGCTAGGTGTAGTAGTTTCAGTCCACGTGGGTTTTTTTTCCTCTCTCTTACAATTATATGGTTTTGTGTAAGCAGTTAATGTAAATATTGTTAGCGTTACAGGTCATGCAGTGCTGTAACATTTTTTAAAATGTTGCACCTGCTTTACAATTAAAAAATTGGTCACTCACACTTCAATTTTGCCCATAGAGCCATTTCTTTCTCTTTATATTGAAGCCAATTCATTTTTTTAAACGAAGGCTAGGCCTTCTATGTTACCAAAATTTTTATTCCCTAAAATAAACTTTTTTTAAGAAACAAATCCAAGAATGGGAACAGATGAAAAAATTTTTCTTCTTTAAAGAACATAATAGTTCCTGCTGGAAAAGGAAATCTAATTTTATTTTGTGTCCCTTAACAGTCTTAGGAAGCACAAGGAGAATAAACTAAACCTCTAAGAAGGTTTTCAAAATTATTTCAAATGAGTGGAAAATTAACTGAGCAGCTTTTGTGTGATTTGTCTTGTTTGTAGCATTAAATGCAAACCAGGGTTTTTATTTATTTAAAGGAACATTTTTGGCTTGTACTTTTTAGTACCATTATGAATGAAAACGCTTTAAGAACAGTCATCCCTTGTGATATCATGGGCCACTTTTAGTCTTTTATTTGGACCCTAACTTTGAGTTTTTGCTATGTCTGTTTTTTAAGTAAACACAGCCTTCTTATTTGAACGTAACACTGCAGAATTGCAGGAGGAGAAGAGGGCAGTTATTTCACTTTCTGTAAGTTTTAGGAAGATTCTTATATCCTACGAGGTGACTCATTTTTCATTTTAGACCATGATAGCACATTGTTGTTAACTTTGGTAATCTTCCATGAAGTTTGCGGTGTTCCCTTGCAAGTCACAAGCATATATGCATTAAGATTTTAAAATCTAAGATGCTTAAGATGTTGGTGGCATTGCTCTTTCTGAAAAGAAAGCCAAAAGACTAGGCCTTGCTCAAAATTGGATATCTTGTTTACTTTGCCCATTTATGCCCAAATGGTGTAATGCAAGACTCAAGACTTTTCAATGTAGTATATCAAATGAGTTGTGCATTGATTCATTTGGGGGACATGAACAAAAATTATCAACCAGCCAGAAGTGTAATATTGAATTAGTTTATCTTTTTCTTTCATTCACTCTATCACATTTGCATTAGCCAAAGAGATAAGAACATTAGTAATTCATATGTGTAAACAACCCAGAAGTGAATATTAAATCAGTGAGCCAAAAAGCAATAAACAACTCAAGCATGGGAAATCCTGCTAACAGTGGGGAGTCTGATATAAAAAAATATATAAAAAGCATTATCTTCAAATATGAAAGATTAATTTGTATCTACTGTAAATATGTATTACCAGCCTTATCTGCATTTATACACACTGTGTGTGTACCTCAGTGACCTTTTATAAACCGGAAAAATGGTTGATTTAATAATTTGTTATGTAAATACAAAGTTGTCTATAAATTGGAAAATTTGATGCCAGATGGCTTCATAATATACAAATGTGTTTTGTAACATCATGCCTTTATGGATTAAGTATAAATACACTGGATTGTCTATGTAGAAGTGTAGCAGTTTACATTTCACCTGCATTTCACATGGATATTTTTGTCCAAATGGTTATACTAATAGGAAAAGAAAATGACTTGAACATTTTCAATATGAAAAACAAATATGGTTTTGATTTTACCAAAATTCCCTTCCACACCCAAGAATCTGTTAAGTTCCATGCCAAATGTTTTGCATTATGAGATTGCCACAGGAGATTAATTGATCCATGACAGGGATCTACCTAGGAAGACTCTCCAACTGAATTATTCTTTTTGAGAGACAAGCTACACATCTTTCATTCTAACATTAGGCAGGGGAATAGCCCAGCCTCTTACTGCTTTTTAACTTATTCTTGTCTTTGTTTCCACATGTCTTAGAAAGCACCACACAGATGAATGGGGTCCAGCTTTTGTGAGCAAAGGTGGCTACAGAATGTCGCCTCAACCTTGGGCTATTGACTTGGGCAACCTAGGCTTCCCAGCTTAGGTACTGTTGATGTTTTGGGCCAGATCATTTTTTGTTCTGGAGGCTGGCCCATGCATTATTGGATATTTGTCAGCATCCATGGCCTCTACTCACTAGATGCCAGTAGAGCCTCCTCCTAAATTGTGACAATCAAAAATAACTCCAGACATTACTCCCAGGGTGAGAGGTGGAGGTGGGGTAAGGGAGGGAGGGCAAAACGAGATTTGAAAAACACTGCCTTGATGGAATCAGTTAGGCTTATGTCTGTGTGAAATATGGGCATATTTGCATGCAGTAATCAACAGGAACCTGATTCCTAGAAGCAGCCAAAATTCATGCCAAATGAGTGCTTATCAGTCTGTAGATAAAGGAGTAAATACATTAATGTCAGATTTGCTTTGAACACCTTTGACACTTTCGATCCTAAGACTCAGGACGATCATGTTTTGAGGACGCTCAAATAGTAGTTTAGTAGAGATACCTAAGTACTCATGGCTCAGAGTTTGCAAGAAAACTGATAGCTCTCTTTGGGTAATACAAGGAGCTTCAAGTAATGGAAGGCTTCCAGATGATAGTGTACCTGCCTCCATTAGGCCAAAATGAGGAACTGGGCTTAGGGGAGCATGTTATGTATATATTTTAACAGCTTTCTACAGCAGCCTACTTCAGGTGTCAGTTTTTGTGCAATCCTCTTATAAGTTCTGACAGAAGCAGTTCCGTAGAGTGGTATCCTGGATACATTTATTCATTCAATACATTCTTACTGAGTGCGTAGTCGTGGGGATACAATGACAAATAAGACAAGCCCATTCTCCGCCCTTACAGAGCTAACGAAGGAGATGGCCCAACAAACATGTAAGTACAAGAAAGGATGATAAGGGATAGGGGAGCACATGGCAGGGCTGCTGACTTCGTTTAATAGGGATGGGGGCTTGAACAAGGATCAGAGAAAGAAGAATAGAAAACAGGCAAAGGAAGACTGTGTGGCCTCAGGGAGGGTGAAGGACAGTGTGTTTGAGGCAGAGAGAATGGCATGTGGAAAGGCTTGAAGGTCAGTTGAAACAGGAGAGAAGAATGGCTGCAGAGTCACAGAGGTCAAGGCAAGTCTTCTCAAGATTTTGCCCTTAACATGGCAGTAATGGGGAATTATTGTAGGTTTTTAAGGAGGGGGTGATAGGATCAGGTCTGTGTTTTAGAAATATTTATTCTGGCTGCAGTGTTAAGAATGGGCAATTGGAGAGGGATAAGACTGAAAAGCACACAATACATTTATCTCATTTCAGCACAGCATTGCAAAAAGCACATCCTTCCTCGACAATTAAAATAATAATTCAGACTCACCATAATTCTTCATATTACATTTGCTAAGCAGTTTCCTTCTCAGTCTTGAGGTTATTGTAAATATGTGTGTGTGTGTATATATATATATATATGTAAATTCATGATAGTAGTCATGAAGAAATGTTCTCCAGTACACTGAAACTTACTGCCAACATTATTCCCTAATTCTTCTACACAAATGGGAAAGCAATAATGTTCCTACTTTGGTTATTAAAGGTCAGGAACATTTAAAATTCTAGGACATTTTGCTAACATGGTAGGAAGCAAGGCCTGCCAAGCAGAGCACACAGGTAAGTGCAGGCCAGGTGTGGGCCTTTGGTTTCTTACACGCCTCCCCCAGGACGCAGGAAGCTGCAGTGGAGAACTCAGGATGCCAGAGGTACCAGGTGAGCCCTGAGGATTATGAAAGCAAAGAAAATCAGGACCACAGGCGGTCAGCCCCCAAAACAGGGCCATCTGGCTGTCAGGATCTCTGCCCCACAGCAGGGGAGACCACGGTGGCCTTTCATCATCCACTCCAGCCTGTGATTATGTACATGCTCTTCAGAGTATCCCCAGCCGCCCTTACTCACCTCCTACACTCAATAAACGGTGAACTTTAGGGGTTTTTAAAGTTAATTATTTTTAAAAAAACAGAGGCAGTGCATTAACAGGCACCCAATCCTACCATCCTGAGGCCAGCCAATAGCCCCTTCCTCTAGCACAGGGCCCTGTGCACAGAAAATGAACCAACTGGGGGGGCAGCCCATTGGAACAGTTACAGACTGGGCCCTGAAGGGTCCCAATCTAGATACATTCAAATCTAGACTGTGCCACTAACTAGTTGTTTGATTTGGGGCAAGTTACTTAACCTATCTGTACTTAGCTTTTGACAAAAGAGGGGGTGATAACAGCACTTCCCTCATGGGATTGATTAAAGATTGAATGAGATAACGTAGATTAGATAAAGTTCTTCATGCCTGGCACATGCCAGGCACTCAGGGAACATGTATTATTAAACTGCAGTATGAAAGTTTTAGGTTAGCAAAGGGGAAAGGTGTTGTCAAAATAAAGAGATCTGTCTAGAGTGACTGTATCTTCCTGGAACACTTTTTTTTTTTTTCTTGAGACAGGGTCGCACTCTGTCACCCAGACTGGAGCGCAGTGGCGCAATATCAACTCACAACAACCTCTACCTCCCAGGCTCAAGCGATTCTCCTGCCTCAGCCTCCCAGGTAGCTGGGATTACAGGCAGGTGCTACCACGCCCAACTAATTTTTTATTTTTAGTAGAGACAGGGTTTCGCCATGTTGACCAGGCTGGTCTCAAACTCTGGACCTCAAATGATCCACCCACCTTGGCCTCCCAAAGTGCTGGGATTGCAGGTGTGAGCCACCATGCCTGGCCTTCCTGGGACACCTTTACAGGTAGGAGAGTGGTTTACTTGTCTAGGAAAGTTCTTCTGAAAGGGAACAGCATTGTAGAAGCCTTTTCTGGTTCTCCCCTTAGAGCCCAAGTTTTCTGGATCTACTACTGAGAGTGTTTCCTAGATGAATTCCACTGTCCATGAGGCCACACACAGAAATGGATCAGGGCAGAGTCAGAATCGGTGTAATTCAAGAACTTCTAACCTTCAGCCTGAGTGAAGCTGGAACCAGCTCTATAAATAAATAGCTCAGGATTCGAAAAGTATAAACAACCTAAAATCAGTCCAATCAAGGAATGCAGAGTTCAGTACAGGGAAAAGTATATTTTTAACCTGAGAGACTGAAATTTGGAGGCTTAGATCTTGTCACTGACTGGCTCTGTGATCTGTGATTCGGTACAAATCACTAAAAAGATCCTAGAGCCAGACTCCCAGGGTGTGGATTCAGTCATTTCAGGAGCTGTGTGACTTCAGGCAAATTCCCCTGCCTTAGTTTTACTAACCTAAAAAATTGGGATGATAATACAATCTACCTCACAAAATTATGTGAGGATTGCATAAATAAATACAGATGAAACACGTAGAAGGGTGTCCTCTATATAGCAAGTGCCATGTAAGTTAGGTTATCGTTACTATTACTACTTTTTTGGTTTTTTGTTTTGTTTTGTTTTGAGACGAAGTCTTGCTCTGTCACCCAGGCTGGAGTGCAGTGGCGCGATCTCGGCTCACTGCAAGCTCCACCTCCCGATTTCACGCCATTCTCCTGCCTCAGCCTCCCAAGCAGCTGGGACTACAGGCGCCCGCCACCATGTCTGGCTAATTTTTTTGTATTTTGAGTAGAGACGGGGTTTCACCATGTTAGCCAGGATGGTCTCAGTCTTCTGACCTCATGATCCACCATGATCCACCCGCCTTGGCCTCCCAACGTGAGCCACCGCGCCCAGACTATTACTGTTAATATTAGAGGCTGAGCCTCATTCAGTTTATGGGAGTGACGCAGCCCTCATGTATCTTAGAGAACCAGCGTTCCGTGTGGTGGTCACTTAAGAGGGTACTGCTGTCCGCATTTAACCATGTAGCTCTCTTCTTTAATTTAAACATGGATAGTCTTGAAAAGGAGTAAGATTTTGAACCAATCAAGAGTCAGGAAGTTCCCAGAAGATTTGGGAGTAAGAGAGTGGGTGTAAGGGGTTGTTCATAACTATTTTAGGATTAGCTGTACTCATAAAAATGAAAAGAGATAATACATGGAAGAATGCTTTCAAAAGGGGAGAAGAAAGAACTAATATTCTAAGTGGTAGTATTTTTAAGTGCTATTAAGGATGATTATTTATTTCTTAGTTGGAAGTTCGTGTCTAAATTCTGTACCTAGACCTTTCCAGACTGAAGACTTGGGCATATCTTGCTAAAAGGGGGGGGGCAGAATGGGGCGGAATGTGTTCAGCACTGGTAGAAGGGGTAGGTTTAGCTGAGCCTCTGTGAGGGTTTTAGCAGAGCCTCTGTGGGGTTTCCTGTCCTTCCAGCTCTGACTGCAGAACACTGTGTATGAGGAACACAGCCAGAAGGACGGGTGGCCCTGAGGCTTTGGTCCCTGAACTGTGGCCAGGTCCCCCGAGAACATAGCTTTCCCTGCCAAATTAATCTTAAATACCTTTGGTGGTCAGGGAGATAACCTTAGGAAAAATCTCCTGTGACCTTTTACAGATTCTGTCTCCCTTTTCCAATCAAATCAGCATTATTTAGAATCAATGGATTCCTTTGAATTTCTAAATAAGAATGGAGGTCAGGAGCTTGTGATTTCAGGCTGATTCTCACTGTTCTGGTTTATTTGTCAAAATGGGAAGCAAACATTCACCAGAGCTGGGAGAAAAAAGCATGCAAGAATTGGAATGAAGAGATGCACTGGGCTGCTTCTGGACAAGCTGTCTGTCTAGGCAAGAGTCAGCAAAGGCAAGAAGAGACCGTTTCCTCCCCCATTTCTCATGGTTTCCTGGCTCTTCCCAAATATCCACGGGATCCTGAAGGGGGTGAAGTGTCAGGGTGGTAGGGGAAGTGTGTGCCTTGTGCCTTCTAAGGCAACCATGTTGGCCAAAAGAATCAAGCCATGACAATGGCCATCGTGAAGAGCCCACAGCTTTCTGAGCAGAGAACACAGTGAAAGAGCTGTGTGGTTCCTGTCTCAGAGCATAGCTTTCCTTTCTCTAAGGCAATGGTCTCCAACCTTTTCATCAAGAATTCCTATCAGTAAAGTAAAAATAAAATTGAGGACATACTATGTACATATACATATGTGCATATGTACTTTATGTGTGCTACTGAATGCATATATCATATGTGTTGTAAAACACACAAAACAGAAACTAGGAAACACTGAGATGAACTGATAGGTTTATATTTTCCTCCCTTGCCCCAGTGGATTGCCTTGCATCGTGCCCAGGGTGTATGCATTCAACTTTGGCAACCTTGGCCTGAGTGACAGAATATTGTCACTTTGGAACACTGGGAGGCTTAAATAAATCGAGTTAAGTGACTTATGAAAGAATAGGAATACAGAAAGGTCCTAATAAGCTTCTCCAGTGAGCATAGGCAGTGATGGAACCAAACCATCAAAAAGAGCTCTTCAAAGAATAACCCAGGTTTTCCTCTTCAGCTGCATATGATCAATTCTAATTAAACGGTAAAGGAAAGAAGAATAGAAGGAAAGAATTCTTGAAAATCTGGTAACTAACATGGAAGCTATGCTTCATATTAGGTTATGTGAGTAACCTTGATCTCTCTACAAGCTCAAAGTTTCTACCCAAATATATTTATCTGTATTCGAGGCAGGATCACTGCCAGGCTCTGTCACCTGCTCAGGAGAGTCACCTACCCAGTATGCAGGGAGATAACCACAGGGCACAGCGAAGCCATTGCAGAACTTCCCAAGCCTGAGTCAGGCCTCCTGACTCTGCACACACATGTGTACTCCCCCATTCCCAGCCTCCCAGCTTTCTTGACAAGTACCCAAGGTGGATGGTTCTTGGCAGCTCATTCATAAGGTCATGGTATTGTGGAGCAGGAGCTAACCTGTGTTCTATTTTCAGCTCTGTAGTTAGCTATGTGAGCTTGGGCAAATGCCTCACCTTCTCTGAACCCGAGTTTTTACATCCGTTTAGACTCTGATATTACCCTGCCTACCCCACAGTGTTATCACAAAGTTCACGTGAACATACATATGAAGGTGCTTTGCAAACACTGTACAAGTGAAATCATAAGGTATCCTGACTCAGTGCTAAGGCCTTTTCAAGGCACAAGGACACATGTTCCCCAGGGATCCTATAGTTAGCCACCCTGAGGCATTTTTTCTTGAGGAGCCCAGCCCTGAGGGAAACTGGCTTATGGCAGATTTTTAATCTGAACCCAGAACTCTTTATAAGCCTAAAGACTAAGCCAGGTGAACAACGAAAACATCCATAGAGCAATCTGGGTAAATTTCCATGCTTCCAGGTAATGCCTCCGTTTCTAAGGGGTCACATTTGTTTGTTCAGTCATTCAAGTATTTATAGATCATCTTAACTCTGAAATAAAGTGAAAAAAGAGCTCATGTTCCAGTGGATGAGAAAGACATGGAAACAGTGATTGTAAGACACTGACAGGGGCCACAAGCCAGGTATACATTACAAAGGGCTTTGAAACACTGGAGGCTTAAATAAGACATGGCCAGCAGGGGCTAAAGACACTCAAGAAAGAGGAAAAGAAGTGCAGAGATCGGGGTGGGGCTGAGGGGTAAGGAGGGGTTGAGAACAGTATGATTTTCTGTGAACTGTAAGGGATTTAATAACTCTTGAATGTAACATAAGGAAGAAAAGGGGTAGACAGTAAGCCTAGAAAGTGAGCAGAAGCCATGGTGGAAGTGGGGTGCTGGCAAGCTAGTAGAAAGTGGAAAAGGGCAGGTGCTCTGCCCTCGAACCCACCCCATTTTCCATAGGAGGATCAGGAAGAGATCTGGGGAGAAGAGACTTACCTAAAAGAAAGTTTTTTCTTGAAAAGCCATTTATGCCATGTACTGGGCAACATAAACTCCCCTTGTGCCTCCAAAAATCTTTAGAGAAATTGCAAAAAAGTTATGACGGGTGTGCTATAATTGCTTTTATTGTTATAGCTAGTTTAGAGGCTGAGTTTTGTATGAAGGATGGCTCAGAATCAGCCCATGCTGATAAAGAGGGAACTGACCTCTGAGTTTTTAAATCATGCCCTGTAATGAATAGTTCATGTTCCTGACAAAGTAATCAAATTCATTCACTAGCTTTAGTCCTAGTAGGAGCCCCTTTTTTTCAGGAATTGACATCAGGCCTAACCTGTTCCAGGCGGAATGAATCTCCTCCATTGAGCATATGCTTACCAAATGCCTATCACACTTACCATATAGACACAAGGAAACCTCAGGAAGACTAAATTCTGTATTGAGGGACTGTTCACCTTTCTTGCCCACTCAGGATACCAGGCATCTATAGGAAGGCTGGGCCCATTCAGTCCAGATTTATAACAACTCCTCAAGGAGTCTGTAAAACCAACTGTACTTGTTGAGACTAAGCCAACATTCTTTGCGGTAAAAACCAGAGACATTTTATTCTCTATACTTAACAACAAAGAACTTCAAGAATTGCTTCTGTCTCTCCTTCATGAGAAAAGTGGCTGGCAATCACTCTTAACCTGTCTAGTTGAAGGCATAGCTCTGGTCTGATCTAGGTCACCACTGGGCTTCCTGTGCTGTCATCTGCTGCCTCTTGCCACAGATTCTTGGTAGTGTGTCTCAGCCTTTGCATGAAACAGCCACAAAATACTAAATGCCAATCGTTTCCTATAAACTGCTTTGATTTCCTCCATGAAGCTCTAAAAAAAATCTCATATTGTGGTATTTATAGTTTCCTGTTTCTGCCACCTACATATTCTGGTGGTGGTTCTGCTTTCTCTTTGGAGATAGATAAACATTCACAGCACCAAAGGGAGCAAGGGCTTTGTACCTCTTTTTATGGCAAGAGTTAGTTATGTTTAGATTGAAGTTATAGCTTAAAAAGGAGCCCTCATTGTATAGAAACATGGATGCCATGACACCTCCAGTGCAATATTTTTAAACCTCTCCCTGCCATTGGTCACTTACATAGTACTGTTTAATCGCTTTGTGGCATATTGTTTCTGTCTTCTAGAAGCTCACAATCTATGTCAGAAGATTAGACACACAAGTGTCTGTTAAAGTAGCTGGAGAGTGAGGCAGGAGGAGCAGAAGGATGGCCAGCAGCATGGAATCCACAAGGGGAGATTTCACAGAGGAGCCTCAATGATGCGGGGGATCAGGAAGAAAAAGGATCAGACAGTCGTGAATTTTGTTTCCAGGACATAAATAGGGATTTCTAGCAAATACACCCAGGTGAGTGCATAGAACGGGCAGTCAGATGAAAGTAATTAAAGAGGGAAAGAGGAGCAAAGCCATCCAGAAAGATTATTCCTTCAGCAGGTGCAGTGAAAGAAATCATGGCGAAGGGAAAGTCGGGATTGAGGTTGTTTGGCAGGATGGTGCAGTAGGCATTCTCCGGGGCTTCTGCTCTACCTGCTCTCCCTTCTCACAGTCTACCCCTGCCTATGTGCCTGCTGAGTGGAAAGGGAATTGGTTATCCCAACAGTTATTCCAATCTCCTGGCCTCGAAGGTTGGACCAAGAAGAGCACCTTTGAGGGGGGCCAACCTAAGTTTCCAATGATATGTCACCTGACTGACTGGGCTCAAAAAGATGAATATGGAACCATCAGATTCGTTCTCATAGGAAGTCCAAACCAAGAGGCACAGAGAGGAGATGCCCTTCAGGAATGGATCCTTGAGATGAAAATCAAGTTGATGAGAATAAAGTGGCTGTTATCAGGTCGTGTGTATGCATAAGTCATGGGGTACCACAGGAAGTAGCTGGGAAAGAGAGAACAACAGATACAGGGAGGAAAGTGGAGAAGCCACGAATGAGAAAGAACGACTATCTCTAGCACTTCCTGTATGCCCAGTGCTGCACTAAGTCCTTTACATTAAATTTCCTTATTTATTTCTCATAGCAATCTTATGACATGGATGCTATGATTATCCTCATTTTACAGATGAGAAACCGAGGCACAAACATAGTGTCCCCAAAATGACTCTCTGGAAAGCCACGATGTAAACTAAATAGGCTGGCTCCCAAGTCCTTGCTTTTAGCCACCATAAATTACCACCTCTCAAAAGGGAGATGAGATAGAAGTGATCCCTGAAGCCACCTGAGATCCAACCCTTCCTAAACTCAGGTACTTAGAGTTATTGGATTTTCCAGAGATCATCTGACCTCATGATCCTGAATGGCTTTCAGTTCCTGGCAACCAAAAGAACCCTAACCAAACTGCATAAGGAGATTGAGCATTCTGGTTGGGATAGAATGATGTTAGAAAAAGGATTGTTGATGAAGCTGACCCACCTATGAGGAAGCACAAAGGGAAGGGATGCATGGATAGGGAGAGATTTTTCTTCTCTGATAGCCAAGACTATCCAGCTTAGTTTTACCATCAGGCACCCACAGTGCCACACGGTAAGTCAACTAGATAACCAAACCTACAGGGAGTGGCACATAACCCAGCAGCAGTGCCCTTCCAGCTGGCTCTGCCACCAGTACAATGGGTGAGGTTGGTCCTGTTATGCCTCCTCTCTTCCAAGCCTTCATTTCTGTATCAATAAAAAGGGGATGATGACAAAAGATGGAGAGAATTTGACTTACTAGGACTCTGGGGGAGGCTGGGAAAATGCAGATTACCTTGATGGGGTGCCCCTGGGGGCAGCCAGACCCAGGTTTTCCAGAGATGGTCTCGCAGAGGGAGATTGGCATGCAAGAAGTTTACCAGGGAAGGTTCTCAGGGTCAGCACCTGTGAGGGTAAAGAGGCAGCAGGACATCGAGCAGAGAGGAAAGTGGCAGCACAGTCATCTGCCAGTTCCATGGGGAACTGGAACTGGGGTGGCCTTTCACATTGCCCCAAGAGGGGACATAAGGGCTGTGCTTTGTACCCCAGCTCCCATGGAGAAGTCACTGGGTATAGGATGCCCTGTTGGGTGAGGCAGCTCCCTTCAGTCTGGGGCAGTTCCTGGGGAAGGGCTCAGCTGTGAGAGCTTCTAGGGGCAACATCCCATGCAGATAGAAGATGGGCTCCTCGGTCCTGAATGGGAGTTGGGCAGGGCAGCACAG
This sequence comes from Colobus angolensis palliatus, assembly GCF_000951035.1. Lineage (NCBI taxonomy): Eukaryota > Metazoa > Chordata > Mammalia > Primates > Cercopithecidae > Colobus > Colobus angolensis. Next base: position 4,538,363 of record NW_012115322.1, on the reverse strand, counting down.
CATCAGCTGCACATGAGAGCAGGGCCGCACTTCTCAGGGGCCAAATAAGCAGGGGAGCACCAGCTCTGGGGTAGGTGAGGAACTGAGGGCCAGGAGGAGGTTGCAGAAGTTTGTTGCATGCAGATACGATCCTGTTCTGTCTCCACCTGAAACCATCTGGAAGTTAAGTGACCAAGGAAAATGCTGCTTGGGTTGTGAGTGTGTGGAGACTGTAAAGGGATGGACTTCTGTAGCTGGTCTGAGGCCAGCAGACCTAAGGAACTTAGCAAGGAGTCAGAGAGAAACTGGTGACCAAAAGGTAGGAAACTGTAGGGAGGCTGTAGAATTAAGAGTTTGGGCCAAGTTAACCTAAGCCACTCATGTCATATTAGACAAGGGCACTTTTCCCAGCATTCAGGTGGGTTTTGAGGATTTCAGACCTGAAAGAGCAGAATACATCTATTCCCAGCCCATGCCAGGGGCTGTTGAAAGAGATCCTGAGAACCGTGCCAGGCCTGATTCAGGTAACAGGAAGAGATGTGGGAGAGGATAAGCCTCCAACCAAAACAGCTTCACTTCAGAGAGTTAAGGGAGTTTTATAGACTGAATCATGTCCTCCCCAGAGTCATACACTGAAGCCCTAATTCTAGCATGACCATCTGCAAGCCAAGGAGAGAGGCCTCAGGAGAAACCAACCTTGATGACGCCTTGATCTTGGACTTCCAGCCTCCAGAACTGTTGTTTAAGCCACTCCAGTCTGTGAGATTTTGCTATGGCAGCCTGCGCTAAGACAGGGAGACAGGCCACCCACCAACTGAGAAGTTGGGTGCCAGAAGCAAAGCCAACCCGTGTGTCCTCACCTCCCTCTCCCTGCTCTTTCCTGATCCACAGTCTCTGACTCTGGAGGGGACTGCTCAGTGGCCAGCAGGTGCCTGGCAGAGGCACGTCTTCCCCGCTACATGTGAACCCTGGACCCACGTAAAATGCCAGAAATCAGGAGCTCCTGGGTTGCTTTGCACATCTGCAAGCACCAGCTTCTTGTTCAGCTGCATGCACTTGACTTGGAGGGAAAGGAGCAGCTTCACACACGGGCCTCCTCGTCTCCTGCTATTGGCCTGGTTGTCGCCAATGTCACTGACCTAAATTCAGTTTTCAAAGGAAATGTGATTCTTTTGGTTCCAGCTCAGAATTTGGATAAAAAGTATGCTCCAATTTAAGAAAAATACCCAATTCCCAAATCAAAACTGAAATCTAGAAAGGTGAAAGAGTTGACTCTCTGGGCCTCCTTATCTGAAAAATGAGGCAGTTGCACTAGATTTGTGGGTTTTCTTTAAAAGTTGTTTTTTTTTTTTTTTTTTTTTTTTTTTTTTTGAGGCGGAGTCTCGCTCTGTTCAAAAGAAATGTTACCAGGAAGCAGAAACAAAAGAGGGGCATAAGGGTTGAGCTGCTTGATCAAAAGGGGAGAGAAAGGTTGAATTCCAGAATCCTGCCCTCCAAGGCAGGGCTTTGCAAAGCAGAGTCTAAAAGGCATTTTACTCTCATCACCTACATGCTCCTCCAGCTCCTGCCTGAGGATCCATGAAGAGTCTGTATTCCCACATACCCGGCTGTAACCCCACCAGGCACCTTGGAACCAGTCACTGGGAACTTGGGCCACCCCAAGAAGGGAGCAGGTGCGGGGCTCGGCAGGGGCAAGCAAGCCCGGGTCCAGGTGAGCTTCCTCAGCTCCTTCTCCCAGACTCTCCATCCAGGAGCCAACACTGAGCACAGGGAGAGGGAGGGCTGGGTGGAGAGAGACCCAGGGGAGGTAGGCTTACTGAAATTCCTGCACATAAAAACAGGAGGGGTGGGTCCAAAGTGGCACATCCTGTCACAAAGAAGGTGGAAGCAGCAGATGAGAATTCGCTCACCTCAAAGGCCAAAATCACTTGGAATAAAGAAAATGTGGTACCTACACATCATGGAATACTATGCAGTCATAAAAAAGAATGAGATCATGTCTTTTGCAGGGACATGGATGAAGCTGGAAACCATCAACCTCAGCAAACTAACACAAGAACAGAAAACCAAAGACTGCATGTTCTCACTCATAAGAGCTGAACAATGAGAACACATGGACACAGGGAGGGGAACACCACATACCGGGGCCTGTTGGGGGGTACGGCAAGGGGAGGGAGAGCATCAGGACAAATAGCTAATGCACACTGGGCTTAATACCTAGGTGATGGGTTGACAGATGCAGCAAACCACTGTGGCACACATTTACCTGTGTAACAAACCTGCACGTTCTGCACAGGTATCCCAGGACTTAAAGTAAAATAAAATTAAAAAAGGAAAACACTTGGAGACTCTCCCCAGGGCCACCTCTCCTGTGCACCTTCAGCCTCCCCTTCTCTACCAACCTCTTCTGACCATCAGGCAAATGTGTCTCTCCTCGCGACATATCAAACAAAACTTGACAAAAAGACCTTCAGCTCCTTGTTCTCCTCCTTGCTGACAGCTTTTTGAAAGTGCAATTGTCTCCATCTCCTTGTCTTGTATTCTTTCCAAATGTTCTTTTCTGCGTGCGCATGTCTTGATTCCTTACTCTTTTCTGGGTTTGCATGGCCAACTCCCTGTCAATTACTTATTTTTGTGAATGGGTCACTAGAGCAGAGGTCATGACCTTGGGCTTGTGTCTTTGCAGGAAGAAGCTGAGACATCCCCCAGGCTTGCACGGAGCCCCCTCCATTGAAACCAAGCACACTAAGCTCACCGCCACCCTTCTTGGTGGGTCCAGTAGTGCTCATCTCCCATTCCCTCTGCCTCACCAGAACCTCAACTCCAGTCACTCACCAGCTGCCCCTTAAAGGCACCCCTCACTGGCCGCTGCCCTGTCAGTGAAGAGCAGCTCCCTCCACCAGAAGGCTTTCTACTCCCTTTCCCCAAGCCAATCACTGCCTCCCTAACATCTCTCAATTCTCTCCATTCCTACTGCCTCTGTCCAGTTGAGACCACCATCACCTCCAATCCGCATCACTGCTGATGCAGCCGTGACTTCTGAACTGGGCTCTTGGCTCTGGTTCCCTCCTCTCTAATTAAGAATCCACATTGCTGCCAGAGCAAGTAACAGATCTATCAAATCTGTTACTCTGCTGAGTAAAAGTCAAGGGATAAAAATCTCAACTCCTGAGTGTGGCTTGAATTGTGTCCCCTCAAATTCATATGTTGAATCCCTAACCCCCAATATGACTGTTTTTAGAGATGGAGCCTTTCAGGAGGGCATTAAGGTTAAACACGGGGAGATGGGTGAGGTCCCAATCTGACAGGATGGGTGTCATTGTAAGAACAGGGTGAAATGCCAGTGGTGTGTTCTGCACAGAGGACACGGTGAGAACGTGGCCCTTTGCAAACCAAGGAGTGTGGCTTCAGGAAAAAACAACCCTACCAGTCCCTGAATCTTGGACTTTGAGCCTCCAGAGCTGTGAGGAAATAAATGTTGCTTAATTCAGTTGTTATGCCACAGGGTCTGGTCTTTTGTAAAGGTGGACGAGCTTCCTGGGATGGAGGCCTTTCATACACTTTGCGCCCCCCCATCTTGGGCCTGCTTCCTTTCATGCCCATGCTCCAGCCAGATGGAGCTGCAGGCACGTCCTTCAATGTGCCATACCCTCCTCAAATCATGCCCTCACCGTTTCCACCACATGGATGTGTCCACTGCGTTCACCATCTCTACCATCCGGATGGCTTCCATACACATATTCGATGTGGGCTTCAGACCGCTGTCTAGAATTATCATCTCTACTTCGCATCCCACTTAACATGTCTCTTTTACGTGAATTAATGATGCTATAGTTTTTCTTAATTTTCACTGATGCTTCTTTACAGTTGTATCATTTATTCTTGTGTGTCCTCTGTGCTTTGTATTCTTCTCCTTCAAACTCATGTTAAAACTTGACTACTCCACGCCATATGCCCAGACCAGGTGACTGACGCCCACTGATGCCGGAGGGCTTGCAAAGCTCGCTGGACTCCCTAACTCTGCTCTTCATGTGCATCTCTGTGCAAGTGTGTGTATGTGCATGTCTGTGTGTTGTATGTGTGCAGGTGTATGTGTGTGCAGGTGTGTGTCTCTGCGCACGTGTGTGTATGTGTGTTTGTGTACACATGTCTGTGTGTGTCTTTGTGCACATGTGCATATATGTATGTGTCTATGTAAGCATGTTCATGTGTCTGTGTACATGTGTGTACGTGTCTGTGTCTGTGTCCATATGTGCATGTGTGTGTCTATGTGTCTGTGTATGTACGTGTGTGCATGTGCACATTTGTGTTTGTGTTTGCATGGCTATGTGCCTGCATGTATGTGTGTGCATGTGTTTGTGTGTCTGTGTACATGTGTGCATGAGTGCATGTGTGCACCACTCCGGATAAGCCCTCCTTCCTGTCAGTGCCCTCTCTTCCACAGCCCAGTTGGATTGTCTGTCCCGGGAATGCTCCCACAGGGAATGTTGTGCCTGCAGGCTCTTGTTGATATCGAGCTAAAAATGCAACTGTTGATGTACGCAATTTAAGATTAAACTCTTCTCGCCCTCATGCACACCCTTGCCAGCCAGCTGTCTCCTTCAGTGACCTCTAGATGTCACAAACAAGCCAGGTTTATTAGTTGCTAGTGCCCTTAGAGAAAGGAGCTTTTCCCAGCTACCCCCAGGTTGGGGTAGGGGGTGTTAATGCAAGAGCAGGAATGAGGTGGGCTAACCACCAGCCACTGTGAGGGGCCTCTGAGCACCGGGCAGCAGGACTGCTCCACCCCAAGCCCCAGCCCCAGGACCACACTGTCCACTGGTTCCTCCCAGACAGGCTTAAGGCAGGATAGTGCAACCCTCTGACATCCTGTGGTAACATTAAAAATCCATACATGGGGAGTTCTAACATTTTCCTCCCGAGCTCAGTGGATTGACTTAGGCTTCCCTGGCTTCAGCATCTGCTGGGCACTCAGGGGTACACAGACGCCTGAGGGGACACGGTATTGTACCAGAGGCATTGGAAGCCACGATAGACAGGACATGTCTTCATGGAGCATCAGTCATCCTCAGCTATGAGTGATTCAAAATACTTTAACATAGATACAAACACCGCAGTGTTACGGAGGATGCACCACCCACGCCTGTTGTGAAGGTTCAGCAGGAGGGCTCGGAGGAAGTTTCCGTGCTCTGGGACACTCTGGAATCTGGGCCAGATCACCAAGAGTGTATCTTCTTCTGAGATAGGGGCACTAAGCTAAAACATTTCTAAAACAATGCGCTAAGTGGAGGCTGTGAGGCCTGAACGTGAGGAGTTTTAAGAAACTTGGAGTTACTGGGTGGCTGAGTGTTAAATAAGAACATTTGTCCTTTACCTTAAGGGAGCTTTTACTCACTCGCCCATCCATTCATTCGGCAGATATTTCCTGAATGCCTACTCCAGTCCAGGCACCATGGAAGATGTTGGGCCAATTATTTAGGAAAAGTCTCATCTTAATAGTATCAGATACAGGGAGAAGGAAAGGACAATTATGTTTGGAAAATAGGAGTAGCAGTTCCTCTAAATCTCAAATACTCTTATGTATCTCTGTTTCCCTAACTGCAATGACGGTTACAGAGAGGAAGATAAAGGAGAAATACTTTGAAATGAAAATTGCTATTTATTTGTAAATTAATCTAAATTATGAGCATAATTTATTCCTCTGGAAAATACGAATTGAGCCCCAGTGCATGCCAGGACTTGTGCTGGGCATGACGGGGAGGACGAAGATGGTCCCGAGGAGAGCTGCCCACACAGGGGAGCTTGGTAAGGAGACAGGAGACGGTGCGGATGAAAAGCCTGGGATGGATCAGTGGGTACTACGGGACTTCCACATGGGGAGAGGTGATCTGCATTGTACACCATTAGTGGTGTGGTTACTCCTTTTTCTCCTAAGATTTCACGATGCTTATAAATAAATACAATAAACAGAACAATGGCTATACCATGAAGGCCTGTGAGCAAGTGGCTGGTTCGCCAATGGTCATCATCAACAATGTCTCAGCAGCTGACTTAGGACCGTGACGAGCCTCATCACGCCTGCATGGATGAGGCACAGGCCCTGTCTGAAAAACACAAGCTGCAGGCAAGTGTGTGTCTGTGTGCTGTGCTGGTGTCACTGGAAATACACTTGGGAAGGTGATGCCCACTGGATTAAACCCGTGATGCAGAGAAGAGTTGTAAGATCTGGTAAATTGGTTAGCTAGAATGGAGGGGACCGAGAAGGTAGGTCGTACATGCAGGTCCTCTCCTCCCCTCTGTTCCTCTCCACAGACTGTTCCCCAGCCAGAAGCATCTGGTGAGCCTGTGCAAGTCCTCAGAGCTAGAAGGATTAGAAAGAGGGAGAGACAGAGATCACATGTGGATGACACCACAGTCATTGAGAAGGGACTCCAAGCTCACGCCTACTGGGGATGGCCTCGTTGCCATCTCTGGATCCAGAGGGCAAATTATTAGCAGTTCTATTCAGAAAAAGGGCTAGAGAGCAGGGGCAAGAAATCATGCTTGCAGTTGCTCTTGAGGGCAGATGTATTAGTTTGCTAGGGCTGTCATAAGAGAGTACTACAGGTTGGGTGACTTAAGCAACAGAAATTTCTTTTCTTACAATCCTGGAGGCTAGAAGTCCAAGCTCAAGGTATCAGCAGGGTTGGTTTCTTCTATGGCCTCCCTCTCTCCTTGGCCATCTTCTCCCTATGTCTTCATGTGGTCTTCCCTCTCTGAGTCTGTGTTCTAATCTCCTCTTTTTAAGGACACCAGTCATATTGTCTTAGGCCCCACCCATATGACCTACTTTCATCACCTTCTTAAAGGCTCTGTCCCCAAATACAGTCACATTCTGAGGTACTGGGGAGTTGGGGCTTCAACATAGGAATTTTGGGGGGACACAATTCAGCCTATAACCAAGTGTCTCCTTACCTTTGGTAAAATGAAGCAATAGGAAAGAATAAAAAAAAGAAAAACAGCTCTCTGTGCAGAATGCTATAAAGGCCTCGCTGAGTCCTGGTGTAGATGACATGAAGACTGAGCCAACTTGGCCCTTCTTGGCCAGGACCTCGGGAGGGACCGGCTCCTCACGAAGGCCTTCTCTGAAGAAGGGTGGTGAGAATTTTGGGAGTTTGATGACCCAACCACATGCATGAAAAGGGAGACCCTCTTTGATCCCAAATGTGGTTTGGCCTCACGGCCCAGTGGAGTAAAGCCATCTGCACAGACAGCTGTCAGGGCCTCGTCTGAGCTACATGCAGCACTTCCCAGAGATGAGCCCTGATGTTTCCTCTTCTTTCCCAAGAACATGCCCCCAAATTCACACTTCCCCACTGGCCCAGGCCAAATCCCCGTCTTTTACATGTGGTGTCCCAGGAGGCCATGTGGCACGGGGTTGAGATCTCTGTCACTGTAGAGGCCTGAGCCTTCAAGAACCTGATGGAGAAGCAGCTCCCCCAGGAGCATCACTTTCCTGTCCGGGGAAGTGTGGGCTTTCCTGGGTGCTGACAGCAGGAGGCATCTGTAATGCTGCTAACAGCTCTGTGTGGCTGTAATCTGGTTTATGCAAACCCAGTCACTTCGCAGCCCACAAGGAAGGCTGGAAGGAGGGATCTGCTTTGATCTCTTATCAAAGAAGATTTTGCATTTACGTGAGAATGGCTAATGCTAAAAATATTACTCTTTGGGAGAAATGGCCCATCCATGCCCTAAATTTATAATTTATAACGATACTGTAGCATCTTGGAACACTTGTCATTAAACAAACAAATGTGAAACTCCTCCTTTATTCTTCACATACTCCTCCTTTATTCTTCACATAAAGACCAAATGACGAGAGGGCAAAGCACCCAAGTGCTCGTGCTTGTGTCCCACCCCTGCTCTTGTGCAAGAGTCTTCCACCGCCTCATGCTCCAGTTTGACTGTAGCTTCCAAGACATGGGAAACTGCTTTCCCTGGCCCAAGACTCTGCACAGAAGGGCTGGGTTCCAGCAACTTGGTTTCAGAAGGAAATTTCTTCTCATTCTGATCCAGCCCAAGGAAACAGGATTTAAGTCAGGAGACTGGGTCTGAATCTAAGCTCTGCCACTCACCAGTTATAAGGGATTCACCTGGGTGAGCTCTTACCTCTGAGTCTGGACTTCCTCATCTGTAAGATGGGAATGATACGATTTGACCTTCCTCCTTCCTTCTTCATGGGGCTTGACCTTCCTTCTTCATGGGATTTGGTGAGAATCAAATGAATTAGTGTATGTGAAGGTGCTTGTAAGCAATGAAGCTTCATATACATTGCAGGGGACATTTTTTGGTTTTGTCACCCAGCATCTTTTACTTCACCTTCTAGTAACAGTATAATGACTATACTATAACCTAACCTGGACTGTTAGTCCCCAGGCTACAGGTAGGCTTGACCTTCCTCTTGTCTCCAGTGGACTTGACCTTCCCCTAGCCCAGGAGCTGAGTGTCACTCAAGGCCTGGCAAAGGGAAGCCTTGCCCCTCTTACCCCCCACCTCCATCCTGCCACAAGCCTCCTCCCGTGGTGGACTGGCTCTCAGAATCCTTTCCAACCTCTCTCCAGTTTGCCATCCTGTATTGCAACTTGCAAGAGCTGTACAGCTAAAAACTACCTTTTCCTGACTATTCTGTGGGCAATGATCTGAATGTAAATTATTATCCAAAATGTCCCACTCAAGATTTGGAAGACAGGTATGTGACACTTGTGTCTTGCGTTTGAGAAGCAGATGGGTGGCAGTGCTGGCCTCCTGACACCTGAATTACAAACGTGGTATGTGAACTTGAACTCAGTTGTTCCCATGGCAGCCTCCTGATCCCCCATCTTGCCAGGTGTTTCAAAGACCATAGCTCCCTGAAGCAGGTCAGTTCTGCTGTGTTCTGGGAGTCATTTCTGAAGATTCCACCTGGAACTCACTCCTTCAGACCACCCAATAATTCTGCAAGCATCCAGTATCGGCATTAAATCCTGCTCTGCTTTCAATATCTAGAGTGGCTTATGTGTTCTACAAATGAAACCCACCTAGTACCAATGAAATGGGCACTTGGAACCTGACTTGGACCCAAGAGTTAGATCACATAACATCATTCAAACAGCTGAGAAATGGAGACTAAGTTTCTGTTGGACTCGGAGGTTATGAGGCCAGAGCAGCTGGCAGCCCTCCTGCCTAGTCTGAGGTAAATAACCAACCTGAGAAGGGCCACGCCTAGAGGAGAGGAGCCCGTTCTTAACAACTTTTGAGTAGCTGAACAAAACAATGTCTTGTGCCAAACCTACCTCTGGACTCTCCAGTTACGTGAGCCAACACATTCCTCCAGTCTAAGACAGTTGGCATCAGACTATTCCATCATTTGATCAAAACATAATGTATGAGGGATGTGATGCTAACAGGAGCGAAACCGCATGGCAGCAGTGATCAGATGGTTACAGATCACATATTCTCAGCCAGAGGCTGGGGATCTCCTGGGAGCGTTTTATAGGATACACATGAACAGGTGTGAGCCTGGGCCTTCTGGATCCCATGAGGGACACATGTGAGCAACTGGAAAACCTCACAGGTGAAGGGGGTCCCATATGCACCCCTAGGGACGGGGGATGCTATGGACCAATGCATAGGGAAAGGAAGGCCAACAATGGATAATTCCTTGGAAACATCTGAATGTTTGAATCCCAGTTTTAGGCACTAACATTATTTTTTACTTAATTTTGATTTTCTTCTTTTAGGGTTAAAAAAAAAAAAAAAAACCTTGCATTAAGTCATTCAGTATTATAACCAGCAGATGAGAATACTATCGAGTGAAATATTTCAGCCCGGCTTGTGTAAGCTGAAGCAGCTGGGCCATGTTTTTAAAATTGTAATAAATAAGTGAATGCATAATCAATCCCGCGAGTGTCAGCTTTCTATTCTGTGTGCTCCCAGAGCTGTGCTTTTTCATCTCTATTCTACGCCCCTGAAAAGAAAAGCAACATAGAGAAAAATGTTCACAGACTGTTCCCTGTGACCTTAACCAACAGAAAAAGGCTAAATTGTTGATGCTTATTCCAGAAGGTATTTCTATCACGGGCTAGGGTGGGTGTAGATTTAGAATAATGCTTCCTTTTCGGGGATAACTGTTTAATCCCAAAAAGCCACCTGGGAAGAAAAGTCAGATGTTTTGATTTTGGGGGTCTGCTATCTGCAGAACCTAACAGTGTTGGGAACAGCCCTGTGGAGTAGAGTGAACAGCCTCAGAAGAAATGTGGATCAGGCATTTTTGAAGTGCCTGGCCGGGGCTTGGATGGCCAAAGATGAACCAGGCATTTGCCATTGGTTTAAGAAATTTACCGTCTACAGAGGAGGAGGCTTGGTGGACGAGCATTTTTTGACAAATGATTTTTATCTTTGGAATCAAACAAAAATTATTTAAAGGCAAAGCTGAAGAATAAACTGGGTGATCAAACCAGGAGACTCCAAAGTATGACTCACAGAATGGCTCTGAAGTCAGTTTTCAAAGACATTTCTGAAAGTATCATGAACATTGTTGGAATGCATGGATAACCTCCTGGGATACTGTTTTGAAGGGGCAAATTCATTCAATATGTAAGTTTCAGTTTGTTTTTTGTTTGTTTTTGTTTTTAGAACCATCCATGGGCAAAAGGGATCACATGATGAAATGCTTGGTTGATGGCATTTTCCTCTAAGCTGAATTTCCCTAAGCCTTTCCCAGATGTGGATGTTTGTCAGGCCACACAAATATTAACATTAAATTATACTGGGTCATCGCCTCTGCCCTGGCATCACCTGGAGCCCTGACCCTTCCCCACCTCCCCACCCCCTGCTAGTATTGCTGGGGTCTCCCCTGTGTGAAAAAACAGCTCCCCTCTCAGGATCCTCTTCTGGATCCCTCCCTGATCACTGTCCACGAAGCCACTCATTGGCATTTTGGCCAGAATCTCCGGGAGCGTGGCCATCTTCTTGAACTCCTACTTACCTGCAGATGTGGGAGAAAAATACTTTCACCCCAATGCTGTGTTGAATTCCAACCTCTGGACCAGGTCTCCAAAGTCCTTATGGCAGGGAGCTCACTGACCTTCTGTGTGTAGCTTCTTTTTAATCCCATCTCTTACCCACAGCAGGGTGACAAACACCATCATGTCCACCTCCTTCCCTCCTCTTCATTAGGCTCTGAATGGACGTCTGCATGGGCTCCTCTCTTCATGAAAACAGATCCCTGAGCACCTGGCTACCAGCTCATGGCAGCTCTGTGCCGGGAAACTGTCAGATTGAGCCAGGACCTTGGCTACTTAGAAAGTAAGATCAGGCAAGGGCCTTACGAAGTTAGTGTCCCTCCTGTTACTTCTTTTGGTTTCTGATGGAGGTGACATCAGGCCAAAGCTTAGATTTGATGAACAAAATGGGAAATAGGCAGGAGGCTGTTCTCTGTGCACAGGGCAAGTCACAGTGCAACCAAGACACACGCCACAGACTCTGGGGGGCAGGGATGTTCCACACTTGGAGGGCTGATGGAACTGAAGATGCCACAGATACTGTTTACCAGGGGCTTCTTTAGGGAGTTAGATTATAGAGGACGTTCACATTCTGCTTTTTAAAAACCTGTAATGTTTTAGTTCTTTCACAGAAAGATATTTCCTCTAAAAAAAAAAAAAAAAAAAAAAGCCTCTACCTCATAGGGTTATGGGGAGAATTGAACAAGGTTTCAGATATGAAGGGCCAAGTTCTCCCTCCTTTTCCTCGACACCCAGCCCCCTTCTCCCAGCGACTTCCTAGAACTGTATATTCTATTTGAATATTTGAGGAAATGAATATATGTATATTAAAACAAGCATGAATAGATTATGGAGTAAGATGCAAAATTCACATGAATTTTTAAGATAGAACAAGGGACTTAAAAGAAATTTCCTATCTATGGCTCGGGGGCAGGCATTTGCTCTTGTTAGGGATACTTCAGCAGAAAAGTTCGAGAAGTTCTGATACGGGCTCTGGAGAGCACAGAGCTGAGGGTGTTCCAGAAGCCACTGTGAAGGCAGCATGGCGGCACAGAAGGCACCGGTCAAGCCCCTTGGGCTCAGCCCCCCAAACATAGCTGTGCACGTCTTTTATTGAATCCATCCAGGCAGCCTTAGAGCTCAGAAATCCACACGCATTCTCTCCAGGTCCACACAACCAGCTCCATGTTATTACACCAAAGAACCATCGGCCTTGAGGAGGAAGAGATCGAAGTCACACGGCTAAATCCGAACCTAGGCTGCTGAACTCCGCCACGCTGCACCAGCTGACACTGTCCCACGCTTCCCACCCCCTCCCCCACCCATCTCCAATATGGCGGGGCCCCCCGAGCCGCTGTGGCCAGGCCCACCTGTAGGACGCCTTGATTTCTCAGCCATCCTGGCTGGGGCCAGGTGCCGGCCACTGTGCTCTTTGAAATGGAGTTTTGCTCTGTCACCCAGCTGGAGTGCAGTGGCGCCAACTCAGCTCACTGCAACCTTTGCCTCCCGGATTCAAGCGATTCTCCTGCCTCAGCCTCCCGAGTAGCTGGGATTACAGGCGCCCGCCACCATACCCAACTAAATTTTGTATTTTTAGTAGAGATGGGGTTTCACCATGTTGGGCAGGCTGGTTTGAACTCCTGACCTCGTGATCCGCCCCCCTCAGGCTCCCAAAGTGCTGGGATTACAGGCGTGAGCCACCGCACCTGGCCAGTGTATTTCCTGGCAGAACAGTCTCCGCTCTTCCACACGAAACTGCAGGTTAAAGCAACTCTGATTTTTCCAGAGAGGCACATGGAAATGAGCTTCAGGTGTCTGTGGTTGACTCTGAAGAAAGGGAGTGGAAAGGAGGCTCCTCTCACCCTGAGAAAGAGGCCAACAGCCATCCATGGAGGAGAAGGTGCTCTCCCCTGCAGCCACATCTCCCTTCAGGAAGTGAGCTACTCTAAGTGCCCATGTCCTTCCAAGGGAAGAAACCAGTGGCTCCCACACATGGGGCCTCATGGGAACCTCACCCCACCCCTGGCATCCCAGCTGCGGTTTCTCTCACCAGACCTCTCTCTGCAACCCAGGAGAGACACTGACGGGAACCTCCAAAGTTTCCACATACTACTGAGGAGGCAGGAAGGGGACAACAAGGACGCCCTCTCCCGGGCGTGTACTGCAGGGGGAACAGGAAATGGCTCCAGCCTTTCTTCCTCTCAGCCTGTGCTTTCTGTTTCAGGTCTGTAGTCCGTATCTTTGAGTGACACCAACATTTTACAACAAACAGTAAGAAACAAGTCCGCTTGTGTGGAGAATGTCCAGAATGTCCAGAAATCTAACCAAGACATTTTCTCTCTGGAAGGCAAGGCTTCTCTCTGGAAGCCTTGCTTCCAGGTTCTAAACCGACTCTATCTACATCCGTTTCTTTCCATGTTCTGTCCCCACCAGCAGGAACTTCGTAGATGTGAAGCTCTGTAGATGCTTAATTAAGAGGCCAAAGAGAGTCTGGAGGGGGTAGTTGGGGCCATATCTGATAGGCAGCCGGCCGATATTTATTTACTAATCATTGATTGTGTGCCAGGCACTGTGATAGCTGCTTGCGATGGAGTGTGGAGCACTGTGAACAAAATCTCTAACCTTTTAATTGAATGAGGAAGAAGGTTTCCGTTATATCAAATATTTGAAGGAGACAGGCAAGATATGGTGGGCGCATGTAAAGAGGATGGGACTTAGCTGGAAGTGAGAGACAGAGGAAGAAAACTTCTCCTCCAAGAGGTAACATGGAAGATAGAACAGAAAGGACTTGGGACTGTGGGATGAAGGGGCAGGTGGAGAGCTAACAGCTCCAAACCAAGGCATCAGCCTATGTGGAAAGTCTGAGGTGGGAGAATGGGGTGTGTAGGGGGAGTCAAGATGTCCCGGGTGTCTAATGGTGATGGGGGAACAAGGGCGTCAGCGTGGAGAACACTGTGGGCAGTGGGAAGCAATTGGCAGGTTCCAGGAAAGGAAAAGACACTATGACATTTGCATTTTTGAAGGATCATTCTGGCTTTTATGGAAAGAACTGAGTAGGCAAGCAGCAGCAATCAATTCAAAGAGACCATTAGGAAATACTGCAATTGTGCAGATGAGAAATAGTGATGATTTGCACCTGGGTGGTGGCAGCGATGGTAGGAAGGACAGGACAATTCATCAGAGACTGAGGAGCTAATAGACTGAAAAGTTGGGGCTTGGCTGCCTGCAGTAGTCATGAAAGAGAGGAGAGTCCAGGACAACCCCTGTTCTCAGGTTTCCCCAGGTTGTATATTAATTGCTTCCTGAAATGCTCAACACCAGCTCTCACTGGAAACCTAAGGAGAGCTCTCTGCTTTATGAATCACCCCTAAATTCAGCCTTGCTGAGGCTCAGTTCAATGATACCATCCGCTGGATTTCAAGTCTACTTAAGCATGAGACTTGGAGAAGGCAGAAGACCAGCAATTCCATCTCTAATATGGGGGACAAGCCAGAGCCCTTTACAGGCTTCATACCCTCCCCTGCCACAGGAACTCCTGGTCCAATGGCCAAGCCATAGTACAGCCTCCCGCTCCTGCTAATGACCTTCTCAGCATCTCGTGATAACATAAATGGATTTGCATCATTTCCATCATGAATATTCTGTCAGGGAAAGGGTGCCATTAGTATTTGTTATTGAACTGAACTGGATTCACTTACCCGGTGCAGCAAAGCCAAACACTGGTATCAGGATTGCAGCAAGAGAAAGTGAGGCATTTATTGCAAGGCACCAAGCAAGGAGAACTGGGCAGCTAACTCCCTGAACTCCCTGATGGCTTACAGGTAAGGGTTTTTAAAAGCAAAAAGGCAAAGGTTACAGGCAAAGTCATAAATCAGTGCATGGTGGTTATACACTGGTTTGATCTAAAAAGGCTTGACATGTCAAAGAGGGTCATAGGTGGATTCAAAGATTTTCTGATCTGCAAGTGGTTCAGGAGGCAAGGCTTTGTCTAAAAATTTGAGCTCACCAGCCTGGGCAACAAAACAAGACCCTGTCTACACACACACACACACACACACACAAATTGGTGCAATGGCTCACATTCATAATCCCAGCTTTCAGGAGGTTGAGGCAGGAGGATTGCTTGAACTCAGGAGTTGGAGGCTACAGTGAGTTATGATCACCACTGCCCTCCAGCCTGGACGATAGAGTGAGACCCTATCTAAGATAATAAAATAATAAAATAAATTTGGGATCAGCAGGAAAGAGTGTTAGTTCTGGCCTGGGGTTGTGACCTCCTCCGGGGCCCCCAGGAAGAAATTGACAGTAGTCAGATTCAGTCCTCAGTTCTCCCTTATCTGAGGTCTTTGTACCAGCAGGTGCAAAGTCTGGCAGGAGGCTGGGTGTCTAAAAAACACATGTTAAGATGCGTTCTTTAATTTCTAGAGGGAACCGAACATCCCGTGATTCTAGCTTCCCTGGCTATTGTTTTAAGCTACTATTTACCTTCTTGCTTATCAAGTTGCTTACTTACTTCTCAGGGCCAGCTAGGTGCCTGGAATTCCCCTTAAAGAAACCCAGGAGTTTCCTTTGTTTCCATGCTTTTTGGCAGTGGTGAGGTGCCTGCTAGGCCTCTAGAGGTGTCCCTCCTTCATCTCATATTCTCACAGCAATCCACAGCAGCAAAAGCCGGGCATTACTTTCCTATCAGCCCCTTGGAAGGTGACACTTAATCTTGTGTCCGGAACTTCAGGGTAATGTCATTCAAAGAAGGATGGTGTGACATTAGGAAAAACTGTCTGGGTCGAAATGGTGCCAGGGTATGCCAATGTTTCCACCTTCTGAGAGACCCCTCGTACCACTGCCTGCCTCCTGCATTCCAAACAACAGGGGTGACTGAAGGATCAGGGACCCCCTCCCTTATCTTTCAAAATAAGGAAACGGAGAGCCAAAAAGGTTTAATAGCTCATTCCACCAGTTAGGGAGAGTGGTCACTCAGCCCTGGGTTTGTTAGAATAGTCTTGGTTATTTACAAAGATTTATCTCTCTGTTGTAAAAAAAAAAAAAAAAAAAAAAAAAGTGGCTTGAAGGATATGAAAATTTATCTCATGGGAGGCCGAGGCAGGCATATCACTTGAGGTCAGGAGTTTGAGATCAGCCTGGCCAGCATGAGAAAACCCTGTCTCTATGAAAAATACAAACATTAGCCAGGCGTGGTGGTGGGAGCCTGTAGTCCCAGCTACTCAGAAGGCTGAGACAAGAGAATCGCTTGAATCCGGGAGGTGGAGGTTGCAGTGAGCCGAGATTGCACCACTGCACTCTAGCCTGGGCAACAGAATGAGACTCTGCCTCAAAAAAAAAAAAAAAGAAAAGAAAAGAAAAAGAAAAAAGAATGAAAATTTATGATGTAAAGGGGAACTGAGCAATCAGATGGACTTCAGGGCTGTTGATCCGGCATCTCAGCACTGCTGCCAAGGGCTTGGGCTTCTCCCATCTCTCTGCTCTGCTGCTTAGCACCTTGGCTTCATCCTGAAGCTGGTTTTCCTCCAGGTTGCAGCATGGTTGCTGGTGGTACCTGAGGCCACCTCCTTCCTCCCTCCTGTTTAGCTGAGTAGGAGAGCAGGGAGAACATTTCTCAGAGACCCACCAAACCTCTCCTTCTATCTCGTGTCCTTCTGGAACTAATCATTGGCAGGAAGGTTGGGCTCACTCTGATGGGCTGAGACTAATCAGG
Organism: Colobus angolensis palliatus; assembly: GCF_000951035.1. Lineage (NCBI taxonomy): Eukaryota > Metazoa > Chordata > Mammalia > Primates > Cercopithecidae > Colobus > Colobus angolensis. Next base: position 4,521,650 of record NW_012115322.1, on the reverse strand, counting down.
GCTGGAGGTGGGAATGGGTCACCTTCCCTTGAGTCACAGGGCTGTGTGTGAGATGACACCTGCATGAAATCAAGCAGTTATTTTAGGAAACAGCAAAGGAGCAAGAGATGCTGGGTGACCATCCCAGGGCCCAGCACAAGCTGTGACTGCGATGGGCACTACAGGGCTGCAGAAAAAAGATTGTTTTCCTTGTTTTTTAAATACTTTATCATTGAAAGTTTCAAACATATAAAAAGTGGACAAAATAGCATAACAGATCATCCTGTACACATAATCCAGTCTCAATAATTATCAACTCAGAGACTGTTTTTTAAATCAATTTTCCTACCCACTTTTCTCTCCAATTTATTAAAATCTCAGATATCAGCCAGGCACAGTGGCTCATGCCTATAATCCCAGAACTTCGGGAGGCCAAGGCAGACAGATTTCTTGAGCCCAGGAGTTCGAGACCAGCTTGGGCAACATGGCAAAACCCCATGTCTACAAAAAAAAAAAAATTGTCTGGGCATGGCGGCACACACCTGTAGTCCCAGCTACTTGGGAGGCTGAGGTGGGAGGATCGCTGCTTGACCCTAGGAGGTCCAGGCTATAGTGAGCCAAGATTGTACCACTGCACTCCAGCCTAGGTGCCAGAGTAAGACCCTGTCTCAAAACAAAACAAAACAAACATCCCAGACATCATGTCATTTCATCCCAAATTATTTCAGCATGTAACTTTAAAGGACAAAGACACCTTTTAAGACAAAATCATAGCTCACCTAAAAAGTGATTACTTAAAAGTAATTTCTTAACATCTTCAAATTGTGTGGTCAGTGTTCAAATTTCCAACTGTCTTATATGTGACAAAATTTCTTTCTGCAATGCATTCAAGGGTAAGTTCTTAGAGATCAGTCTTGTCCAACCTTCTTATCTCTCAAAATAAGGAAACGGAGATCCAAAAAAGTTTAATAGCTTACCCCAAGGCCATTAGATTTCTTTTAATTTATCATTTTATCCTGCCTCTTTTCTTAATGTATTTGAGGCAGATCATCACGCAGTGGAAGACCCAAAAATTCATTCATTCATTTAGCAAATGTGAGTTGAGCATCAGCTCTGTGCTTAATTCGGTCAGTGTGGTCAACAGAACTGGAATCTGTAATTAGAAGACCTAAGCTTCTACTCACAGGGTTTCTGCCTATCACCTTAGGCAAGTCTCCCCTGTCCATCTGTCTTGGTGCCTGAAATCCCCATAAGAGTCACTCTTTTGAGTTAGGGTGTTGTCTTGGGAGGCCCCCCTTATGAATGTATACACATATTACTTTACTAGACTGTTGTTCTTTTGGGCTGCCCACATTGAACACTCATCCTATTTTGGAGAAATCCTAGAATAGGTGGTGGGATGGGGCAGTGGGGGAGAAAGGGTTCCCCCCTCACTACAGAAACAAATGGATGTGTAATCTTTTCCTATTCCAGGCAGCTAGAGAGGGACGCTGGGTCTGGGGCTTGCAATCAAGTGCTGCAGCCCGAATCATCAAGCTTGAAGGAGTGACACAAAGGCCTGGGGCCACTGAAGATGACCCATGGGTGCCTCTGCCAAGGCCAGTCCAGGGCAGCGGTGTTGAGCGTCCAGAGCCACCAGGGTGGCACCAAGATGATGGTCCCCCAGGAGCCACCTCTGCTGAGCCTGGCCTTGTCTGCTTCCACGGCAATGTGGTTCCTTCCCATCTGTCCATGCCATGAGCTGCCTGTCCTTCCAGTAAGTGGTGTTTCTGCTTCAATTGCCTAGAGTCACTTCCTGCAGTTGGCAAGCAACATCTCTGACTAAAGGAGTCCATTGAGAACAATAATCTAGTAACATGTTAGGTCTTTTCCAACATTGTTCTGATTGGCTTATCAAGTTCAATAATTGTCATCTATTAAGAAATAAAATAGAACCCAAGGCAGGGCACTTGACTGGACACTGCTGGAGACATGAGAGGTTCAGAGCTGTGGAGACCCATGGCCAGGACCTGGAAGTCTAGTGTGTTATCCCAGAATGCTGGGGGCCCAGGGGTTGTGGGGGAACCTTCACCTCCTTTCTGAATTTGCCAAGGGATGACCCTGAAGAATGGGTCAGTGTAGAACAAGGATTTATGCCAGTGCTCAGCACTGTGCCTGGAAGGAGGAGACACATGGTTCCCTAGAGCCCCAGACAGAGCAACCTGCTCCACCCACTCCAACCCATTCATTCTCTACTGGACCCACAGCAGAGTCCCCTGCGGGCAGAGATCAGTAGGATGGTCTTGGGGATTATACTATAGATGGCTGCTGGGAGTGGTGTTTCCTTCTGGATCCAAGGGAGCTTGGAGCTGTACCTGCTTTCCATAGAGGGCCTGAGACACTGTCTAGCCAGGGCCTGGGCTCAGCTCCCAAAGGAATCAGCTCCACACCCCCCAGGCAGTTCTACCAGTCCCCTTGCTGGGGTGTCTGTCAGCCTGGACTTAGGTCCACAGCTCAGAGATGTGGCTCAAAATACCATAACCCTGGCTTCTCCCATGTGCTCATCCACTTCAAAGTCACGTGAAGCAAGACCATCAGCTGGCTGAGCAGAACACCCACTACCAGCCTCAGGCAGGAAGTTGCTTAATGAACTCCTAAATAGTTACCCGCAATAACCAGATTTCCTACACAGAGTCTGTGGTTTCCTACCCTCCAGAAGGTGCTCCCAGCCATCCTCCTCCTTGTTCCTCACTGCCCATGAGTCTCCCTGGGCTCAGGTGCCCCTCCTTCCTTCAACCTCCCCTCTCCTCATTCTTGCCCTACTTCCTTACTCTTTTCTCTTATTTTCTTCCTAACCTGTGCCCTTATTGTTTGTTTTCTCAGAATATTTCCACTCTCAAGGGATTTTGCAGCCATCCCTGGATCTCCTTCCTGCTGGACTAATAGCTCAGAGGTCATACCCATCTTTAACCCTAACCCCCATTTCTCCCAGATCCAATGATGTTATAGTTGAATGATATCCCCTTGAAAAGATATGTTGACATCCTAATCCCTGGTACCTCAAAGTGTGGTGTTATCTGTAAACAGGGTCTTTGCAGACATATTTAAGAGTTGTACTGGAGTACCATGGGCCCCTAATCCAATGCAACTAGTGTCCTTGTAAGAAGACAGCCATGTGAGGACACAGGCAGCTGAATAAATGAATGACTGCCTACACAGAGGAACTAAAACTCCTCCACGCTGGCAGGGGCAAGAGAGGGAGTGGCAGGGCTGGAAATGGTAAATACAGTGAGCAAGTGACAGAGAATGAATAAAAGCTAATTTTTCATTTGTCTAAAGAATCCAAGTGAGAGCTATAGTGAATGCAAGTCCTCCCTGGGTTCTTTTCCATCTTGTGATCGCCATTTCTCTGCAGCTAGAGGACCTCATCTACTTGGCTTCCAATTTGGCATAACCAGGTGAGCCCACCCTGGGTGACAGAGCCCACCCAGGTGGTTCCCATCCAGCACTCCGGCCTGGCATCTCCAAGGGCGACCCTAACCAGCACAACCAATGCATCTGATGGTTCCAGACTGGAACAAGGAGGCTGAACATGAGCCCTGGGGGAGCCTTGGGGCACATGTGTTGCATGTTTGGAGGCTGAAGTGCTCTCCCTCACACTCTGAGCCTGAGTACTGCACTCACAATGAAGCTTTACCATTTATGAGGCTCCTGCTACTGCAAGGCATGGCCAAGACTCATCCGTAGACACACATTAGCAACTCTAAGGCAGAAATCAGTGCCATTGAACTGGGCAGTGGGCCACTGGAATTCAGAGAAAGAAGATGTCAGTGCTATGGAGGGCATGGTGGGTAGATGTCAAGAGACCCAGAAGTAGCCCTTGAAGGGAGAGTAGCCCTAGAAGCCACTTCCCCAAAAGACCCCCACAGAAGCCCCCATTGTAGAAGCCCCCTCCCTAGAAGCCCTCTCCCTAGAAGCCCCCTTTATAGAAGTCCTCTCCCTAGAAGCCCCCTCCCTGGAAGTCCCCTCCCTAGAAACCCCCTCCCTAGAAGCCCTGTCCCTAGAAGCCCCCTCCCTTCAAGGGCAACTTCTTGAGTGGCAGGCATTTCATGGGAGGACAGCAAAGACATGGGCGTGGGGATACGTTTAGAAGACAGTCAGCCCCTGGCTGTACATGAGCAAACAAATAGCTCCAGAACAGACAATGCCAAGGTGGATGGTACCTAGACCTTCCCACCCAGGAACAAATGTGTCCTTGATGCCAAGAGATGGAGAAGGGCTGTTTTCTGAGTTAAAGAGGGAAGCATTGGCCTTTTTTCTATTTGGATAAATAACATCCTGATCATTTTGGTAACTTCAAATAAAATACAGAGGCAGAGGTAATATAGCATCAGCCAAGTTATTATTTAAAAATAACAGAAGGCAGTCATTGGCAGTGCTGGACCAGAAATACAATCCCCCGAGGAGCCGACATCATCCATGGGCTGGTAGAGGGGCCTCTCACTTGCTCTCTGGCTGGTGTGTCCTTGTTTCTCCACTGGCATCTGCAGGCTGGGGGGCTATTCAGGTGGCTGACCCAGGAGGATCCCACTGAGTGCTTTCCTACTGGGAAGTGGACAGTGAACATTTAATGAAGGGGATGGGATGGGGGAAGAGAAGAGGCAGCGTGTGAATTATCTTCTGACAGTGTTAATATGGAATCAATTTCTAAGAAGAGAGGAGCATTTACTACCAAGGTTAACATGATGGAATACGTGGATACAAGCCTTCGAGACTTTTAAACCAACCGTGTTCATGGTAGGCAATTGCTTTTCTTTATAATGAGAATTGTAGGCAAATTGATAACATGCTGTAGAAGTTATTAATTGATGTTTTAAAAGTTACCCCATGGCAGAAAATTAGAGAAAATGTGTTGCTGACTTAAGCTTCTTCTCCTGAAGATCATCAAGATCTTGTCCAACGAAGTGCCTTCATTATGTCACACTTAACTCATCCATCTTCATTTTCAACTCAACTGGTTCAGCTGCTGTGTATCTCTGGGTCTCTTCAACCTTTCCCCAGGACAAGCACCGTTTAGATACTCACTTGATCATTAGATGTTTAATGCCTGGGACGTTTGCCACTTCTTGGCAGTCTCAGGGCCCTCGTGTGTTAGGAAGTAGGCCAAATGCACCTAAATGGGGAGTGAGGTGAGATGGAGGGGCTTTTGTGCTAACTTCTGTCTGAAAGATGTGCATAGACTGCTTAGTGTGGAACCTGTCACAAAGCAGCAATGGGAATGCTTTTAGCTTGTCTGTCCCCATCAGTCCATCAGTGATCTTTTGCCCCAGGTGAGGAAGTCATTGGGGGTAGGGCTCTTTGCCACCCCCAGGGCCCAATTCCCACCAGCCTGTCAGTGTGAGCCCTCCACATACAAATATGATTCTTGGGCTTAAAAAAAATACATTTTTTATACAACATGGCTCTTAGATGCAAGCCAACTACACATCCAGTGCTTGACCAAAGCAGTGATCTGTCCTCACTCAGCCAGAAGAAAAAAGTGGACTCTGTATCGGCCATTTTGACAGATGGTGCCTTGGTCTCCAGTGTGGCACACAAATACCAACTCTGTGGGCTGAATTCAGGTTTTTTTTGTTTTGTTTTGTTTTTTGTTTTTTTGAGAAGGAGTCTTGCTCTGTCGCCAGGCTGCAGTGAAGTGGCACAATCTCGGCTCACTGCACCCTCTACCTCCTGGGTTCAAGCGATTCTCCTGCCTCAGCCTCCCAAGTAGCTGGGACTACAGGTGTGCGCCACCACGCCCAGCTAATTTTTGTATTTTTAGTGTGGGTTTCACCATGTTGGCCAGGATAGCCTCAATGTCTTGATCTCATGATCTGCCCGCCTTGGCCTCTAGTAATTTGGACCTCATGCAATTTTCATCTTAGGAGCAACCCCTAGTTTAGACATGACGGCCCTGAGGACAGCACTCTAATCAGTCCTAGGTTACTCAGACTACCATTACTGAGTCAGCCCCTCGCAGCCCTATGCCCCCATGCTAGTGAACTGTAATTCTCCAAACCCGTCTCTATTCTGCATTCCATCTGAAGTAACTGCAGGTGTAGGGAGGATGGCGTGATGTGAGGAGGGGGTGATGGAGCAGAGTGTACTGGGAAAAAGGCATTAAGTCTTGTCTTGCTCATCCTTGAGCCCTGGAAGAAGGCAGGCCTGGGTTTGCCCCTTTACACTTGGAACAGGCTTAAAAATTCCAGCTGAATGAGTCTTGGAGAGCAGGCCAGAGGTCTGAGGCAAGGACACTGACAGGGCCACCCTGTCTCAGCTGGAGGGGACCCCGGGGACTGTCCCTTATCTTTCCTCTGTGGCGGGTCTCAGTTGAAGCCAGTAGTGGTAGGCAACTGAGTGCTAAGCCCAGCTTCCACCTTGTCATAGCAGCGGTCTTCAAACTGGGGTCAAGTACACCTGAGGGTGTACAGATCTTTCAGGAGGATAAATGTCCATGAGTGATTTAGAGGAAATCCACTTCCACAGTCTTAAAGCACTGAGTTCTAAAATCATCTCATGGAAGTCTCCATGCCGTAGTCACCCATCGTGATCGCAACATGCAGCCTTACTCTGGGGTGTAAAAACTTCCTTCAACCAAAAGAGGAGAGATTGATCAATTGGTTTCTGGGGGCTTCTTTAGTGATTCATCAAGGCATCTTCCATCCTCAGGGCATGCTGTCTTTCCCTGTCTTATGTATATTATTTCTGTCAAGGGTGAAGCGTGACCCACATTGAGGTGCTCTAAGTTTAGAACAGCTAAGGCAGTATAGGTTAAAGCCTTTTAAAATGATTTCTTTCAGATTCAGTCTGCATTATTCAGTAATTAAAACTTACTTTATCAAACCAGCTCATGAAATACTTATTCAAATTATAGTTAGTCCTCATCTTATTTCATCTTATGAAATGTTTAATCTTTTATAGCTCCTAACAAAAATAAACTTTTAAACTAAGGAGGAAGCATTTAGATGTCAACTTTAATTTCTACAAAGAGATATACAGTTGTTTAAACCTGTTTTAGGGCGCACATGTGCAAAAATGTTTGGATACCATGACTCAAGGGATCTCGTGCTCCCCACCCCATATCCCACATGTGCAAGCTCCTCCCAGCCCCTTGCCCCGGCACATCCAGGATGTAGTCACTAGCCACAGATGGCGATTAAAATTTAAGTTAAAAATTTAATTCCTTAATCATACTAGCCACATTTCAAGTGCTAAGTAGACACGTGAGGCTAGCGTCTGCTGTACTGGACAGATCAGATACAGAATAGTTCCGTCGTCACAGAAAGTTCTCTTGGACAGCCCTGGTCTAGACTATCCTGGGAGCTGACATGGACGGGAGAAGCTGTGACATCGTCAAAGACATTTGATCATTTAATATTTTTGGAAATGCAGTTCAAGCCCATGACGAAACATTCAAAAGATGCAAAACGGTCTACAGGGCAAAACGGTCTACTACAGCCTCCAGTCACCCAGTTTCTCCTGGTACCAGCTTCTTGGGATTCCCTCCAAAGATATTCTACTTAAACTCATGACAATACTGTACAGTATTTATGTTTCTGATATCGCCATGTATTTTCTATATACAACAATGACAATTCTCGGCTGTGCGCGATGACTCACGCCTGTAATCCCAATACTATGGGAAGCCTAGGCAAGCAGATCACTTGAGGCCAGGAGTTCCAGACCAGCCTGGGTAACATGGTAAAACCCCATCTCTACTAAGAATACACACACACACACACACACACACACACACAAATTAGCTGGGCGTGGTTGCGCATACCTGTAATTCCAGCAACCAGAGAGGCTGAGGCACAAGAATCGCCTGATCCCAGGAGGTGGAGGTTGCAGTGAACTGAGATCATGCCACTGCTCGCCAGCCTGGGCAAGAGAGTGAGACATTGTCTCAAAAAAGAAAAAAGAAGAAAATTATTTGGAAACGTTTGGACTATTTTTCAACACAATTTTAGTATTATCTCACATAAGTTGTGTCTGTGGCAGCTTTAAAACATGGCCATAAATCTTCCTGAACATTCCTTCCACAGAGAAGAGAGCTTTGTGCTTTTTTCTCCCATTATCTGGGTGAGGTTTTGACTGGTTCCATCATTGCAACAGGGGAGAAGCAACCCTATGTGATTTCCAGGCAAGGTCATAAAAGGCCTTGAGACCTCCACCCTGTCTCAGGAATACTCACTCTCAGAGTCCTGAACTACGGCGTGAGAAGTCCCACTCCCCTACCCTGGCCACACTGGAGAGGCCACACACATGCACAGGTGACACTCCCAGCAGAGCTGTTCATTGGTGGTAGCTGGATTTGGGGGTGAAGAAGCAGTCTTGAATGGTTACCTGTGACTCAGGAGAGGACTTTTGCAATTTGATTGGAAAGCTTAGCAAAAACTTAGTAATTGATATTTGGAAGACTAAGCAATGAAAAAATGAGGTAATTAGTAACTCCAAGAAAACCAAAGTTGACCCATAAAAGAATGACAGCCTATATGGTTCAGCTGTGAGTACTTATAGTAATGCTAGCACAGAACATTGATTTAGCCAAAAATGGTGCTGTAACGACGTTGGGAGGGTGGGTGGAGGGGAAATATGCACAAGGAGGGTGCAAGAAGGCAATAAGTGTCTAAAATTGGAGAACCTAAAAATAGCTGTATTATTTGGAAGTACAGACATAAATTACAGAAGAAACAGATGGGCGATACTGAAGCAGGTGTGTGTGCCAATGAGAACGATCCAGTAGCAAGGGAGACGCTGATGGGAGGGACTGAATGGATGATAGGAGGCCACTTGGACACAGCTGAGCAGAGGGAAGGGGCAGAGGAGGCCAGCAAGTGTGGCTGTGCTTGTAGGTTTCAAGGTGGGGGAATGTGAGCATTTCCATTGGACAGCGTCTCTTTCCTCAGTCAAACATGAGGAGAGTTCATCAGCTGAGACTAAAAAGTAGGGAAGGGCAGTGGGAGTTTTAAGGATAAAAAAGGAATGAAAAAGTAACCTAGAAGAATACGAATGCTGGTTTTAACAGAGAAACACAGCAATATTGCCTAGGAGTTCCAAGTACCCCTTTGAGGTCTGCGATGAACTGAAAGTGAAAGCAGCCTGCTTGTTTGACTTTTCCATAGTAATGTCGAGCTGCTTGAGTGGAGAGATAGATGGGTGGGTTTGCTTAGTGTTTTGTAGGAGACTCCGTGGAAAGGCAAGGGGATTCTGAGGATGAGAGTTTTGGAAAGAAGTGTTTATGGTGAGAGGAACCATAAGCCCTAAGCTGGACACGAGGAGTGAACAGAAAGGTGGCTGACAAATTGTAAAAGGTGGTGAAGCCAACAGAAAGATCTCAGCAGAGTTGAAGAACTGTCACAGTACATGCTTAAGCATGTGTCAAGGACAGAAAGCTTATGAGAGAGTGGGGCTTTGGGCTTGCAGCAGCAGAACAGTTTCTGGTGGTGACAAGGTTAAGGCTATCACCTTGAGGTGGAGGGAGGGAGAAAACATCATTAGAGATGAGAAGGTCCAGGAAACTGAGAAGCCAGGCTGCTAGAGGGGACATTGTATGGTTACTTCAATGAGATTGTCAAGAAGGGCTATGCAGAGAAAAAGATGGGGAGCCAGGAGGTGTGGTACAGTGAATGAGTGAATGGATCACGTGAATGAGGACATGTGATCGAGTGGTACAGTCAGGAAGCCAGAGACTTTAATGGGCAGGATATTTTGTAAAAGGTAACAGAGGTTAAGTTCCAGGAGCAATAGTAGAGAACAAGCAGGCACCAACACTCCTTCCAGGCCCTAAGGTTCACAGACTGTAAGATATCAGACAGGCTGTGCCAGAAACAGCTGTGTGAATGTTGTATTCTTGGGACCAACCAGGCTCCAATTAAGGCAAGGAAGAAAGAGGGAAGGCTCTGATGTAGGCTGAGGACAGGTAAAATTGAGAGAGTCAAGGAGTGGGGCTTCCAGAAGGCACAGTGGACGTGTTTGGGAGGAAATGAAGAGAATGGGTGGGAAACTGGACCAAATCAGGGGACGAACACAGCAGGAAGGGGATGCGAGTCCAGGTGATAGTGGATGACTGGAGAGGTCTGCTCCTCTGGGGATAACAGAGGAAAATGAACATCAGCTCTTGTCACTCCCCTGCTTAGAATCTTCTGATGGCTTCCATCACACTTCGAGTATAACTGAGCTCCTTACAAGGACCCGCAACACTCTCCATCAGTGGTTCTCCAAGTGTGGTCCTTGGACTTGCAACATCACCATCACCTGGGCCTTGTCAGAAATGCCAATTCTTGGGCCCCACCCCAGAGCTACTGAGTTAGAAACTCTGGGGTAGGACCCAACAACCTATGTTTTAACAAGCCCCCCTCCAAGTGATTCTGATGCACGCTCAATCTGACACTCTTTGGTGCACATAATCTGGCTCTTCTCTAACTCTCTGACCTCAGAGTTTCTTAATTTGCTGAGCTTTAGCCACACCTGTCTCCTTTCTCTCTGTTCTCAAGTTCATACTCTCCCTGGGGCCTTTGCTCTCACTATGCCGTCTGCCTGGAATGTTCCTGCCCCAGGCTACCATGTGGCTTCTCTTTCTCCCTGGGCAGGTCTCTATTCAGACTGATGCTGCCTGACCATTGCATCTCACCCTTGACTCCCATTCATTTGCTAATCCCTTAGAAAACTTACTTCTTCAGGCACTTGCCACTTCCTGACATCTTTACTTTTAAATGTGTTTATGTCTGTCTTCCCCACTAGAATGTAAGCTGCATGAGAATCAGGACCTTACCTGCCTTTTTAACCACTGTGACCCCAATATTTAGAACAGCGGGGTGTCTAGTGGGGTACCTGATAATTGTTTGTTAATAAATGAATGAGATATGATGAAATGAATGTTGGTATTTCTTAGGCTTTGTGCATATAAATGGCTTGGGGGTCTGTTCAAATGCAGATGGGGGGGGGCAGGGCCGGGGGTGGTGGGCGCTCAGATCTTGTATTTCTAACAAGTTCTCAGTGGTACCTGGCTTCTGGCTCACAGAGTTTACTCTGAGTGGCAAAGTTTTACAGTGAGCCCTTGGATCTGGCTCTTGTGGTCTCAAATACTTGATAATTTGGTGGTTTCCAGACAATATCCTGAACATGCAGTTACATCTGTGATGATTCTATTTGAAACACCTTCCAGCCAGGAAGAATAGCAGTTTTCCTAAACCAGCTCTCCTTGGGGAGATATGATGTTTGGGCTTTTTCCAGAGTACAGGGTAAGGAAAAGGAGCTTACTAAGGAGGCTACTGCTTTAAAGGAGGCCAAGTTTTGCTGAGAACAACTCAGCAGAAACCAACTTCCAAGTTTCCAGATTAATAAAGAAAAGAGAGCCTAGATAATTACAATCTGTGGCTCATCTGCTAACTCTAAAGTAAGGAATAGCTAAAATCTGTTTCCATCCAAATTGTTTGCTAGGAAAGCCAACAAGAAACAGCTGAGTGTCCAAAACACATTTTTGTCTCTTCTCTTCCCTGCCCAGACACCATGGGTTGGCAATTAGGTAGAGAGATATCAAAAGAAGAAAATATTGGAGGCTATATCATCTTAAAACTTGGTAACAAATACTCTAATGGAAAACTATGAGCATCCCATGTGCCTTTCTCAGAATGTATTCATGCACTAAAGAGCTCTTTGACCAAAAATATTTGGGAAACCCCTGGCCTAAATGTACACCAGTCAGAGCAACTTCTTGGAGCCATGAATTTGCTAACTTACTTATGACTCTCTGAGGACTTTCAGGACACAGCATTTCCCAAACTTACTGGACTGCAGAATTTTTTTTTTTTTTTTTTTTTTTTTTTTTTTGAGACGGAGTCTTGCTCTGTCGCCCGGCCTGGAGTGCCGTGGCCGGATCTCAGCTCACTGCAGGCTCCGCCTCCCGGGTTTAGGCCATTCTCCTGCCTCAGCCTCCCAAGTAGCTGGGACTACAGGCGCCCGCCACCTCGCCCGGCTAGTTTTTTGTATTTTTTAGTAGAGACGGGGTTTCACAGTGTTAGCCAGGATGGTCTCGATCTCCTGACCTCGTGATCCTCCCGTCTCGGCCTCCCAAAGTGCTAGGATTACAGGCTTGAGCCACCGCGCCCGGCCGGACTGCAGAATTTTCTAAGAGTATCATGTACAACCAGTGTTTCATGGAGCAAACCTTTAGAAGCTTGTGGAATGAGGTTGGCCTCCCCTGAGGCATTGCTTCAAAGAAGAAAGCCAAGGAGAAATGGGAAATAAGACCAAGGAAAGAGGTAAAAGTATGTGGCTTGTCTCCAGGCCCCTCACTCAGCCTTCTGCTTGCCAGGGATTTCCCAACTTGAATATCTCACCTGTCCCAGCTTTTCCAAACAATGTTCTCTTAATCCCTCTCTTCTTCATTCCCCCATATTCCCATCTCTCTCGGAGCCCTGATGAAGAACTAAAGGGATCACCCATTGTTGTGAGTTAATTTGATACCCCTGCCAAAGGTGTTAGTATTTTAAAGAGGATTTATGGAGTGGACCTATCTGACCCAAAAGGAATGGCTCTGCATGGGACTCTCAGGCTGGTGCGAGTGGGTTTTGTTCCAAGAATGTGCCTACACTTACTGAGGGATGTGTTCTTCCTGCTCCTGATATTAAGGGGCAGAGGTCTTGGCTGATAAAGAAATGGCTCTTATGTCAATCTGTTTTATTCTGTGGAGTTTGATGGGAAGGCCTGGGATGCTACTGCTGCCCTGTAAGCCTTCAACCAGTTCTCTTTCAATAGGGTGTCTGGGAAATACCAGCTACAGTTCCAAGCACTATTTTACAAGTAGAACATAGTTTTCAGCATTTTGGGGTAACGATCAATTTTTTCCACGCCACTTTGCTTATGTGATATTTCTGAATCAAATTCCTATTTTTCTCCCTCTAAACTGCACTCACTTTGACCTTGTAACTATTTGTCACCAAGTATATAATCAACAGCAGTACAGGAAGTGAACATACAAGTGTAGATGAATACTGGATGAACTCTTTTGCATTTATTTTCCACAACTTGGATGAAATATAACCTGGACATGTTTTGGGTTTGGGGTTTTTGGTTTGCTGTAGCACAATCATAGCTCACGGCAGCCTCAAACTACTGGACTGACGCGATCCTCCTATGTCAGCATCCTGAGTAGCCGGGACTACAGGCACGTGCCACCACTCCTGGCGAATTTTTTTTATGTTTTGTTTTTTGTAGAGGCAGGGTCTTACTATGTTGGCCAGGCTGATCTCAAACTCCTAGCCTCAAGTGGTCCTCCCACCTCAACATCCCAAAGTGCTGGGATTACAAGCGTAAACCACTGTGCCCAGCCAGTTTTAAAAATAATATGTAAGCGCTTCAAGGAAAATGACCAAGATCTTGTTCCTGTTTATTCCCCAGTGCTGAGTGCCTGGCATATAACAGCTCTCATAATTGTTTGCTGATTTGAATATCCCAGTTGTGTTACACAGAATTGTTTTGGTTTCACCTTATTTCTATTGTTACCTTATTGCCATTATTTCAGACCCTCTCCCCTTTGAACGTGGTAGTTGATGATAAATCTTTACGCATTTTGTTTTGCTACTATTTTCAAAAAAGCGTGAACACATATATATCATGAAAGGTTTTTTCATCAAGATTTTTCAAGTTTTGAAAGTATTTTTAAGATGCTAGGATATTTAAAACAATTCGACCATCTTTGCATTAAGGCAATGTAGAACCAATCTAAATCGCCAACATTTACTAGGCTTCTAGCCACTGATAACACCCCAACTCAAATGGAAATAAGCGGTATAGAAATGTATTATCTCACGTGACTGGAAGGCTGGGGTAGGACCACCTTCAGGGCTGGTGGAATCACTGGCTCACCAATGGGCTCAAATTGCAGCAGCTGCAGGTGTGATGCCCGGACATGCCATGTCCAGGGGAGGAAGAGGGATAGAAGGACCATCTCTTCCTGTGGCTCTCTCACAGAAGATGGAATTGTCCCAGAAACTCTCCAGATTTCCCTCTGATGTGACCACATTTTGGACATGTCCATTCTTGGACCACTTGCAAGGGGAACAGGATTACCATAATTGCTTGGAAAAACCAGGAATGACCCCTGGATATAAGGTGGGGTCAGCTTGCCCTGGGGCACAGGTTACCTGTGGGTGAGGCAGACACCCATGTCAGACAGGCTAGGCTCCTGCAGGAATCAGGTGGCTTACGAAAACCGAGTAATGTGAAGAGAGGTTAACAGTGAGATTACAACAGTATGAGCGGTCTAAGGAAAGCAAAACAAAACAAAACAAAACAAAACAAAAAAACCACTGCACCTGGAAGTCCAGTAACAGGGCATACTGTTACCATCTTACCATCTATATTGGTTTCCTGTGGCCACTATAACAAAATAACACAAATTAGGTGGCTTAAAACAACAGAAATTTATTCTTTCACAGTTCTGGAGGCTAGATGTCCCCAGAGGCCCCAGGTCACACTCCCCCGGGAGGCCTGAGGAAAGAATCACCCTCCCCCCCTCAGCCTCCTGCAGCTGTAGGCACTCCTTGGCTTGTGGCTGCATCACTCCAATCTCTGCCTCCTCACATTGTCTCCTTCTCTGCTGTATGTCAAATCTCCCTCTGCTTCTTTTTTGTAAGAACACTTATTAGATTTAGAGCCCACCCAGATAATCCAGAATAATCTCTTCATCTCAAAATCCTTAATTTAATTACATTGACAGAGACCTTTTTCCAAAAAAGGTCATATTCCCAGGTTCTAGGGGTTAGGGTGTTGACATGATTGGTGAGCAGGGGGAACCAACACTCAGCCCATTGCACCACCCCAAGACTGGCAGAGGAAGGTGAGGGTACCACAGACAAAGAGAACTGTGTGAAGACAAGCATCGGAGGGAGACATGGCCTTTTGAAGAGGGTCGCAGCCAGCCTGCTGGGAGGAAGCCTGAGGGATCAACACCCAGTTTCACATTCCCAACTCCCTTTGATTTCCCGCTGGTGTCCCCTACTAGCCAAACCCAGCCAAGGCTACTGATGTTGTCCATAAAGGTCAGCCTCCCTCCAGGACATAAAGTGGGGAAGAGAGAAGTGGAGAGTGCGTCTGGACGCGTGCATGGAAGTCGCACAGCACAGCAAAGGAGAGAACTGAAGGAAGAAGGGGGAATGAATGCTGGCAGGCCAGTAACAGAGCCCACCCAGCCCCTTCTCATTTGCCCACGGCTCCCTGACCCTCTGACCTTTAAATGGAACTAGTTTAAATAGAGCGAGTGCTACCATTTAAATAAGCAATTATTGTCCTCTGATTACAAAAGCAAAGCATGTTGATTACAGAAAGTTTGGAACACAGAGAAAAACATGAGGAAAACAAATGTTACCCACAATGTTGCTACACAGAGGTAACCAGTGCTGATAACCAGTACCTTCCAAGGCCAGCAGTAGAAGTGGGTGTATTCAGCAAAATAACTGGACTCCATATCTGTACCTGCTGTTTCTACTGTTAGTAATGCTAGCTTTGTTTTTTGTTTTTGTTTTTTTTTTTCCAGTTACAAATATATAATGAAGTCTGGGTGCGGTGACTCACCCCTGTAATCCCAGCACTTTGGGAGGCTAAGGCAGGTGGATTGCTTGAGCCCAGGAGTCCAAGACCAGCCTGGGCAACACGGCAAAACCCCATTTGTAGCAAAAATACCAAAAATTAGCTGGGCATGCTGGTGCACACCTGTGGTCTTAGCTACTCAGGAGGCTGAAGTGGCAGGATCACTTGAGCCTGGAAGGTGGAGGTTGCAGCTAGCCAAGATCATGCCACTGCACTCCAAACTGAGTGACAGATTGAGACCCCATCTCAAAAACAAAAAACAAAAATAAATAAACAAACAAAACAAGAAACAAATATATAATTATTTCCCCCATTTAAATATTCTTAAAGAATAGCATGATTTTTAATGACTACGTAGTATTCTATTACATAGCTATACTATGCTTGTCTGGGGCTTCAGGTTTGAAATCACCCAGGCCCCACCATGCCCTTGATCCCTGGAGAGGTCAACTGTCAATCTTTCCATAGGCCCCGTTGGATGCCTGGCCCAGTAGCTTGAAATCCAGTCCAGCCCATCAGGGTTGGCTTCCTCTCCAAAAGAGCCAAGAGCTAATAACCTGGGCTTGGGCTGGGCTAACCCATCAGCTTTGAGCTTCCTTTTCTTCCTTTCTTGAGCCTGCCCCTCTTCCCCCTGAAGTGCTCCTCCAGGGATTCTGGTGTACCTTACTGCCTCCTGACTGAAGAGCACCCTACCTGTGGTACCCCTTAACTGAGTGTATAACAATGAACTTGGGGCCTTCCTGTTTATCATCACACCTCTACCCACCATCACTACCTCCTCTGTCCCCGCCTTGCTAGCAGTACCTTGCAGAAGGTCCAAATGTGCATCCTATATTAAGATGTTCTTAGCTTAACGCTATCCTCTCCCTGGGTTTTTTGCAGCTGTAAGGAACAATTTCTTCATATACCAGAAGAATAAGTCTCAGGAGTTTGGAGGAGAAACGAAACACCTCCGTTCCTCTGTTCTGGTGAAGTCCTAGACTCTGTGCACTGAGGCCTGTCCCAAAGATCATTCCTTAAACTCAGGGACAGATCTCTTGCTTGAGCCCGGCCAAGGGATGGGAGTGACTTCCCAGGTCTCTCTCCCCAGGCAGCCTCAGCCTTTTTCTCCCACTCTTCATGGGGATTCCCAGGACTGTGGTACAGCCCTGACTGGCACCAACAGCACTGGCTGTGTTCCCAAAAGCGTCCCAGCCGCCTAGTAAATGGCTCAAGTTTCAGAGCCTTTTCTTGCCAGAAAATCTATACTAGCTCAGGACCCTGAACAGCTGGGAGTGATTAAGCAGGAATCAAAGGGGCAGCATCTCAGGGAGGCAGGGCCTCAAGCTAGCCCTTAGCCTCCAGAAGTTGATGAATCTGCCTCCAGGCTGAGATAAGGGCCCCAGTGGGATGTTAACATATGCTCTGAGCAGTGCTGGGCAGGGGAAGGGCAGCCCAGCCTCTAGGACCAGGGTCACTGTGGGTGGCCCTGAAAGGACCGAACAACTGGCCCTGACGTTCCCCTTCTTGCCTAGGGCACTTGCCCTTCTACGGGAATCTAGTCCGTTGCCTTGACTTAGAAACCTCATCGGACCTCTCAGGAGTCAAGAGAAAGCGGACCCTAGGACAGGCTCCTAGCAAAATCAGGGCTGGTCAAGAGGTCTCAGTCCGTGAGAGCTTGTGCTTCAGGCCAACAGCCAAGCTGCAAAGCCTTTTTCCCAGGGCATCTGTGAGAATTCAGGAGACAGATAAGCTTTCATAGGCCTGTGTATTCTTAAGAAAACGAGGTAATTTGTCGACTCAATTGTAGTTCCCTCACAGCTTGATTGGATGGTTATTAAATTAATAGTTCCAACCTCTCTCTCTGGAATAGCCCCGCTGGAGCCCTCCTCCGGCAGGCCGCCTCCACAGCTGCCTCCAATTCCTTCCTCCCTAAGGCTGCCCCAGGCTGGCATCTCTCCAGCAATCCCGTCCAGCAGCCTGCTCCCTCCCAGGCGGGAGGCTACTGTCTGGGAGGTTCTTTTCACAGAGCCTAGCTTGAGTGAAGATGGTCGAAGGCCCTTTTTCCCCCAGCTAGGGCTCGTTGAAGCCCCTTAAACTGTCGAAGGACTTCCAGCTTAGGAAAGCAGCTCCTCCTCCGTTCTCCTCGGAGGGAAAATCTGGGAGCGCCAAGAATGTGCTGGGACAGACCAGACTTCCTGCCTCAGGTGCCCTCTGACCTCCGGTAATTACAGCTTCGGAAGTGGTCGGCTCCCCATCTAGACGTTGGAGATAATGAGCCCCGACTTCCTGGGGCTGCTGGAGGTTTAATTGGTTCATGGTGGCTACGCGGTTGGCGATCCTGGCCTGGAATTCCGGCGGACGCTGCTCTGTCCACAAGGTAAGGGGCAGCCCAAAGTGGGGACCTGGCTGGCTGCCAGCCGCCTCTCTCAGCCCCAAGTTTCCTCTCCCCCCACATCCTCAAGCTGTTCCTAAGTGTCCTGCTACTTACTAGAACCTCTGTCTGGCCTGGGTGGTCTATTCCCAGCCCCCTCCTATTGTCCCTTTCCTTACTTGAAATGTCCACTCCATATGTCCTTGTCTCTTGAATTTGAATCATGCCCTGCAGAAATCCCACTGTGCCAGAAGTCTTCACCATTGATACCAGCCCGACTTGATTTCTATTCTATGAAGTCCTATCAACCGGCACTTCTCAAACTCGTGTGTGTAGGGGAATCTTGTGTGTGAAAGGCAGATCTTGATTCAGAAAGTCTGGGCAGGGGCCGGGGATTCTGCATTTTTGCCAAGCCCTCCATGCTGCTGGTTTGCATGAACACTTGGAGGGGCAGGTCATGGATCTTCCCGTTCCAGTGCCCAGGCCTATTTGTTAGTAGTACAGGCCTTTTCATTTCCCCCAAATGAAAATCAGTATTTCATTCAAATTTATAAGCTTAAATTTAACATTTACTTGTAAAATCAATTAGACTGTTCAATAGATACAAAAATATGAAATTCAGTGCCGTAGATGACAGTAGTCTTTCATCAGCTTCAGCTTCCAAATTTATTTTTGCTTTTTTTTTGTAATTTTTTTTTTTTTTTTTTTTTTGAGACAGAGTCTTGCTGTGTCACCCAGGCTGGAGTGCAGTGGCGCGATCTCGGCTCACTGCAAGCTCTGCCTCCCGGGTTCATGCCATTCTCCTGCCTCAGCCTCCGAGTAGCTGGGACTACAGGCGACTGCCACCACGCCTGGCTAAATTTTTTTGTATTTTTAGTAGAGACGGGGTTTCACCGTGTTAACCAGGATGGTCTCGATCTCCTGACCTCGTGATCCGCCCGCCTTGGCCTCCCAAAGTGCTGGGATTACAGGCTTGAGCCACTGCGCCCAGCCTATTTTTGCATTTTATCTCTTAAACCAGGTGCACACAAATAGTTGGAAATAATTTTTTTTTGTTTTTTTGTTTGTTTTTTAAATAACAGCTCATCTGGAAATTTGAGGAGATTCTTCAGAGTAGGTAATCGTGTTAGAAACTCTTCTCCTTTACAGTTGCTGTGCCAGCAAGATTTAGTCCAGGTTCTCCACAAAACCATTTAATCTGGCAGCAGCGTTTAATCCTTTGGTGAGTACAATGTGTTAAAATTTAGTATGTAATCTACGCAAATCAATAAACATAATCCATCACAGAAACAGAATCAAAGACAAAAATCACATGATTGTCTCAATAGATGCAGAAAAGGCCTTCGA
>NW_012115322.1:4497860-4499837 GCF_000951035.1 Colobus angolensis palliatus | reverse complement strand
CTAATGTAAATGATGAGTTAATGGGTGCAGCACACCAACATGGCACATGTATACATATGTAACAAACCTGCACGTTGTGCACATGTGCCCTAGAACTTGAAGTATAATAAAAAAAGTTTTTAAAGTAGTATGTAAGCATTTTCAGCATATCTGTTGTTTTATTACTATTTTTAAATAAAGTATAGTTTTAAAAATAAAATCAAGTAATTGTATTACCCAAGAGCAGCTTTCTCAACCTCTCAAAAAGACTGTTGCAATTTTGGGCTGGAAAATTCTTTGCTGTGGGTTCTGTCCTATGCATTGCAGGATGCTCAGCAGCATCCCTGCTCTGTGCCTAATAGATGTCAGCAGTGCACACCCTCCAAGGTTGTGAGAATGAAAAATGTCTCCAGACATCACCAAATGTCCCCTAGGGGGCAAAATCATTCCACCCTCTGAGAACCATTACTCTGTAGGAACTAGGATCTGGGGTTTCCAGGGAACGCAGTTTTGAAAATAGTTTACAGCCTTCATTTAGCACTGAATATGCACCCCATGTTGCTATGTAGCCCCTATAATGACTCTTTATTAGACAGTAAAATTCTTGTAAGCAGGACCATAAGGAAAACTTCACATGAACAGTGACTTGCTCAGTGTGGTGCCCAGTTGTTTGTTGATTGACTGATAGCGATACTAGCATCTACCCTGGCTGCCTTATACAGATATTTTGAGAGTAATCTGAGATAAGGAAAGCATAAAAATATAATAAATGTAAGGTATTAATAAAACTGCCAATGTGCATTTGTTTATCCACATGTATCAACCTGTTTTCTCCCAACCAGAAATAGGAACAATGTAAAATCCTTTTTTGTTTCCTGAAATTCTCTTTTTCTGGTAAAGCGGTATCAGCTCTGCCATTTATTAGTTGTAAGACTTTTAGCACATTACTTAATCCTTTTGAATCTCAATTTGTGCATCTATAAACCAGACACAATATTCATTTCACTATTGTTTTGAGGGTCAAATGCAGTAATATAGGTAAAGACTTTATCCATCCAAAGAAGTCACAAAGGAAGCACGTAGTAAATGTTAGTTCTTTGTTCTGCTTTGGAGTATCTTTATTCTCACTCTAAAGAAGAGAAGAGGTGGCAAAGATAATATAAAATAGCAGAAAAGCTAAATGTCTTTTCCATTTAGCTTTGCAAGGAGCCTTTCACTAACTTCACTCCTTCCACTCATATGTACACATATTTCCGTACACTCAGTCCCTCATCTTCATCCTGCATCAAGTAAGAAAGTTACCATTCCACTTGCATACCCCTTGTCTCCTGAATCACCATGATCCACTCCAGTTACCCAAACCAGAAACCAGGGAGTCATCCCTCCTCCTATCAATAAGTTCTTCAAGCTCCACTGATTTTGCTTCCATACCTGGATTCCTGGATTCTTCTGCTTTAGCTCAGGCTTTCATCTGTCCTGCTTGAACCAGTGCAGGAGATCCATAACATTTTTCCCACTGTCTAAGCATTGGCCCTTCAAAACATTCTACACTGTGTTTCTAAGTGGCATTCCCCTGCTCAACACCCTCTGGTGATTTCTTACAGCTCGGAAAAATCAAGTTCAAGTGCCCAGACAAGACACCTGGTGTGCTGATGCAACCCCCACCCTCCAGCCTTATCTCCCTCTCCTTGTACTTTAGGCTCAGGTCATGCTCTAGTGCTTGTGTATTCTGGACTTATCATGCTGTGCCTTGTACTTGGACCGCTAGACACGTTCTCCCCACTGAGTGTTATGTCTGTCTCTTCCCTGCTTGTCTGCTTGGAACTTCTTCTTCATCACTCAGCGGCACTCACATCAAGGCATGCCAGATTATCAATAGCAGGAATATAGTCGAATGACATGTGTTCCCGCTTTTTACCCTAATGTTCCTGAGAATATATGAAGTACTGGGTAAATTATCTTCATATTTACATTAAGAAATATAATCAGGCTGGGTGC
>NW_012115322.1:4483239-4497481 GCF_000951035.1 Colobus angolensis palliatus | reverse complement strand
GGCGTGGTGGTGGGCACCTGTAGTCCCAGCTACTCAGGAGGCTGAGGCAGGAGAATGGCGTGAACCCAGGAAGTGGAGCTTGCAGTGAGCCGAGATCATGCCACTGCACTCCAGACTGGGTGACAGAGTGAGACCCCACAAAAAAAAAAAAAAAAGAAATAAAAAAAGTAAAAAATGAAACTATCATATGATATAGCAATTCCACTTCTGGCTAGAACTTCAAGGGATTGAAATGTCGCAAAGATCCTTTAAGACTGAAGTATATTTCCTCAAAAAAAAAAAAAAAAAAAAATTTGTATAACATAACAACACAGATAGCACCTATAACACTCAATATTATGTACACGACTGACTTCCTCGGATGCCATCCGTGTTTCCCCCCTGCTGTTAACACTGCATTCACTTCCTGGGCTGGCATGTGAAACTTTGGAGTGTTTATCCTCCAAAGTTATGGCCTTTCTCAGAAATCAAGATACTGCCATTTTGTTTCCCGTGAGCCCCTGGGCAATGCGTCTTTTTGGACTGTGTAACTCAGTTCTTCTGCAAGGAGATTCCGACTTGGCACATGGAGGCATGGAGGTGCCTGGGAGACTCCCCATCCACCCAGGGATTTGCTGCCCGTTTCTCCCCTTCTCTTCACTCTTCCAGCCCCATCTTTTCTCTTCTCCCCATTCTCTATCTCTTGGGTTTTGCTTTTTCTTCCACTTTTATCCCCGTTGGGCAAAATGAAAAGATTCTCATTCCAGGAAGGGTAAAAGCAGATGTTCTGAAGTTGTCTACTAGCTAATTCAGCACTTAATATATACCAGAAACTGTGCTAACAGCTTCACACCTGTTAACTCATTCAATCCTCACAATAAGCTTGCCAGACAGGAACTTGTGTTTCCTCCACTTTTATAGATGAGGAAACCATGACCCAGAGAGGTTAAGTCACTTGCTCAGGGCCCCACAGCTAGCAAGGAGCATAGACCAAATTTGACATTGATGTCTGACTGTGGCACCCACACTGAGTCCTGCACCAGTTTTGCAAGCTGTGTCTCAACATCCCACAAAGGTGTCTACTTCCTGGGGCTTCTTGACCACCTCTCCTTCAAAGAAAACAATTTTAAGAATAGAGAAAATAAACCAATAGCATTTCTTCCTATATGCTGTTTCTGTCCATGCTTTTATTATTGCATGTGCCACAACTCCGTGGTAGGACTTTAGAACTATGCCTTTTTGGCCATCTTTCTAGCCTAAGAGCTTAGTGCATAGAAATTTGTCTGGGTAAAGATGTTTTTCTAGAAGCAGCCTAGTCACAGAGCCATAGTCACCAGCTCATGCCACCACTGCAATGGTCTTGTTTCATCTCTTCTGTAGGTCAGCTGGTCAAAGCCACAGGACTGAAGCAGATGGCTGAGCCTGCAGATGGTGCAAGGCTTCTGATGGAAGGACCTAGCAATTGAGGTAAAAGTGCAGCAAAATGTTCAAGAAAAATATCTGAGCCCGCGGCAGACCACAGTCATCATTGCCCTTCTGTTAAACCAGAAGGCTTCCGAGCCTGAGCGCGGGCATGTTTGCCTGACCACAGGCTGTCCTCATTGATTAAACAGTTTCTAAATGAAAATGAAATAAGAGCTCTCTGCACTGTAATGGAAAACGTTCCCTGTGGGGCCAGTACTGCCTAGACCTGGGAGTGAGTGGGAGACAGCAGCGTGGGTGTGTGCGAGCGTGTCACCTTGGCCACATGCCACCCTGCACCACTCCACAGTGTGCCGTGGGGTTACTCAATGTCACCATATCCCGGCTCGGCTGGTGCCCGTAGGTGTAATATGGTGCTTCTGTGGGGCTAGCTTGATCAAAGGAGGCTCCTGGGCCTTCTAAAACCCCCCACACCAGGTCTTGAAAAAGGAGTCAGAGAATAATGTCAGGGAGAAAAATGAGTGGGGGCTGGTGACCCACTCCCCCAGCCCAGAGGGAGAAGAGGGGACAGCGGAACAGGGCAGGGCTGTGCTCTGCGTGTGCCTCTTCCTGTAACTGAGTTCCAGTCTTGAGATGTGATGGCATCTGCTGGAGGAAAGTGGGCTAGATGGCTCTGCCTGGGGAATGGTCAGGAAAGAGAAAAGGAGAGCCTGGCCATTAGGACGTCAACCATGCTGCCAACAGGCTGCTGCATCAGTGTGTCTTGTGGCAAACTGTCCCTTTAGTGACCTGAAGATCCTCAGGTAACACAGCAGCTTCCATCCTCCAGATCAGTCCTGGCCCTGTGTGCCCCACAGCCAGGGAATGGCTGAAGTAGCCACTCCTTCAACGCCCACTTGGCTCTCACAATGCCCCCCACCTTCTGCCCAGGAGAAGCCAGGCTGAGGGTGGAGGGAGGGGAGAGGAGAGATCATAACCCAAATCAATGCCAAATCGATGGCAGCCTCCTGTCATCGCATCCTTGGCATAGGGAGTGGGCACCAGAGAAGGCACTGGGTGCAGGGAGGAGGCAGACGATGCAGCATGCAACCCCACATCTCTGAACCCACTGTGAGATGCGGCCTTTCTCCCCACCTCCCTTTGTAGGATGGGGAAGAAGCAGCTGCAATCCTTCCTCTACCACTTCTTGTTCATTCTTCTTGCCCTTTGGGTCCTCCTCCAATTCTGACATTCAAACATGGAGACTTAAACATTTGAGACTGGAGAATCTGGCTAGAATGTACACAGTCACATTCTGGCTTTGTGCTGGGACCGAGGACCACAAGGGGACACCATCTGATTCATTCATTGCCTCTTTGACTTTGTTTCTGGTCTGCTCTCAATGTCTTTTTGGTGACCAACTCATGGATTTTGGTTAGGACACATTTTAAAAGGTGAACATTGATGTATTAGTCCATTCTCATGCTGCTACAAAGAACTGCCCAGAGGGGCTCTGTGGCTCACACCTGTAATCCCAGTACTTTGGGAGGCCGAGGCAGGCAGATCAGGAGGTCAAGAGATCGAGACCATCCTGGCCAACATGGTGAAACCCCGTCTTTACTAAAAATACAAAAATTACCTGGGCATGATGGCGCACACCTATAGTCCCAGCTACTCAGGAGGCTGAGGCAAGAGAATCGTTTGAACCCGGGAGGCAGAAGTTGCAGTGAGCCAAGATCACTCCACTGCACTCCAGGCTGGTGACAGAATGAGACTCCATCTCAAAAAAAAAAACAAACAAAATAACTGCCCAAGACTGGGTCATTTGTTATATAAAGAAAAGGTTTAATCGACTCACAGTTCAGCATGGCTAGGGAGGTCTCAGGAAACTTATAATCATGGCACAAGGCGAAGGGGAAAAGAGGACCTTCTTCACAAGGCAGCAGGAAGAAGTGCTGAACGAAGGTGGGGAAAAGCCCCTTATAAAACCAGCAGATCTTGTGAGAACTCACTCACTATCACAAGAACAGCATGGGGGAAACTGCCCCCATGATTCAGTTACCTCCACCTAGTCTCTCCCTTGACATGTGGGGATGATGGGGATTTGGGGGATTACAATTCAAGATGAGATTTTGGGTGGGAATGCAAAACCTAACTATATCAATTGAAATGCAAAGAAATGGTTTTGGGGTTGATAATGCTTCCTTTCAGATAAAACTACCTTTTCCGGTAGGCTGCAAAAAATATATTTAAAAAGCCGTGTCCTGCCTGGAAAATATCCCTTAGCTTCTCTTTGAGGAGACATTGACAAGCAGGCTGGAAGGAGCACTTTTATTTTCGTGCCTGGCTGTCCTTAGCTCCGTCACTAGTTAACAGGAGGTGTCTCGATGCCACTACAGGTAGAATGGAATCTGCCGCAAAAGAGCAATGAGACGCAGGGTTCTCTGGAGTCCAGCTCTGGGAGAAGCCTTGAGGGAAAAGGAAAATGGCCGAGTCTGTAGAACTCCTGGCTTCTCTCCTGCTGCTGCAGTTGTTCAAAAGAGCCACCCATCAGCCACACATGCAAGGGGCGGGGGGATTCCTGGAATTTCTCTGCCACCTTACTGCACTCTTCACCCTCAGTGTCACTTTTGCCCCTTGGGGATGCAGTGGTTGCTATCCACAAAGAAGCAGGTGGAGTCAGCTTCTCAAATGTCTAATCAGCACTATTGTAGTTTGGGTTTCCTGGGAAACAGACTCTGAGATGGATGTTTGCATGCAGGGGGGTTGTTGGGGAGTACGCTCAGGAACAATACTGTAAGGGAGTGGCAGAAGCAGGGTGGATGAAAGGAGAACTCGAACCACAATGCAGTTACAACAAGGCCTCAGTTCTAAAGCTGGGGTGGCCCTCAGAGGTGTCTCAAATTGAAGCAATGGGGTACAGGCCTTTGGGCCTCCACTTCAACTAGACCCTGGCTTACCTAGCAAAGGGCATAGCCTTGGCTGAGGTAGCTCCCTTCAGCCAAGGACTATTTGTGGGGAAGGCTTGACCAAGAACAAAGCCATCAGCGAGCCCACTCCTGTACGTATCAACTGGAGGAACGAGTGCCTCAGTCCTGGACCGGGATTCTTGTGTCCGCTGCTGTCCACCCCTGGTGTCGCACAGCATACCTCCCTAGCTAGAGAGTAAGTCCCTTGATCTTTGTGATAGTTTGCAGGAGTCTATGTTAGTGGATGGAACTTTCTAGAAGCCCTTGGATAGTGGTGCTGGCTGAGACCCTGTGGGCAGGAAAGGTGAATCAAAACATGTCACATGTATTCTTTCCAGTCAAGAGGAATCAGTGACCCTCATGGGGTGGGAGGAGTCCAATGTTCTCAGCTTGCCAGCAGTTGGTTCATTGGTCTTCATGAGGGTTGGTGCTTTATAGGGGACTCAGTGTTGATTTCTGTTGCCAGGACTTCGCTCATTCCGCAGTGGCAGCTCTAGTGAGTGGGAGCACCGATTATCTGTTGTATTACTTGTAAATAATCAGCTTTTGGATTTATTTAGATTAATTGTACTGTTTTCAGTTCATTAATTTTTTCTTTTATTTTTATTTACTTCTTGCTTCCTCTAGTTTTTGTTTTGTTTTGTTTTTTCTTTGTTATTTTGTTTTTTTTGTGACAGAGTCTTTCTTTGTTGCCCAGGCTGGAGTGCAGTGGTGCAATTTCAGCTCATTGCAACCTCTGCCTCCTGGACTGAAGCGACTCTCCTGCCTCAGCCTCCCAAGTAGCTGGGATTACAGGCACGCACCACCATGCCCAGCTAAGTTTTGTATTTTTAGTAGAGACAGGGTTTCTATGCTGGCCAGACTGGTCTTGAACTTCTGACCTCAGGTGATTCGCCCATCTCGGCCTCCCAAAGTGCTGGGGTTATATGTGTGAGCCACCGCTCCTGGCCTAGTTTTTTTTGGTGGTGGTTGTTGTTTTGCTTTTTTCGTTTTTTTTGTTTTGTTTCATTTTGTTTTTCTTTTTCTGACCTCCCCTGCCTACCCTTATTTTTTCCCCAGCTCATCTCTTGAATGTCACAGAAGGATCTTGGGTCGGGAGTCAGTCAAAGTACTGCAGAGTCCACTGTCCCAAAGGCTCTGAAGTTCATCCCTCCTCCCCACCCCTCTGAGGTTAGTACTCTCCCAGGTGGCCTGTCTTCATCTTGCTCTAATTTAGGGAGACAAAACACTTTGTTAGGAAGGCATCCAGGTTCCTTGCTAGGGTAAGAAGCCTGTTGTACTTTTTGTGATTTTTTTTTTTTCTCGAACCTAAGAAGGAATTTTTCCTTTGTATCTTTGATCCTGCCCTTGGCTTGGAAGGAAAGTAATGGAAACCAAAACGTTAGACCTTGGGCTCCAAGGCGCAGCCCTTCCTGTGAACACCACCAGATTGACAGGGGCAGCTCCAGGTTGCCCTCAACACACTTTAAGTTTCTGCAGCTCGGCTGGGGAGGGCTTTCTTTTAACCTGCTTCAGCGTCAGTTCCCTGCTTTGTAAAATGCCCTCACTGATTACCGTGTGGATTAAACAAAATGCCTAGCACAGAGCTTAACACTCAGTCCTTGCTCAGTAAGTGTTCATTGTAATGGGTAGTACAGATAAGATATTCCTTATTTGAAATGCTTGGGACCAGAAGTGTTTCAGATTTTGAATACTTTTGGATTTTAGAATATTTCATATACATAATGAGATATCTTGGGGATGAGATCCAAGTCTAAACAGGAAATGTATTTATGTTTCTTATACACCGTTATACACATAGCCTGGGGGTAATTTCATTTTGCCATTGGAGATGCTGAATAAAGTGCGTGTTGTGCGCCTGCGTTTTGACTGCAACCCGTCACATGAGATCAGGTATGGAATTATCCACCTGTGGTGTCGTGTCAGCACTCAGAATGTTTTTGGTTTTGGAACGTTTTGGATTTGGGGATTAGGGATGTGCAACTTGTGATGATCTTTGCACTCCTTTCAAGCCTTCCTGAGGGCAGGCAGCTGTCTTAGTCACCTCATTATCCCCCTGAACTTTGAATATGCTCAATGAATGCTTTAGAGGCTAACAGAAGAGTTTCCATCTGGAAAATGTGGGATCCCTGTAAAAGTGCCCAGGCCTGATTTGTTTTTCCCAATAAGTCTCTTGCATTCCTACTGATTTTTCTACTGCAGCCCATGTCTTGGTGTAGGCATCAGGTCTCTTAATCAAGCACAGCCCCCACACAGCAGCACTTCATAAGGATGCTGTTGGTTTGGATTTCCATCACAGTCTCATTTGGCCTGGCCAGGCCAGGTAGGTTTGTTTATGATGCAAAAATTCACCCGATGCATCTTTATTCAACATTGCACAGCCTTGGAAGGAACTCAGGTGTCCTTCAGTAGGTGAACAAATGAATAAACTGGGGTTGATCCAGATGAAGGAATATTATTCAGTGCTAAAAGGAAATGAGCTATCAAGCCATGAAAAGACATGGCAGTACCTTAAATGCATATTACTGAGTGAAAGAAGCCAATATGAAAAGTCTGCATACTGTATGATTCCAACTGTTTGACGTTCCACAGAAGCTAAAAGTATGGGGACGGTAAAAAGAGCAGTGGTTGCCAGGGGTTGGGGCAGAGTGAGATGCATAGAACACGAGGATTTTTAGGGCAGTGAAAATATTCTGTATGATACTACAATTATGGATACATGTTATTATACATTTATCAAAAAACATGGAAAGTACAACACCAAGAGTGAACCCTGATGTAAACTATAGACTTTGGGTAATAATGATGTGCTCAGGCAGGTTTGTTAATTGTAAAAAAAAGTACCAGTCTGGTGTAATCTGGTATGGGGTGTTGATAGTGGGGGAGGTTGTGCATGTAGGGAAAGGGGGTAAATGGGAATTTTCTGTACTTTCCTCTTAATTTTACTTTTAACCTAAAACTACTCTGGCAAAAAGAAAAAAAGGAAAAAAATGAAAAAGTCTATTGAAAATAAAAAAGCCTGCCAGATGAATAAGTGTGGAATTATGTGATGGGGATTCTGTGTGGTCTCTGTGATGGGCCATGCATTGTGGGAGCTCGCAGGGAACATGAAAGCCTTTATGACTGGCTATCTTCCCTCATCTTTTCCTGGAAAGGACCAATTCAGGAAAAATAATAGTTATGGCCACATCTCTTTTTAATCATTCGAAATGAAAATAGCTCTTTTTGAGTCTGATAAGAAGCATTTTCTTACACCCAAGATTACCTATTTTATTGAAAAAAATGTCAAAAAGAAAATTAGTGTTAGCCTGCCACAGTGGCTTATGCCTGTGATCCCAGCACTTCGGGAGGCTGAGGCAGGAGGATCGCTTGAGCCCAGGAATTTAAGGCTGCAGTGAGCTGTGATTGCACCACTGCACTTCAGCCTGGGTGTCAGAGCAAAACCTTGTCAGAAAGAAAGAGACACACAGAGAGAGAGACAGAGAGAAGAAAGGAGAGAAAGATAAAGAAGAAAAGTGAAGCTGATTTTACTTTTTAATTTTTATTATCTGGTCATGTTTAGAAAGTAGCAACATGCAGGTGGGTATCTACTTTTTTATCCTAAAGTCAGAGAACTGGCTGTTGAAGCTCAGAGGATTACAGTTGGCTTTCTCAGCTCTTGATTGTGCTGGTTGCTGGTGCATGTTCCTGGATCTTACGGAAGCCAGAGCACACACAGAGAGCAATCAAATGGCTGCAAGGAGCCACTGGGAAGCAATGAGCTTCAAGTGGTATTTTGTGAAGATTAATATGTCAGCTGTGATGAGAGTAGATTCAGCCAGGGGAGAAATGGAGGTAGGGAGACCCATTGCATGATGTTATTGCAAATATGTGAGGTGAAAAAATGCAAACTTTAGTGAGAACCAGAGGACTATAAGAAAGGACTGTGAGCTGTGAGGATAAATGAAAAGTCAAGACGCTCATGGGGAGGAGGTGTTGGTCACTGGATGTAGATGTAAGGCCTTCTCCATTGGGGGATGTGGCATAATACCTAAAATGAAGGCTCCACCATTTTAGAAGGCTGCCTTGACAACTGGTAAAACTGAGAGAGCTGCAAGTGGCCTAATTCCAACTTCCCATCCCCACTCAACTCCCATGGATAAGGTCCTCCAACCAAACTCCCTGCATTATCAAAGACCCCAGATACAGTTCCTGCTGGCCCTGAACACCAGGTCTCGGTTCCCTGCCAGCCCATGGAACATGTCAAACATGACAATCACATCTTTGCGTGGGAACCAGGGGTCACCTCACGCTCTTGACACTGCCCAGCTCCTGGTGGTTCATTCTGTTCCCAAGTGCAAATCCTGTGTAACCCTGCATGGTATGCAGTGTCTCCTCCCGCAAGCTGTGAGTCCATGTGACTAGTGTATACGTATAGGTCCACTGCCAGTGTCCTTTCTTTGGCCATCCCCACAACCATAGGGCAGGAATCCCCCTAGCCCCCTCACTGACAGGGTGGATGGCAAGTGATTAAAACAGGATGTAACATAGTTGGGGTGAGGCTGAGGCTAGTTGCACATATAGAGGCAAAGAATTTCAAAGCCAGAGAGCTGGTCTCACACTGTAGATAAGAAAACAGACCTAAAGGGCAGGGTTTCTGATTGTCTATGCCTCTTCCGCATCTCAAGAAGAAGATTTGAAAGTTAAGGGCAGGAGAGATGTATATATAAAGGTAAGTGCCACTGAATAATGGCATGAAAATTATAGATGTTCTAGATGATGTTATCTTCCTCCAGAGTGGACTGACTTTTGCTTCTGTAGGGCAATTAGAATAGGGCTGTTTGTCTTAATCCAACCTTGAATTGATCTGATCTGAGGTTAGGTTTCACTCTTCCTGAGACAGAGGTATTTCTGGTTCTTTTTTATTCCTATGGTGTGGCCCTTCAGGGATCCCAACTGAGAACCTGAGGTACTTACCCATGCCCCTTCTACTTGGCTCCAACTTTTATTTCTTCAATCCTGTGAGACTACTAGAAACTCCATTCAGTCTCTCTATCCCTTAGCCATCTCTTTCTGATTGCATTCTCAGCCTCTCAGCCCCATCTCCTATGAATCAAATGTCCGGGTGGGATGGGGGGTGAGGGGAGTGGGTCCACTCGGGTCTGCCTTAATGCATTTCCTTTCTTTCCTGGACCTTGCCCCTAATTTATGCCTGCCTCGATCACTCCATCTGTTTGATGACTTCAAAGAGATGGATCTTTTTTTAAAAATTTAGCCATTCTACTTGTTTTCAATGGAGAGTTGCTCTAATACAAGTTAAACTTTTGGAGCCAGAGTAGAAATCTAGCTCATGTAGCATTTCTTGAACATTAACTATCTGCTCAGCATTGTGGAGCTTCAGTGCATATAAAAGAGATAAAAACTCATTCCTGATCTGCATTCATTTGGGGAGATAAGACAATATCCAGAATAATTATAGCATACTACAAAGAGTACATAATTAGGTGAGAAATGCAACACTAGAGTGAGCCATAGTAAGTAAAGAAAGTTTCTTTGTTCCTCAACTCCTAATCCAAAACAATAGTAAAGTCTCCCTGTCAATTTATGAAGATGTGTATGCAGGTAGATGTGCTCCTGTGCACAGAAATGCACATTTGGAAGGAGGGACTGGGTCTGGACTGGAGAGCGTGAGGCCAGAGTAGCTTCAAATTAAGACCATGCATGTTGTCCCAGCCTTGCGTTGGCCAGTCTGATGCATCTGAGTAAGATCTGCCTTGCAGTGAAGTTCTAGGTGTAGACAGGTGCTCCCACATTAAGCAGCTAGTTTCCTTTTCTTTCTTTGGTTGTCTCTCTTTGCCTGTTCATTCCTTTCTTGCCTTAGATATTTCTATTGAAATAGGCAAGAGAATTTGCCTACAAATGACCTGTAAAGTCAAAAACATTGTAATTCAGCCTATATTCGGTGACTTAATAGTCACTTTTGAGGTAGGAATCATTTTCCCTGTTTGACAGATTTGAAAAGCAAACATTGAGGTTGAGAGCACTTAAGTCACGTAATTAGTAAGAGACTTCTTTGTTTGTTTGTTTGTTTGAGACTGGGTCTTGCTACGTTACCCAGGTTAGACTTGAATTCCTGGGCTCCAGTGATCCATCTCCCTCAGCTTTTCGAGGCCCTCCCACTCCCAGCTGGGGCTATGGTGTGGACTACCAGCCTGGCAGTAAGAGGTGTTTTTACTCCAAAATGGATGCCCTGTCCACCACACCCATTGGATTATGCTCCTTGCCAGATACTTCTCAAACAAAATGTGCTTCCTCACTTTGATACCTTCTTGGTGTCCCTGGTTCTCCTGGGAAATAACCCGTTTGGAAATTCTAATACCCAGATGTATTGGGAGATGATTTGGGGTAAGCTTTTCCCAATCTCTGGGAAAACAGCTTACAAAAGTTTCCCAGAGGCAAAATTCCCTTTTATTTTTGTTGATGTCAGAGCATTATTAGGACACAGTGATTGTTACTAGTTTGTTTGCTTTAGTTGCAAGCAAATGAACCAAAAAAACAAAGGAGGCAGCTAAACCACCACTCACCTTTGCAGCTCTATTCCCCTGTCTGGGACAGGGTAAAGGGTGTGCTCTCTGTAGCGAGGGAGCCAACAAGAAACATCATGAGCAGGTCAGAAGAGTGAACCTGAGGCTTCAAGCTGAGTTTTCTGGAAGGCTATGTTGACTCTTCCATTTATTTTCTGCTTCATTTCAACTCATTTCCCCACCCCCAGGTGTGGCATTTTCAGCTCATCCCACTGACCTCTTTACTCACAGATAAGCTTATTGCTTATGGGTCAGTGATTGTCTCCTCAGTAGGGGCTGCTGAGAGAGACAAAGAGTTCACAACAGGAAGGCTGGCATCTTGCCTGTTTGAGAAAGAGTCCTAGATAGGTGGCTTCTTTGGCTTTCTGGAAAGCAGCAGGTAGTGACTTAAGCCAGAGTGACTTCTGAGAAGGGTCAGAAGGAAATGTCAAAGGGGGTGACAGCTTGGGAGAAGAGGTGGGGAGTGGGCAGTGGGGAGTGGGCAGTGGGGAGAGATGAGGAGAAACGGGAACAAAGAAATGGAGAGTATGAGTGAGATTTTGTTCTCCCATAGAGATGATGGGCAGGTTCTTTGAAACCAAGTCACTGCTTTCTCTCTCTAGCAATAGCTATTTCCTTTGAAGAATGATGATACCAAGTGAGACCAATGTCAAGTGGTCAAAAGACAGAATGAAACTGGGAGGAGCGGCCCATTGTCTAAGCAAGCCAGCTATTAAGGAAGGAAGACATTTCTCAATCCAGTCATATATATACAGCACAGAAAAAGGCATCCCTGTTACAGATGGAACTATGTCTCCCCAAAGCCAAAGTCCTAATCCCCAGTACCTCAGAATATAATCTTGTTTGGTGATAGGGTCTTTACAGAAGTAATCAGGTTAAAATGAGGTCGTTAGGGTAGGCTCTAATACAATATGACTAGTAGCTTTAGGAAATGAGGATGTTTGTCCACAGACATGCTCAAAGGAAGAATGCCAAGTGAAGATAAAGGCAGAGATCAGGGTGATGCTTCTTCAAGCCAAGGAACACAAAAGATGACCACTCATCCTCCAGAAACCAGGGGAGAGGCACAAAACGGATTCTTCCACACAGCCCTTGCAAGGAACCAACCCTGCTGACACCTTGATCTTGGGTTTGCAGCCTCCAGAACGGTGAAACAATACATTTCTGGTTGTTTAAGCCACCCAGTGTGTAGTACATTGTCATGCAGCTCTAGCTAACTATTATGTCACCTTTGGTATCCAGCACTAATTCTCAAACGTACTTCCCTACATAACTGTAACTGTTTCCTTTCAGTAAAGAAAAGGAGAAATTGAAGAATGTGAAAGGAAAAAAAATACATCAAATTATGAACAATGCAGTCAATCTTTTATAAACAAAACGCCAGGAAAATTTTGTGTCAGGAAAATGAAGACAATATGGTTAGCACCTCATCTGATTTTCTGCCTAATAATTATTCCCTGTCAGTTAAATATCAATACAGGGAAATAGTTGGCTTGACAAATCGGTGGTTAAAAGCTTTAGAGATGCTGGAACAATAAGAGAAAGACTATTGCAAAATTACAAGAGGAAGGAGTAAAGAAATAGGATGGAAAATAAGTTGATAAAGAGGCAATTTGGCAGCAGGTGAAATGGGGCAAGTTATGATAACAAATGTAACAAAAAGAATGAGATGCTTGAATCTATGTATTTTATATGTTGTATCATATAGATATATGTTTATTTCTTGCCTTCTCATTCTAGAAATCAGGTGTATTTTTTAAAGTGATAGGCCGGGCATGGTGGCTCATGCCTGTAATCCTAGCACGCTGGGAAGCCGAGGCAGGTGGATCACCTGATGTCAGGAGTTTGAGACCAGCCTGGCCAACATAGCGAAACTCCATCTCTACTAAAAATACAAAAAATAGCCAGGTGTGGTGGTGACACCTGTATTTCCAGATACTCAGGAAGCTGAGGCAGGAGAATCGCTTGAACCCAGAAGATGGAGGTTGCAGTTAGCCGAGATCGTGCCATTGCACTCCAGCCTGGGTGACAGAGTGAGACTCCGTCTCAAAAAAAAAAAAAAGAGAAAGAAATAAAATCTGATCAAGATCACAAAGTGAAAGTGTGAGTAAGAGCATTCATGAGAGAGAGACCAAGTGAGGAGGAGGGTAATTTTTTTGTAAAATCTTCTTCCTGCAAAGATGCCATTGTACAGAAGTGAACCCTCTCCCTGCCAATGTCCCAATTTCCAAACGATATTGTGGAATGGATCTGCGTGCATCTCAGTCCCCCAGAATTCTGAGTAACTTGTGCTGCCTCATCAGAGCACACAAAGCTCTTTGCATGTCCCAGTAACAAATAGTGGGTGCTTCCACTTGAGCCAGCATCTACTCAGGTGACACTCTTGGACACTCTAATTACATTTGCAGTGGCTAGTGCTGCAGCAGGTGGCATCCTCCTAGAATAACCTGCATAGAGCCTTACACACCAGGTACATAGATTAATGTCAAATAGTGAAGACTTCTTTGTCATGCAAGTATTGGAGGATGAGACTAGTATCTATCAAACAGGTGGACCATGACAGAACATGGCATAGTATAAAAATAGCTTATAATGTTATATTAGTATAAACTTCACAAAATAAGCTGGTCTCTAATATATCCAAATATGTGTAATAAAAGGTCTATTGTCATGGGAAGCTACCATGATGAGAACACAATGTAATACATCTTGTATAGGATGTACCAAGGCAGCAGGATATGCTACATAGATTCTGGTCTCCCAAATTGTTCAAACGAATTCTTTCATAGAAGGTGACATTTAAATACAACTTAGACTTACAAAAACACCTACACATGTGTAATATGCCTTGATCATAGGAACTTTGTTCAATATCTGACAGCCCAGTCTCACCATAGTCAGTTGTATCAAAGAGGGCAGAATTTTTCAAAGGTCAAATGGTTGACTCTAAGAAAGTAAAAGAGAGTTACTCTCACAGAATTCAGTCCCTGGCTACCCAAGCCTATGGAACTCTTTCTTCTCCCATGGTGCTAATGTCGTGTCTGATTCTCCCACGGAAGGCACTCCTTGCCTAATCACACCTTGACCCTGACAATGATGAGCCCCGGATGAAGCAGGGGAGGGTCCAAAGACTTCTACAGCTGCCACAGAGATAGGTTGGTGGAGCTAGTTCACTATGCCTTCTTTGACTCAGGAAGGCTAATTTCTTTGCCTTCCTTGACTCAAGGAAGTAATGTGGTACTATGGTACCACATCATCATTCCTTCATTAATTGAAACTTATTTATTTATTTATTTATTTATTTATTTATTTATTTATTTATTTATTTAT
>NW_012115322.1:4454380-4482549 GCF_000951035.1 Colobus angolensis palliatus | reverse complement strand
CAGATGGGGTCTCGCCATGTTGCCCAGGCTGGTCTCAAACTCCTGGCCTCAAGCAATTCTCCTGCCTCAGACTGCCAAAGTGCTGGAATTATAGACGTGAGCTACCATAGCTGGCCTCTTTTTTCTACTTAATAGACATATATTAACCACATGTGATGGGCTAGGCAGTATGGGTATGATGTTGAGAAGCTTCCCAATAGTCATCATTAAGATCTTCAATACACATTGAAAATAAGTACTGGAAATATAAGACCTGGCCCATGTTCTCAATAAGCACAAAGAAAAAATTCTTTCTATTACACTGAAATCTCAATAAAGTTACTACTCTGACTTGTATATGCATGATTTTAATACAATATGATAAAAACATATATTTAAAAGTAGTAGTTCTCAACTTTGGCCCACAGGCTGATCAAATAGAGGACTTCTTAAAAACCCTGATGTCCACTGCCCCACTTCAACTAGTTGAATCAAAATCTCTGGGAATGGGGTCCAGGCATTAGTATAAATTTTTAAAGATTCCAAGTGATTCTACTATACTGCCAGGGTTAAGAACGACTACATCAGAATTTCTGTTTTAGATCCTTAGAGCCGGAAACAGTACCAAGCACATAGTGGGCTCATTTGTGATGTATTTTAATCTACTGCTTTACCCGACTCTTAGCAGGTACCCAGCAGAATGCCTGGCACAGAGTAGGGGCACAGTAACTGACCACTCCTTTCCATTCTTCCTCCTTGCTAGACAGTACTTGGAGAAAACTGAAGCACGTGAATATTTAGGATTTGAAATGTGCTTGTCAAAATGTACATGTTGGGGAATGCTTCCTCTCAGATAAATGATGTTACTCTTATTTGTATGGACTTATCAAAGTCCTTGATTATATATAATTACATGAGATAATGTTCTTCATGTTTTTTTGTTTTGTTTTTGTTTTTTTTTGAGACGGAGTCTCAAAAAACCCTGTTACCCAGGCTGGAGTGCAGTGGTGCTATCTCGGCTCACTGCAACCTCTGCCTCCTGGGTTCAAGCAATTCTCCTGCCTCAGCCTCCCAGGTAGCTGGGATTACAGGTGTGTACCACCACGCCCGGCTAATAGTTGTATTTTTACTAGGGACGGGGTTTCACCTTGGTCAGGCTGGTCTCAAACTCCTGACCTCAAGTGATCTGCCCACCTTGACCTCCCAAAGTGCTGGGATTACAAGTGTGAGCCACCAGGCCTGGCTGATAATGTTCTAACAATAACCTTTATCTCCTCCAACAGCAAATGTTGAGAAGCCAGTTGGGAAAGTTTTTGAATATGCTGAAGAAATATGACACAGAAATGAAATGGTGGCAACACTGGAACCTAGAATGTTTCGAGTTCAGACTAGAAACCTGGAAACAGGGAATGAATAAGCTAAAAATAGAAGAATTTCCTCTTATATCTAAATATTAGAGTATGGCTCACGCAAGAGGATAGAATCTCCACGGTTAGGAGCAGTCCCCTGGCTTTTTGTTTGTTTGTTTGTTTTCTGATTGGCTCATTTCATTTGGCCATCCTAATAACTAATTTCTGCTTAGTCATCGGAAATTTTAAGAAATGGTTTTGTTTTTATTTTGTTGTTAGGATGGCAGAAAACTATGTCAAATAGCCTTTGGCAAAATTCCAGAGATTCCACAGGGGCTGAGAGGAAAAGGGGGCTTTCTGGGTTATTGCCCATGAGGGGAAATGATTTCACTCATTCATTTCTTTAACAAATATGTGTTGAATGTTGACTAAATGAATGAATTAAGGAAGGAACAGGAGTTCTGAGATCAATAAGAGAGGCTTCTGGGCAATGTTTTCCAGAAAAGTGTTTCCTCATAAAAACGCCCATGTCTTCTCCATGTAGAGATAGACATTTCCTTTTTTATGTGAATAAATTAACCCATACATCTTTTACTTCATCTGGATGTTTGCACTTCGGGTGTTCATTTGGAAGCTTGCATTTTGACAACGTGCGACAGGTGTGTTTCAGGCCCGTGAGTGCTGGGGTGTGAGTTGGTGAGATCTGGTGGGAAGAGGAGGAAAATGAGTGCTATTTTCATGTTAACCTCAGTGCCTCAGAAGGACCACAGGTTATGGTTTGGGGTTTTGATTTTAGTTTAAATTGGTGTTTATTTTTTCCCCTAAATGAAATAAACTTTCACTTCCTAAGTCTTCTGTGTAATGTGGTGTTCCTCAAAGACAGTGGAGAGGAAACACTTGAAAATCTCAAGTTTTTAATCCATCAGGATCCACTGCTTTCCTTGCTTTTCTGCCCTGGGATATGTCTATGAAGGACTATTTTTAGATAAGCCACGGTTAAGGTAGGCTTAGATGGCTTAGAGCAGTGCTTCTCAAACTTTATTATGCATACAAATCACTTGGGGCCAGGAAAAATGGCCAATTGGGCCAGATTCCAATTCAGCAGGTCTGCCATTAGTACCCAAGAGCCTACATTTCTAACAAACTCTAGGCCATGCTCATGTCCACCAATCATTCTTTGAGTAGAAAGGGCTTAGAGAACCTCTGGCTGGTTGTCATAAAGGAAAGAGCTCGAGTAGTTTCTAAAATCTTTTCTTCTCTAAGAGGCTTTCCCAGATTAATCAGAACAAACCTGTTTTCCTTATTTCCTAACAAAATTCAAAAACAAACTTTTTTGAAGCAAAGATCATATGTGTTTCCAAGTATCAAGAGATTTGAAGCTTTTTGCCAACATAAAGCTAATTAAACTTCAAGCTCCAGTACTTTCAACACAATTATCCTTATTTTGCCATGTAAATAGTTAATAGGATTTATTTTTGTGCTTAAAGAATATGTGTCACTGTCCATGTCAGTCTTGACCCTTAGATTTTGAATTTTGGGGCACAGATGGTGTATATCTGACTTATAACCACAGAAACACCAAACACAGGAGCTAAGAATATTTCTAGGGGCCAGCTAGTTCCATGTCATCCCAACATGGCATGGCTCCCACTGTGGGTGAGAGAGATGATTTTAGGTGTAACATGAAAAAATATAAGTTTTTATCATTATGTATGTATCTTAATATATAAAATATATGTCATATATTAGGGAAAGTTACAACTAGATTTTTAGGGAAAGCTAGCTAGCGCATCTTGCCCAGGATTTCATGGATATGATTATGAGGAAAATGCCACATTAACTTATCTTTTAAAAGGGGGTTGCTGTAGAGAACAAATATGATCTGAATGTCATTATTATAGCACATACAAATAGCAAAGGTGGTGAGAGTTATTTGCAAAATAACTGAGGTTTGGGAAATAGTATTTAATCCACCACTAAAACTCACAACTGAGGAAACAAGCTCAGAAGAATCACCATGTTTCGGATAATTTAAGATGCCATGGATCATAGGATGTGCCTTAATTTCTGAGATGCTAAAATGTGAGGAAATTTCAAGAATAAATGAAATATGAAAGTAGGTTACTCAAAGTCAGACATCTAAGACTAAGGGTATTTATTTATTTTTATTTATTATTAGTTTTTGAGCCAGGGTCTCACTCTGTCACCCATGCTGGAGTGCAGTGGCTGACGGCAACCTCCACCTCCCAGGTTCAAGCGATCCTCCTGCCTCAGCCCCTCAAGTAGCTGGGACTACAGGTGCACGACACCACGCCTGGCTAATTTTTGCCCAGGCTGGTCTCAAACTCCTGGACTCAAGCAATCTACCCACCTTGGTCTCTCAAAGTGCTGTGATTATAGGCATGACCCACCACACCTGGCTGGATTAAGAGTATTTAAAGGGTAATTTCTTCTCTAAGAACCTTTCTACTTTAATAGGTGATAAGTGTTCACCCAAAGGAATAACATTTTCAGGATGGAATTTCAGGCATTGCCTGTGGTGAAATAGTTTCGCACAACAG
The DNA here is from genome assembly GCF_000951035.1 of Colobus angolensis palliatus. Lineage (NCBI taxonomy): Eukaryota > Metazoa > Chordata > Mammalia > Primates > Cercopithecidae > Colobus > Colobus angolensis. The sequence goes on along the minus strand of NW_012115322.1, from coordinate 4,478,660 downwards.
CCCTTCCAAGGTCCCCTGAAGTCATCCTTGTAGAAGCTGCCTGTTCTCCTGTCAGTGTCCTCCAGCCAAATATCACCGGGAACACAGCTGTAAATGAACAGGTTGGGTTTACTACTCATTGCAGTGAGGGAGAACTGTGAAGCATCTCAGCTAGAAGTGTTTGAAAGGACATATGGTAGGATTTGGGCTTGAATTATGTGATTTTGAAAAGGGTTTCAGGAAGCTGGGCCTTGGTCTGGAATAGATGTTGTCAGGTAGCCAAGGCAATTCTGTGATTTGGCGTCCTAATAAATCTTTGCTAGAGGGTGAGAGAAATGCAGGAAACCTAAAGCTGGGATTAGTAAGGAAACAGCATTCATTCCTATTAGCCAGGGCAAAGGGACGTTTGGCTATTTTGGTGGTTTGGACAATGTTCATGTTTTTGTCCGTATTCAGACATAAGAGAGTGGTCTCATCTTTGTGTTGAGCCATCAGGATCACAAAGTGGCCTTATCTGATGTTAATGTTCTATGAAATTGTTTATGTTCAACAGAATGAGACCTGGCTGTGAGTGCCATGTCAACCCCTGGATGTCAGAGCTGCTCTTCCTTCTCACACCCAGGCAGCTCTCTCCTAAACTGTCTTGCTCCATTTAGCAGAAGGATGGTTACCAGAGGCTTGGAAGGGTAGTGGGGGCTTGGGGTGGGGAGGTGGAGATGGTTAATGGGTACACACACACACAAAAAGAATAAGACCTAATATTTGATAACTTAATTGTACATTTTAAAATAACTAAACAAATGTAATTTGTTTGTAAACAAGGGGATGGATACCCCATTCTCCATGACACGCTTATTTCACATTGCATGCCTGTATCAGAACGTCTCGTGTACCCCATAAATATATACAGCTACTATGTACCCACAAAAATTAAACACTTAAATATTTTTAAAAATTTAAATGAAAACAAAATGTCAGATGCAAACTGTCAGCAGGTTAAGAGTTTTGTATAATGCTAACAAATGGAAGACCCAGACTTGGACTTTGTGATGGCAAATGCCTTTGTTTAACTGAAAGTAATGGCCCTGCTATTTTATCTCTTCTAGAGATTGTGATCTTCAGCCATCCATGACAATCAATACTCTACTTCAGTAAAGGCAATAATCTGCGTGCTCATCAGTTCATCCTTCCCCAGACGTCTCACACACACCCTCTCTTTTTACATGACAAGGAGTAATTGCCTTACTGAGACTTCCCTGGGATTTCTTTGCTTGGTCAATAGCATTTAGCGGTGGTGGCATAGCAAGAAAAGTATCTTAGAAACAGAACTCTCTCAAGGTCTGTGATGCTAACGGCCACCTCCTCCCAAGGCTAGAGGCATTATTAACTAGAGGAAAGTAGGAGGAAATGAAGGTAGATTAGTAGCTGCCAGGAGCTGGGGGTAGGGAGTTTCTTTAGGAGTAATGAAAGCATTCTGAAATTAGATAGTGGTGATAGTTGCACAACCTTTTGAATGTACTAAAAACCACTGAATTGTACATTCAAATGGATACATTTTATTGAATCATATATCAATTAAAAATTTTTTAAAAAGAAATTAATAACAAGAGAGGTCAAAGAACACTTCAGAAAGACTTATCTTATTGGTCATTGTTGGATTTCTTTTTTTCTTTTTCAACTTTTAAGTTTAGGGGTCACATGCACGATGTGCAGGTTTGTTTATGGTAAAAAGTGCGCCATGGTGATTTGCTGCACAGATCATCCTCTCACCTAGGTATTAAGCCCAGCAGACTTAACTGTTCTTCCTGATGCTCTCCTTCCACTGACCCTCAACCCCCAGTCAGCTCTACTGTGTGTTGTTCCCCTCTATGTGTCCATGTGTTCTCATCATTCAGCTCCTACTTCTGAGTGAGAGCATGCGGTGTTTGGTTTTCTGTTCCTTCATTAGTTTGCTGAGGATAGTGGCTTCCAACTCCATCCGTGTCCTTGCAAAGGACATAATCTCGTTCTTTTTTATGGCTGTATAGTGTTCCATGGTGTATACGTACCAAATTTTTTTTATCCAGTCTATCATTGATGGACATTGAGGTTGATTCCATGTCTTTGCTAGAATTTCATTTTTATTTTTGTCCCCTAAATTGTAGAGTTTTCTAGTTCATCAGTAGTGTGGCATTTGATGTGATGGATTCATTTAGTAACAGAGTTGCTAATAGTAATCACAGCTTTCTTCTCTGGCTAAAGGTAACCAGTAGAATTGGTCATTGTGATTGTGGTTAATTCAGTCTGCTCAGCACAGCACTATCAGAAGCGTAAACTTCCTCTTTGGAATAGTGTAGACTGAACCAGGGTAGGAGATTATATTCTGTTCTTGTAATAGGAAGCTTCATTTTTAAGAAATCAGTCAGTTGTGTTTTCAGAGAGAATCCATACTTGTCTTTTAAAATATTTTGTCATCAATTCTAGCAAAAGTCTAAATCAGTAATTTCTAAAGGATTTCTTTAAAGGCTAAAACTCAATTGAGAGTAATATATTAAGCCATTCTTGCATTGCTGTAAAGAAATACCTGAGACTGGGTGATTTATAAAGAAAAAAGGTTTAATTGGCTCATAGTTCTGCAGGCTGTACAAGCATGGCACCAGCGTTGCTCACCTTCTGGAAGACCTCAGGGAGCTTTTACTTATAGCAGAAGGCAAAACAGGATCAGGCATATCACACTCATAAACGACCAGATCTCATGTGAATTCAGAGCAAGAGCTCATTTATCACCAAGGAGCTGGCCCATGATCCAAACATCTCTCATTAGCCTCACGTGCAACACTGGGATTACGTTTCAGCATGAGATTTGGACAGGGACAAATATCCAAACCATACAAAGAATTAGAAAAGTAATAGAAAGTATGTCATCCTGCACAGATTTATAATACATATAAGGATGCTCTCAGCTCATTCATTCATCTGTGTGCCATGCATTCTGCCAGGCAGTGGGGAATACAAGGGTGAATTGGACATATCACCTGGTGCCAGACAACTTCAAGAGCAGTAGCACAACTGAGCATGCTTCTTATGTCATCTGGGTATATGGCCGGGCTGCATTTTGTTAGTTTGTTTAAGGTATTGTCTTATACTGATTCTATAATAATGGAAATTAAGACCCTGGACTTGGAAATAAAAAAGAGAAAAAATATCTTTATTCATTACTTAGGAAAAAACTCTTCTCAAAGAGGAATCTGGTCTTTCCTTGGGGCCTCTATGAATCCCTGGGATGATATTATGTCAGTTCTGAGGGAAGGGACAGCTGCCTGGGCCGCTCTGTCTGAGGTCCGCTCTGCCATTTCCTCTGGGTAGTGTGATGTTAGATAGTATTCTCATGCAGAAAAGAGCTCTCAAGTATTGCAAGCTTCCAAACATTTTTTAATATGAGCACCCCATTTTTAAAATAAAATAACAAACTTCTACATGATAGTGGTTTAAGTAGCTATTGATTGAGAAAATACATAATAAGTAGGTCAAATGAATGTAGTAATACTTTGACAAGATTGTATATTTCGACAATCACAACAGCATCTGTATACACTTGAAACATAGAATAGCATTTACTCAGTTTACACACAATTCTTCTTAACCATCAGATTTCCGAAAATTTAAAAGTTCTCTGATACTCTGTGTTAGTGAGAGTGTGGCAAACTTCTGTGCCCTGGGTGGGATAGATTGCTTTTTGGAAAGCAGTTAGACAATATCTATCAAAAATTTAAATTTAAATGTGCATTCTCTTTGACTCAGCTATTTCACTTTCACTTAAAAAAAACAAAGGTCTGTGACATATTATTAAGAGAGAATTTAAGTTATAGAGCAACACAAATGGGATAGTCCCATTAATATAAAATACATTCCTATATTTAGTCTAAAAGCCTACATAGACACAAGTGACTTTTTTTTTTTTAGCTTATTTGCACTAGGATTTCTCAAATTTGGGTAATGTATTGATCCCACAAAGGGAAACAGTTCTTTGGATACTTACTATTGGCTTAAAATTTTCAATCCTAAATTTTACTTAACTAGGTGTAAGTACTAGAAACCAGTGTTCTCTTTATGTTTTAGCACTCATAGAAATGTAAATCCAAAGATCATTTACAAATTAAATGCCTTAGCAATCTGTGTCATAAAAACCCAAATTCGCAGATGATGTGCTAAAAATGAGGTTTCTGACAAAGTTACAATTGTAGAAAGATGTACAAGTCTATCATAAATCTTTTTCCATTTGGCTATGCCAGTATTCTTTGTATTGTTATTATGCTAGAAAAACTATGAAAAAACTTGAAATCTATGTTTAAAATTCAAGATAATCAGACCACACTGAACCAAAACTGTAGAGCAGTTTTAATGATATGACACTTGATAACTCCACATTGGTTTTGGCCTCTTAAAAGTAAGGTTAATGTTTGCCAGGCATGATGGCTCATGCCTGTAATCCCAGCACTTTGGGAGACTGAGGTGGGCAGAACACCTGAGGTCGGGAGTTGGAGACCAGCCTGGCCAACATGGTGAACCCCATCTCCACCAAAAATACAAAAACTAGCTGGGCGTGGTGGCAGGTGCCTGTAATCCCATCTACTCTTGAGGCAGAGGCAGGAGAATTGCTTGAACCCGAGAGGCAGAGGTTGCAGTGAACTGAGATCGTACCACAGCACTCCAGCCTAGGCAACAAGAGTGAAACTCTGTCTCGAAAAGTAAATAAAATAAAAAGCAAGGTTAATGTTGTGATTGTTTTTTCAAGCATTAAATATTCTGGGGGAACAGAAAATAATATCTGAATCTGCTCTATTTTTTGTAGATGTTGAAAAAAATGCATAGTTTCAACACAGAGTTAGCTCATAGTCAAAGTGTAGAAAGAAAATGCTAAAAGCTGGAAATGAATCATTTATATCATTTAGAAAATAACCAAAATTCAAATATTATTGTTTCTACCTTTTCTATAATTGAAATGTTCAAGCTAGTATCAACATGATGTCCTGTGGCTTTCAGATAGGCCAAATGTATCCTCTTCATATTAATTCTGCTTCTGGACTTTTCTCATTACTCCTCATTAATTAAAGTAGTGCATTACTCATTTTAATTATGTTAATTTTCAGGATGTTAATTTGAATCCTCAACTTATTAAATAATTCTTAAAACTGAAGTCTTTGTATCTGAAAATGTCACTCAACTGTAAATTATCACAGCCAAAGGGAGGCTTTGTCTTGATAACAAGAGACGAATTCAACGTAAGGGTGACAGTTATCATTTTGATGCTGAGGCCTGCCAGCCTTATGGCAGTCAGGCTTGCTTTCTGACTCACAAATGATTAAAAACCAGAGAAGGATGGTCAAAGCGTTTATGGCATGAGTGGTGGCATTATCCTTTCATGTAGTATCTGAAACTTTGTATGTGATAGTGATTGTTTACATAAACTTAAAAGTAAATGATAAATCTAATTTCATTGTGGAAAAAATAAAAAGATAACATGTTATCATTGTAAGTTTTCGTTGACTCCCAAAGATTTTAAACACAAATGAAAATGAGGGCGATAGAATTGGGGTCTAGCCTTAAGTTGAATGTGGTCATCTTCTGGTATCCAGATGGTGAACATTTTCATATTTAATCATTGAGATGGCTATCCAAATGAATAGATAAAATTAGAAATAATTTTGTGGGCAGGGCACTGTGGCTCGTGTCTGTAATCCCAGCACTTTGGGAGACCAAGGCTGGCAGATCAACTGAGTTCAGGAATTTGAAACCAGCCTGGCCTGGTCTCTACTAAATATACAAAAAGTAGCCTGGCATGGTAGCTGTAATACCAACTACTCAGGAGGCTGAGGCAGGAGAATCGCTTGAACCTGGGAGGCGGAGGTTGCAGTGAGCCAAGATCTCACCATGCACTCCAGCCTGGGCAACAGAGTGAGATGCTGTCTTAAAATAATAATAATAATTATTATTATTTGTGTAAAGAACTTGTGGGCCTCAGACAATATGCTCAGAATTCCCAGGGATCCTTAGACCTGGCCAAAATAATACTTTATATCCTTATGTGTCATTTAAATTTTTTATGGTAAGCAAGATATAAATAAAGTGTGCTGTCTTCTAGTCCCCAACCTTCTTACCTGCTCTCCCGTTTTCATTACAGGGTTCCCTCCCCTTGCATGTCTACCTAGAACCTCTCCTGGCTCCTTTCAGTTGCTCTTGTCTCACCAAAAAGTGCTTTGATACATGGACAGGACTGCTACAGAAACAGCCAGCTATGCAGCATGTCCAAGACAGAAAGGAACAGACCAAAGATTGGGTGCCACACAGGAAGCCCAGTATGCACAGTCCCAGCTAGGATCAAGAGGTGAGAGGGAGCCCGGGGTTTTAAAGCCTAAAACTGCAGGTATTGGCTCCATATTGGAAAGCGAAGTCTCTGAGTGCTGCTGATTGGCAACCAGTGTCAAGGCTTGAGGTTGGGGAGCACTGAGTCCCCTGGAGGGTCTCCAGTGTACCTCTGGTGTCCACCCACAATGCCGGGTCCAACACCTCTGCTGTGTGAGTGATGTACCTGAATTCTGGAGCCCAACCAGGTTTGCAGGTTAGGTGCCCTGATCAGGATTAGTTAGCATCTAGAAGATGGTTTAAAGCACCCACTTTACAAGGAGACTCGGAAAGATAGGGGAAAGCTTAAAGATAGGGGAAAGCTTAAACATTAGCTATTCTACCTCCTACAAATGGGAGAATATGACTTTAATGGTGCTTATTACTTGCCCAGTGGATCCATTGGAAATAGAATCCAATTATCCTGACTCATCTCAGAACTCTTTGAAATTACAATGCATTGCACAATCATCTTAAATGAGATAACCACCTTCTCCCTTCCAGAAAAACAAAAACAATGTGGGAAGTGTCCATATTTAGCAAGACATTGTAGGGAGTACCCATTAAGCCAAAGTTTTGTCAGAAAGAGTTGCCTTTTATGAACCTCCCCACTGCTTCCCCTCTCTCAGGCTGGGCTCCCCAAAAGAGGACTCTGACAGAGTCAGATGCATGTGCGACCCCAGTGTCAAAGCAAGTGCTTCAGGAAACCCAAAAGGAATGGGGCAAGCAGGATGGGGAAGGGAGAGAACTCAAGCAAGGGTGTGATTCAGGCAAAGTCTAGAGCAAGGGAACTAGCCTGATCCCATAGGGGACATCTGGAGTGAAAGTTACACTTCAGAGTTCTGTCCTCACGACTTCAGCAAGAGGATTACATTTCATACCCCACTGTCTTGACCAAAGGCCTGCCTGCAGTAGCTTAAACTCCTGGGTACCTCCAGCTGCTGCACAGGCAGGCAAAGCTGCTCTGAGAGCCTGAGGGCAGGCCTCTGCAGAAAGCCACAGGTGCAGGGCACAGAAGGCACAGGGGCCAGGGGAGGGGCACACAAAACAGGACAGGGGATGTGGGGAGGAGTGGCAGTGTCCAGGACATGCCCAGAATCCCACAGTGCAATCTTCTGTCAGAACCTTTCCCTGTTTCTTCTATAAACCAAATTAAACAGATATATAGACTTGAAAAAAAATGCATCATAACAATGAGGCTGCTAGATCAGAGGTCGGTAAACTTTGCCCATAAAGATAGAAAATATTTTAGGCTTTGTGGACCATAAAGTGTCTGTTGCAACTACTCAACTTTGCCAAAAGCGCCACAGACAATACATAAACAAATGGGTGTGGCTGTGTTCCAGTAGTCCTTTGTGGACACTGAAATTTGAATTTCACATCATTTTCACACATCATGAAATATTTTGCTTTTTGAATTTTTCCAAACATTCCAAAATGTTAAAGTCTTTCTTATCTTTCAGGCCATACAGACAATAGGCAGTGAGCTGATTTTGGCTTGAAGACAGTATTTTGCCAGCCTCGACTCTGGCAAAAATCAGTGGTTTGTGAACTCCTTTGACCATAACTGTAAGCAAAGAATTTAATTTTATATTAAACCTGGAACATACATAAACACACATGCACATATGTAATTAAAGCTGAAGTTTCATAAAACAGTTCTTATGTTTTCTCTGAACTGTAAACTCTGGTATTCTCATTTTCATCCTCCTTGATTTTGTTGTGAAATGCTGTTGTGGTCCATTGACTTGTTTCTCCAACCCACCATGGGTCATGCCACTTCTGGTTGGAAAGCCGTGCTGTGGATCCATTGAAGTCTGTGCTCTTGGTAGTGGCAGGATTGCAGTCACAGTGGCTGTTTTGTATTCATCAGCTCTGACGTTACTTGGAATTTGTCAGTAAATAACATAAAGACCAAAAAAAGATGCTATCACAAACCTGTCAAGGGCAGCATGACAGGATTGCCTGCCTCAACCTGCCTGGCACCAGGTGTTTCAGGAAATTTCAGATGGCTCCCTGTCGTTCTTGATGTGTGATGCATGCATTTCATTTGAACTGAGCAGAATTCAGAGCAAAGAGAGAATTTAAAGTAACTGCAAGTCCCAGCCTGAAACCTCACGTTTGGCAATTTTGAAGGGACTCTGGGCCATTTGCATTATAGCCATGTTTGTCACCAGCTGAGGTATTTGAAAAATGTGACAATTTCAAATAGCAGCCTCCTGGTATAACTCAGCCAAGTATTAAGGTAGACTAGACCATGGTTGGCTTTAAAAAAAAAAAAAAAAAAAAGTTCACTGTGATTAGAGGACAAAAGCTCCAATGCTCAGTATATTTTTCAAATCCAGGGCAGCTTCACACTCCTCCCCTTGCAGTTCAGGGGTCAGGGCTCAGCTCTAGAAAACAGGGACTGGATGGAACTTGCCTTTGTCATTCCTCGTTGTCCATCTCCCTCTTGTCACTCTTCTCTGACCTCTCAGTCTTGTCTTCCTATCTAGATTTTACAGGTGTGGTGAGGAAGGCAGGGAGGGAACACTTTGAAATCCTATTAAAAGGCCAGGTACCGTGGCACATGCCTGTAATTCCAGCACTTTGGGAGGCCAAGCTGGAGTGATTACTTGAGGCCAGGATTTTCAGACAAGCCTGGGGAACATAGCAAGACCCCATCTCTACAAAAATTAAAAAATAGTGAAATTCACCTTTTGCCTCTTTGCACTCCTGACAGCAAGATGGGTCACCAGCAGCTATAACTGGAACCCGTGAAAATTCAGCCAGGGTTCTCGCTCTTGTTGCGTCTGTTCAAACGGGCACGGTCTGATCTGGAAATACGGCCTCAATATGTGCCGCCAGTGTTTCTGTCAGTAAGCGAAGGATATCGGTTTCATTAAGTTGGACTAAATGATCTTCCTTCAAAGGATTCTCCAAGGCATCTACTCAATGAAAAACCATGATAGTTCTTTGTACATAAAATAAACATTTGAAAAAATAAATAAATAATGAAATTCTATTAAAAGACTTTATGCTTATTCCTATTTTCAATATTCTCCTGCCATCTCCCATTTCCCCCAACCCCTATGCATGATGATGATGGGGATCTTTCTGCTCCTTTCTCTCCACACCTTCAGTTCAGTTTGGCTTAGAAAATATCTTTTGTGCACATGGCCTGTTCTAGACCCTGGGGATGGTAGTTGATGAGATATTGAGCCACTCTAAGAATTTGGGCCTTTATATGAGTGAAATAAGGAAAATGTGCAGGGTTTTGAGGAGGACAGTGGCATGATCTCACTAATGTATTACAAGGATCATGGATGCTCCTTTAAGAATAGACTGAGGTAGAGCAGGAGTGGAAACAAGGAAACCAGCAAGGAAGCTGTTGTGAAAATTCTCATGAGAGATGATGGGCTAGAGTGTGGCAGTGGAGACAATAAGGGATGATCAGATTCTGGATATACTAAAATGTAAAGCCAACATGATTTTCTGATGAATTAAACATGGAATGTGAGAAAAAGACATTAAGGATAAAGCTATGTGTAGTAAGTCTCTATTGCTCCATAAAAATTAGCATATAACTTAGTATCTTAAAACAATATTGTAGTGTCTCACAGTTTCAGTGGGTAAAGACTTTGGAAGTGGCTTAGCTAGTGGTTCAGTCATGATATTGCAGTCCAGATGTTGGGCAGGGCTACAGTCATCCTAAAGCTTGACTGGAGTGGTAGGACCCACTTCCAAGATAGCACACTCATATATGTGGTTAGTTGGTGTTGGCTGTGGGTAAGCACCTCAGTTTCTTGCCATATGAACTTCCCCTTAGGGCTGTTTGTGTGTCCTCATGACATGACAGCTGGCTTTCCCAGAGCAAGTGTTCCAAAAAAGAGCAAGGTGAGTGCAACTGTGTCTTTTAAGATCTAGTCTCAGCCAGGCGCGATAGCTCACACCTATAATCCCAGCACTTGGGGAGGCTAAGGCAGGCAGATCACAAGGTCAGGAGTTCAAGACCAGCTTGGTCAACATGGTGAAACCCCATGTCTACTAAAGATACAAAAAATTAGCTGGGTGTGGTGGCACATGCCTGTAATCCCATCTACTCAGGAGACTGATGCAGGAGAATCACTTGAACCTGGGAGGCAGAGGTTGCAGTGAGCTGAAATTGCGCTATTGCACTCCAGCCTGGGTGACAGGGTGAGACTCTGTCTCAATTCACAATTCACAATAGCAAAGACTTGGAACCAACCCAAATGCCCATCAGTGATAGACTGGATAAGGAAAATGTGGCACATATATACCATGAAATACTATGCAGCCATAAAAAAGGATGAGTTCATGTCCTTTGCAGGGACATGGATGAAACTGGAAACCATCGTTCTCCGCAAACTAACACAGGAACAGAAAACCAAACACTGCATGTTCTCACTCATAAGTGAGAGTTGAACAATGAGAACACACGGACACAGGGAGGGGAATATCATATACCAGGGCCTGTCAGGGAATGGGGGACTAGGGGAGGGATGGCATTAGGAGAAATACCTAATGCAGATAACGGGTTGATGGATGCAGCAAACCACAGTGGCACGTGTATACCTGTGTAACAAACCTGCATGTTCTACACATGTATCCCAGAACCTAAAGTATAATTAAAAAAAAAAAAAAAAGAAGAGATGGTGAGAGGTCTGCTTCTCATTAGCTGCATTGAATGCAGTTTAAGAGAATGCTACTGTGAGGGGATGATCAAGACAATCACAGAGAACAGATAAACAAAATGTAATATATCTATATATTGGAATATTATTCCACAATTAAAAGATGAAACAAAAATGAGTCATGTACAACATGGATGAACCTTGAAAACATTATGCTAAGTGAAAGAAGCCAGACAATAAACCCCATGTATTATATTATTTCATTTATATGAAGTGTCCAGAATAGGCAAATCTAGAGGTAGAGAGTAGATCATTGGTTTTCTAGGGCTAGGAGAGGAGAAGGGGCTTGGGAATGACTGTTAATGGGTATGGGGTTTCTTTGAGGGTTGATGAAAATGTTCTAAAATTAGACTTTGGTAATGGTTGCACCACTCTTTAAATATACTGTAAACTAACCATATACTTGAAAAAAGATTGGCTGGGCACGGTGGCTCACGCCTGTAATCCCAGCACTTTGGGAGGCCAAGGCAGGAGGATCACAAGGTCAGGAGTTTGAGGCCAGCCTGTCCAATATGGTGAAACCCCATCTCTACTAAAAATACAAAAAAAAATTAGCTGGGCATGGTGGCACATTCTTGTAATCCCAGCTACTCAGGAGGCTAAGGCAGGAGAATTGATTGCTTGAACCCGGGAGGCAGAGGTTGCAGTGAGCTGAGATCATGCCACTGCACTCCAGACTGGGCAACAGAGTGAGACTCCATCTCAAAAAAACACAAAAGATCTAGTCTCAGAAGTCACATACCATAATTTATACAAGTCCTATTAGTTACATAGGTAGGCATATTCAGTATGAGATGGGACAAAAACGAGAGGAACAGGGACTACTGGTGGCCACCTTGAAGGCTGGCTATCACAGCATGTCCCCAGAGCCTCATTTGTTCATGTCCCCAACATGCATAATATATTTCCTCCTGTCCAGACCCTTCCAGAAGTCTCACACCTTTATATCATTGATTCAAAATCCTGCCACCTAAATCATCTAACCATGAATGAATGGAGTGTCATTTACTGAGATGAGGAAAACTAGAGTAGAAACAAGTTTAGTGAGGAATATTAAGTGATGATTTAGTTATGTTAAGTATGAGATGTCTGTTGAACTACAAGTAGAAATTTCAAGTGTACAACTTAATGTGCAAAACATGGGTTCAGAGAAAACACCTGGACTAGATGTATAAATTTTGGAGTTTTTGGTGTATGGGTAACAAAATTTCAATTGGGATAAATTCACCAGGGCAGTGAGTATACATAAAAATGAAAAGAGGCTCTCCAACATTTGGATGTCAAGAAGATGAGGAGGCACAAGAAAAGAAATACATGATATGATTAAAAAGGAATAAGAATAGTTCCATGGCCGGACACCGTGACTCACGCCTGTAATCCTAACACATTGGGAGGCTGAAGTGGGCGGATCACAAGGTCAGGAGATCAAGATCATCCTGGCTAACATGGTGAAACCCTGTCTCTACTAAAATACAAAAAAATTAGCTGGGTGTGGTGGCACATGCCTGCAGTCCCAGCTACTCAGGAGGCTGAGGCAGGAGAATTGCTTGAACCCAGGAGGAGGTGGAGGTTACAGTGAGCCGAGATCATGCCATTGCACTCCGGCCTGGGTGACAGAGTAAGACTCCATCTCAAAAAAAAAAAAAATAGTTCCATGATGCACTCATGCAAATCAGTCCCCTTATGTTATACTCCACAATGCTTCCTGTAGTTTCTTTTGTCCTCTTTTTTTTTTTAAGACAGGGTCTCACTCTGTCGCCCAGGCTGGAGTGCAGTGGCGTGATCTCCGCTCATTGCAAGCTCCACCTCCCGGGTTCACGCCAATCTCCTGCCTCAGCCTCCCGAGTAGCTGGGACTACAGGCACCCGCCACCATGCCCTGCTAATTTTTTGTATTTTTTTTAGTAGAGACGAGGTTTCACCATGTTAGCTATGATGGTCTCGATCTCCTGACCTCCTGATCCGCCCAGCTCAGCCTCCCAAAGTGCTGGGATTGCAAGCATGAGCCACACGCCTGGCTTGCTTCTTGTAGTTTCTAATGTCACACAACCGTTATGACTGTATTAGCTGCAAATTATATAGCCTCAGCCTAGCTTCTAAAAGGACCCAGTCTTATCCTAGCTGATTAGGAGTCAGAATCCAGAAGACTGTGCAATCTTCTCCTTGTGTTACCTTCTGGTCAGTGTCTAGTTCTTGCGCAAACAACAGAGGTCCTCTCTCTTTTAGTCTCCCCTCTACTTCCTTTTTCTGTCCCTTTCTCCCCAGGATCTCTGGCTCATTTTACCTACACCCTTTTTATTTGCACCAGTAATTCCTGTTTGCTCTTTACACTTTTCTCAGTGGAGCATACTGGGATATTCTTAACTAGAATGACATGTTTTCATTGATGTCACTGCACCTGCCACCATCATGGCAGGCTATACCTTCAAGGACTTTCCTCTGCATAGCACTCCCTGACAAAATATATCCACCAAAGTCCCTTTGGAACCAGTCATAGGAACCTTCTAACTTTGGAAAAATTCCAGCACCACAGAGGCCAGCATGACAGAGGACAGGAAGAGCAGGGCTGGCCTCTACAGCAGCTAGCCTTCATAACCAGAGTCATGTCTGTGGTCCAACACCCCAGGGCTTGCCTGCTATGTGCCTATGTCACCTATTTGCCTTTCAACCCTTCAGCCTTTCTGGAAGGAGCCAGATCCAGCAAGGGGATGTGTGTAGGCTTGGTTACTCTAACAGCTGCATTGTGTTCCTCCTTTTCCTGTATCTTCTCAAAAACAGGATGATGTGAACAAGGCACATGGGCATCTTGGCTTCTGTGAGGCTGTGCAATCAACATTCAATGCTGATGGTTTGGGGCATGTACTCAGAGATCTATGTCGATCCACAGAGCTGCTCTGTCTAGCCTGGTGTTTCTCAGTGGGGGCTCTATTAGCAATTTGGGCAAGACAGTTCTTCATTGTGCAAGACTGTCCCAAACACTACAGGATACTTAATATCCCTATCACACTCCCACCAAAACACTAGTTTCACCCATCAATCATTGTGACAACTGGTAGCTACCCTGTACTTCCCTACACCATCCTGGTCCAAGTAGAGCAGCTCCAGGATGACCTCTCTTTGGCTACTATTGTGCTCCTCTCCTCTGTATTATTTTTATCTTTGAGAATAAGAAACTCATGCAGTAGGTAGAATTCTAAAGATCCCTATCTCCTGGTTATTAAGTCAAACATTTAATCTAGGTTCTGCTTTGGACTTGTGGTTGCAATTAAGGTGACTACCCAGCTGAATTTAAAATAGGGAGATTATCCTGGATTATCTGAGTGGGCCCAGTGTAATCATGTGAGTCCTTAAAAGCAGCCGCAGAAGGCAGAAGAGTCAGTCAGAGAGATGAGGCAGAGGGGGAAGTCAGGGACACTTGAAGCATGAGAAGGACTCAACCTGCCGTTGCTGAACAGGAGATGCATATGGAAAGCATGAGAAGGAAGGTGGCAGCCTCTAGGAGAAAAGATCAGTCCATACTGGCAGCCAGCAAGGAACCAAGCACTTCAGTCCTACACCCACAAGGAACTGAATCTGGCCAACAGTGTGAATGAGCTTGGAAGCAGATTCATCCCCAGAGACCCTAGAACGGAATCCAGACCTGCCAACACCTTGATTTCAGCCTCATGAGGGTCTAAGCAGAGGAACCAGCAGAACCATGCTGTACCTGGACTTCCAACCCACAGAACTGTGATTTAATAAATGGCTGTTACCTCCTTGTAAGGGAATGTCTCCTTATTTATTACGCTAAGATTTTCACTCTGTTCCTTCCACCATCAGACCTAATTTTATTTCTTGTAGCCATGTAGACTGACACTGCTATAGATTGAAGGCTATATCTGAGCCTTCTCCTCTTTAAACTAAAGATTCCCTGTGCATTCTCCACCCTGGTTACTTTTCTGGTAATGTATTTTGTCTTGTTTAGGTCCCTGGATATATATTCTAGATAATGGGGAATTTACTCTAATGACAAAATAAGTTTTCAGAAAGCCCTTACTACTCTGAGGTGTCTTACTCTTGCATTACAAAGAAGAAATTTTCTATCTTTATCACCAAAGAGAAACATCGTTTTCTGGATCATCAACCATTCTATTGTCCGTAGTAGAAAAGCATCATTTAAAATGACCTGGAATTGAGGAAAATGAAGTAGAAAATTGTCAGGAAGCTTTCACAAGTATGAATCTGTGTGAATATTATTATAGGTTGTGATACTTAATGAGGATTAAAATTCGGTGCTTAGGAAGTTAAAGAAATTTTGCCGAGTGAAATGAGCTCAGCAAAAAGCAGCAGCATCTGGGAATTAGGATATTGTATTCCATCTGTCCAGCTGGGCTTCTGATTAGAATCAGTTTCCTTGGTTGGTTCTTGGAACATGGGGCAGGACCAAAGGCTTTGCCAAGATATCAGGGAAGGCAGGTGGGGCCGATTATTGCCATGATCCTCAACTGAGAGCTCCTGAAAGCTTCCAGCAGCATGATTCATGACTGACTAGAACAAAAATGGACAAAAAGAGAAGCAACAGCCTTATAATGGGAGGAAAACTAACAGGGGGAAGAACACTTGAGTCTTCATTAAAATTACTGAGTATGCCATAAAAAGTGACTTTAAAGATACGCAGACATAAGGAAATCATGGCTATTGGGAATACTTTGGAAAGTGACCAAACAAACAAACAAACAAAACAAAAAAACTAGATTCAATAACTAGGAAGTGAGTAATTATATTGTTTGCTTTGTATTGCAATTGAACCATTTCCAATTTCATACATACAGGGGTATTTTCCTCAATTACATTTTAGCACTTTTGGAAGAATGGTTACGTCTTATGATTTCTTTGAATAAGATAAATAGCATGTTCTCAGAAACTCTCAATTAATTGAACTGAATGAAATTGCCTGTTGACTGGCTGAATAAAGAATAAAATCATTGTTGTTCTAATTAGAATACAAGTCCTTTGGGAGAAAGCTAGTTTGAGTTGGAAGAAACCATATGTTCCTGATTCCTCCATCCTTCTGGCTTAAATGACCTACAGCCCTGGGGTTTTTTCAAAGTGTGGCTAAAAGACTTCTGCATTACAATTGTCTGGAGATGCTTGCTAAAAATAAAGAATTCTATACCCTACTTCCCTAGACCCACTGAATCTGGAAGAGAGGGGTATTTGCCTTTTTCTAAAATTAAAGCATAATTTACATACAACTAAATGCAGAGATTTTAAGTGCACTTTTCAATGGGATTCAACAAATGTATGTACTCCACCACCTCAACCAAAACTTGTCACTCTAGAAAGTTTCCATAGGCCCCTTTCCAGCCAGTCACCCACCCTCCCAGAAGTGACCACTGTTCTGATTTCTATCACATGTGTATACTCTTTTGAGCCAGGCCTCTCACTTAACATGATGGTTTTGAGAGTCATCCATGTTGTTATAGATATTAATTGTTCTTTTTCATTGCTAAGTAATATTCCACTGTGCTACATATGGAATATGCTACAATTTGTTCGTACAACCACCTGCTGAGGGGCATTTGGGTGTGTGTTAGTTTTTTAGGCTGTATAACCGGTTATCACAAACATAGCAGCTTAAAACAACATACATTTGCAGGTTGAGTCTCCCTTATCTGAAATGTCTGGGACCAGAAGTGTTTTGAATTTTTGATTTTTTTCAGATTTAGGAATATTTGCTTTATACTCACTGGTTAAACATCCCAAATCCAAAATACAAAATGCTCCAATGAGCATTTCCTTTGAGCATCTTGTTGGTGCTCAAAAAGTTTTGGATTTTGGAGCATTTCAGATTGGATTTTCAGACTTAGGACGTCCAATCTATATTAGCTCACAATTTCCATGGCTTGGAGCTGAGGCATGCCTTAGTCTGGTCTTCTGCCAGGGTCTCTCAAAGCTGCAACCACAGTGTCAGCAGGCTCCATTACTGTCTGGAGCTGGAAGTCCTCTTCCAGGTTCACATGGTTGTTGGCAGAATTCAGGTCTTTTCCGTCGTAGGACTGTAGATCTTGGCTTTGTACTGGCTGTCAGCTGGAGGCTGCCCTCTGCAGTTTCCTGCCACATGGCCTTTTCCAAGGGCAGCTTACAATATAGCTGTTTACTTCTTCAAGGCCAGCAGGAAGGTCTCTCTCCAGCCTGCTAAAATGGAGTCTTATACATGTAACATAATCATAGGCATATGACATTTCATCACCTTTGCTATATTGGTTAGGAGCAAGTCACAAGTTCCACCCACACTCGAAGGGATTATACAAGGCTGTGGATTTTTGGGAGGCCACCTTATGGTGTGTCCACTGGAAGATGTTTTACATTCTCAGCAATTATGAATATTAGCACACAACTCTTTGTGTTAACATATGCTTTTACTTATTTTGGGTAAACACCTAGGAATGGAATTGCTTGATCACAGGGTAGGCGTATGTGTAACTTTGTGAGAAAATGCCAAACCGTTTTTCAAAAAGGTTGTACAGTTTCATACCCGTATCAGCAATGGAATAAACGTCTCAGCTGCTCCACATCTTCACCAATATTTGCTGTTGTCTGTCTTTGTCATTTTAGCCACTTTCTACTGATGTGAAATCTGCATTTTTAATATGCTCTGTGGGTGCTTCTTTCACATCCTCCGCCACTGCTTTGTAGAAGTGAGTCATAGAGAAACTGCCCGAGACTACTCAGCTCTTGCTATGGGTCCCTCAGAAGTCAGTTCCCAAACCTAACTGATCAACCTGACTCACAGGGAGCATTTGTTAAGAACATGGATTCTGGGGCCTATTCCAGACGTCCTGAATGAGCATCTCCAGGAGTATAAATTGGGAATCTATTTTCCAAAAACCCTCAAAGTGATTATTTGAACTGCTGGAGCTTGGAACCATTGCCTTCACTGCTTCAAGACCCAAAAGTGTCTCTAGTGTGCTCTTTACACAGAGAAAATGTCCATAAAGTGGGGCTAGGACCCTGCAATGGCACCACAGCTGTCCCTGCTTGCAACATTGAAAAATTGTAAGTTGAACCATTGTACAGAGACCATCTATAAAATTAAACTGTTTCCAGTTTTTTATTCTTGATAACAATGCTGCAGCCAATCGCTTTAAACATTTTCTTTTATGCCGATGTGCATAGGATAATTTCTTAAAAGTCAAATTGCTTATTCAAAGACGTAGGCCTTCCTTAATAACATCCTTTGTATATTAGTGCTTATTTACTTATTTGTTTCTTCTTATGTTAATGACACAACTTCGTGGGAGAAAAGAAGTTGGGGGAATTACAGCACAGGTGTTTTGCTTTGCTAATAAGACTTATATTTCTTATTTTCATCTCCCAATGTAACTCAATCATTGCAAGTCACATTCCCTTTCAATTTTCAGGAAGACATTAAATTTCTTTAAGAAGTAATTCATAGAAAAATACTTGTTGAGTACATATTATGTGCCTATAAGGCCCCGTGACATGATGTGAGCACTAGGTGGAAGCCCAGAAAGAAGACAGACAACAAACCAAGCAATTGCAACCCAGGGTGCTGGGTGCAGAGCCCTCTGGAGGCACACAGCAGGGACACTTAACCTGATGGGGGAGTGATCAAGATTCTCCCAGGATATTTTTTTTTTTCTTTTTTTGAGACAGAGTCTCGCTCTGTCACCCAGGCTGGAGTGCAGTGGCGCGATCTCAGCTCACTGCAAGCTCTGCCTCCTGGGTTCATGCCATTATCCTTCCTCAGTCTCCCAAGTAGCTAGGACTATAGGTGCCCGCCACCACGCCCAGCTAGTTTTTTTTGTTGTTGTTGTTGTTTGTTTTTTGTATTTTCAGTAGAGACAGGGTTTCACCATATTAGCCAGGATGGTCTTGATCTCCTGATCTTGTGATCCACCCACCTCGGCCTCCCAAAGTGCTGGGATTACAGGTGTGAGCCACCGTGCTCGGCCCAGGATTCTTATTCTCTAACCTTCGTTTTGTTAAAAACACATTCATATGAATAGACATTCGTGCATTCCTCTCTGATTAAGTCTTTTCCCCTCAGGCCGGATCCAAGGAAGCTACCTGTCTAGGATGAAACATTCGGGAGGACTGCTCAATCCCTTGCTGCTACTGCAGTGAGAAAGATGGAGGATTGGACGAACAGGAGGACAGGGGCATGTGACCAGCCTGTGGTGAACAGTTGATGAGATGTACAGCAAGAATCAGGAGAGCCCTAGCTGTGCTGCTAGTTGATTTCTCTGGAGTTGCATACCTCTGCCTCTTCCACAGGAAAAAATAAAATATCAGTGTCTCAACAACCTGTAGATGGAGGGTGTCCAAAATGTGTAGGGCTGTAAACCTATTTATATAGGTTTACATGCTCAACAGTCTCTTTTCCCAATCTCCAGACAGCTTTTCAAGTAAAATTCTTCTGAATTTCACTATATACTACAGAGGGTTCACAAAAGTCTGGACACAGAGAAAACAAGTACTTACTGTATTTTTTCAAATGGACAATTGGACTCATTGCTTTAAGTTGAGAAGTTCTTCACTTGAAAAGGTGTCTGGAGAATGAAGAAAAATAGATTGAGCACAGTATTGGAAAATGTAACTGACATACTGTTTAAACATAACTTTTCCTATGTGGTCCAACTTTTCAAACACCCTGTACATTCTCCATTTAACCCTCAAAGCAAGTATGGTTGCTGAGGTCAGGGAGGTTATACAAGTTGCCCAAGGTCTCCCAAAGACTCAGTAGCAGAACCATGATTGAAACTTCACATATCTGAGTCCCAAGCTCACCTGCTTTCTCCCTGAGGGCATCACCTGTGAGTTCAGACCATCACACAGTGTTATTGTAAGGCCACGGTACCTTCCTGACACCTTGATTGCTGCCTGATTCTGTTCAGTAACAGGCTCATCTCTTAACATTGTGAGCTTCAGGAACCTTTTTGAGACACAAATGAAAGTTTTGGACCCCTCTCTGGATAACTGGAATTTTGCGTTCCATATTAAGGCATGCACAAGACCCCAAAATCTAAACCTAGACCCCCTTGGGGATCACAGACCCAGGCAAAGAATCATTTCTTTTGGCTGTAGAGTTCCTAAAGACAAAGTCTAGACCTTATGTTCAGGTGCCTTAGAAACTGTTGGAGGGAATGTAAGGAGCCAGTGAAGCAGAGAGGAAGGAAGAGAAAACCCTTCCAATAATAAGGATGCTATGGAACATCATAAGGCTCAAGAAATGATATTAATAGTTTTCTTCCCTTTCAACAGAGCCATGTAATTATAAAGGACACTCATGAGGCAGTAGCTGTCGGTGCTCCCCTTCTTGTCTGTGTTGCTACCACAGCTTGTGAGCACATGAATGTGTACCTATGCATGCACTCCAACCCGAACCTCTCTTGGAGTTAGAGGCACAAGGAAGGACAGGAACTTGCGCATTTGGGTCTGTTCCATGGGGTACCCAGGAGGCTTAACAGCTATTTTCTACCTCCTATTAAATAGAAACTGACCCCTTCTTTGAGCTGCTGGCCATTTTTGATGTCAGAATTTTTTTATATTTTTGAGAATCAGAATGATCTATCATTATGTATAACTTCCTAGGAAAGGCATGCAATATTAAACCAAGCTTCAAAGCACTTTTGAGTATAGAATGTTCACTCCCTTCAAGCTCAAGAAATACGTTGGGAATGAATTAGTTTCCCTCAATTTTTCCTCCTGGGCACTCTTTTTTCCTCCCTCCCTCCTACCACCATCTGGCATCCCCTGCCATGCCCTACGCACCCCATTCTGATGGCTTTATTGCCCCTCTGGGAAGCATTTCTTACAAACAAAAATAAGCAAAGCACTCAGTTCACACAACATCTTCCATCCTTGCATGAGGTTCTCATTCACTAATGAATGCCTCCCTGGGGCTTCATGGGTTATGAAGGCAAACATAGGCCTGGGGACCAAAAAGTGAATTATTGATCACTTGGGCACAAGCATCTTAGTGAAGTGAGAACAAGCAATGAGCCCAACCCTTGGAAAGTCATTTCCAAGCTGTATTGTCTACCTCTTTAGTAAATGTGTTCTATCCTGTGCCAGGTAAAGCTGCCCACAGAAAGAGATTTCGTGAGACACAAGGAGTGCATTCATTCATTCATTCATTCATTCATTCATTCAATAACTATGAGGACTTATTATGTAGTAGATACTAAGCAAAATGTGGTGGATTCCATGAGCTTATCATTTAATAGAAGACACTCATAAGTGTCTATACTAAAGGGAAACATAAGGGTCCCAGATACAGGACTGCTTCCTGGTAAGGTGCCAACAGCTGGGCCAGGGGTTGAAGACCTGTGTGAATTACCTGGAAGTGTCTGTGGGGAAGTGGAGGGCCTTAGAGAGGTCCTCCTACGCAGAAAGAACAGAATGGGTAAAGACTCCAGAGGAAGAGGTGTGCTGGAGCCTGTTCGCACTGATGGGGAAAGGGGATTGTGGCCTTTCCTCCCACCTCCACATTCATGGATGTCACATTACTAGCTGGGAATCAGTCATGATGAGAGTATTTACACAAAAGAAATTGGCAAATATTGTCAGGGCATTTTTTTGCCCCTGAAGAGCGAGTTGATAAACACTTAGGAACATACCACTGCCCAGAGGTGAGGTGACCAAGTGCATGGTAACCTGGGGCAAACTGCCAGAAGGCCAGCATGTCTGCTGTTAAATACCGAGACTGGTTAGCAGAGGCAGGGTGGCTGGGTGTGTCAGCAGGGAGCAGGTCATAGCCACACAAAGGAATTGGGAGTGATGCTATCTTGCCAAGTTTGTTGTTGTTGTTGTTGTTGTTGTGACGGAATTTCACTCTTGTTGCCATGGCTGGAGTGCAATGGTGCTATCTCGGCTGACCGCAACCTCCGCCTCCAGGGTTCAAGCAATTCTCCTGCCTCAGCGTTTTGAGAAGCTGGGATTATAGGCATGTGCCACCATACCCGGCTAATTTTGTATTTTTAGTAGAGATGGGGTTTCTCCATGTTGGTCAGGCTGGTCTCGAACTCCCGACCTCAGGTGATGTACCCTCCTTAGCCTCTCAAAGTGCTGGGATTACAGGTGTGAGCCACCGCGCCCGGCTGTCTTGCCATGTTTTTGTGGTGGACATTTGTTGTTTATTCTTGCCCAGCATCTATACCTCTTTCTTCCAGTAAATGCAGTTCAGTTTTCCTCTAAGGAAGCATCCCCTTCTACTTTTAGGTCTTATGGTTTCAGGGGTAGGTTTATAGCCCAACTTTGGGTAATCTGGAAACTCTTATCTGTAGTCAGAGAGATGCAATGCAAGCCAACCTTGGGATTTGTGCTGGGGCTACAAGGAAAGACACATGATTTTTCCACTGGGATAGCTAAGTCTGGAACTGTTGGTGACCATTTTACCACCTTGAGCTGAGAGCCTACCTGGGACTGAAGCCAATGGTAAAGAAAGAACACCTAAGAGACTGAAAGAGACACATTCCTGATGATATTATTTAAGCACCTTGATTTAGTTGTACTCTAACTGGACTTCATCATATGAGACTAATATATTTTCTTTTCTGCTTCTGCTGGTTTGAATTGTATTGCAGTCTTCTGAAAATGAAAAAGTCCTAAGGTAGTATCTGAAGTCCCAATCCTACTCCTCCCAATTCCTGCACTTTTTTGTTAAACATTATCTCTCTAGGAAGTGCCTCTCAAAATGCAATTACCTTATGGGCTTGGTGGTGTGCACCTTAGTCCCAGCCACTCAGGAGGCTGAGGTGGGAGGATTGCCTGAGCTCTGGAAGTCAAGACTGCAGTGAGCTAAGGCCATGCCACTGCATTCCAGCCTCGTGGAGCAAGAAAAGAAAAGGAAAAAGAAAGAAATCAAAAATTTTTAAAAAATTTAAAATACAATTACATTAAAAGAGTAAAATAAGAATATTATTTTAGCATAGATTGGCTAATCAGCAGAACGCATGTGTGATAAACACACACACACACACACACACACACACGCACACAAATGCATCCAAATCTGAATTAGCAGACTCTAGCATGAACAACCGAATAAATGAGAATGACAAGGAAATTAGTGCGTTCTTTATTAATCTTTGTTTAGGGTCTATGCACACCTAAGATAATTACCTAGCTTCAGCATAGCTGAAGCACACACAACCTTATAATGGTCCCTTGGGCCTCAAGAGTGACAAATGGAAAGTTTCTGTGACAGCGACTTTAAGGAAAGAGAAAAGGCTTCCAGGAGATGGCTGGCATGGCCAAGAAGCCATTTCTGCCATTCTCCAAAGGGAAGCTGCCTGTCCTCATTAGAAAAAATCTGCTTAGCTTTGGAATCAGGGCCACACAGATATGGACATCACAGCACATAATACAGTAAAAAATAATGGGGCTCTCTTGACACCCCAAAAATCGGAGGTCTTGGGACTAAAAACTGCACCAAGACCCAAAGTGACTTAAGTTGCATAATATATTTATAAGATAAATTAACAATCACAAAGCTCTAGGTGAGGAAAGCTGTGGATAGAGGCTACGTTCTAATCTGAGCCCTAATGAGCTGTGGGTCACTGCACGGGTCAGGACCTTAGTTTCCTACCTATAAAACTCTATTTGTTTTTTACTCAATTGGTTCTTCAGTTTCCTCACTTGTAACCTAAAGGGTGGATCTCACTCTAAGATTTCTTTCTTTTTTTTTTTTTTTTTTTTTTTTTGAGACAGAGTCTCGCTCTGTCGCCCAGGCTGGAGTGCAGTGGCGTGATCTCAGCTCACTGCAAGCTCCGCTTCCCGGGTTTACGCCATTCTCCTGCCTCAGCCTCCCGAGTAGCTGGGACTACAGGCGCCCGCCACCTCGCCCGGCTAGTTTTTGTGTATTTTTTAGTACAGACGGGGTTTCACCCTGTTAGCCAGGACGGTCTCGATCTCCTGACCTTGTGATCCGCCTGTCTCAGCCTCCCGAAGTGCTGGGATTACAGGCTTGAGCCACCACGCCCGGCTCACTCTAAGATTTCTGAGGTTCTTTTGAGTTCTAATATATATGATACTATCTTTCTCAGCATGGCAGTCAGGTTCCTACAGGAAACAGAAGGCATGCTCAGCTGGGGATTTGAAGAGATGTAGGTATAGTTAAGGCAACTAGCAAAGGATGTTGAGTGTATCAGTTATCTACAGCTACCTAACCAACTACATCAAAACTTAGTGGTATATTACTTCTCACGGTTCAGGAGGTTG
>NW_012115322.1:4451164-4453730 GCF_000951035.1 Colobus angolensis palliatus | reverse complement strand
TGCTGTGATTACAGGCGTGAGCCACCGCGCCTGGCTCTGCTATTGATTCTATTTGTCAAGGCCAACACAAAATCCATCCCAGGTTCAAGGGTGTGCAGAGGGGACAGAGATTCCATCTTTTGATGCAGGAATGTCAAGGTTCTTTAGGAGCAAGTAGGAGAGGAAATTCTGTGATTGTCCTTTCGGAAAAACAATCTGCCACATTGAGGCACCCAGGGCCTAGCAAGCGTGATATGCTGTTATCACACCCAGCTTGGCCTGAAGGCCAAGGAAAGGAAATAGTGACAGCTGAACCAATGAAAGAGAGCAAACTGATAGAAGCTATAATCCTGAAGGTAAAGCCACTGGCTGACCACAGTATCAAGGGCAGGGAGAATGTGGGGTAAGAAATACTTCAACTTCTCTATTCTCTGACTCTGATCTCCTGTAGATCCTTTCCATCAAGAAACTATAGGACAAAATGGGCTTCATGAGGCAGTGTATATGGGTGTACCTCCCCCCTATCCAGAGTGCAGAGAAGGGCAGTGAGGGTGGAGAACAGATGGAGGAAGGGTGGAGATTAACCACCATATTTGCTGATGCGCTGAAATAACCACAAATATTCACCTGAGAATTTTAAAATACAGCTAACTGATAAAAGCAACAACTCTTATTCTGTGGCTGATAATTCAAGTACAATTTGAAAAGTGCTGAAGATTCCATCTAAGACTTGCTCCAGACAATAAAAATAAATTGTTTCCCTAGAACTTTCTCAAGTAAGAAAGAAACCGTACCCCAAAGGAAAATCAGAGCATAAGCCACTAGTTTGATTACTGTGTGGAAGGAGAAGTAAAGGGTTGGAACTGAGGAGGAGGTGAAAGGTAAGAGGCACACATTTATTTACCTAACATATTTACATGGTGCCAACAATATACTAGATGTTCTGAATATCTTTATTAAAGATGTCAATATGTCACAGAAATAACAATTCAAAGCAAAAAATGGAATCTGGATCTAAACATGAAAAAAAAGTCTTTGAAGTAAGTATTGGTATTAGTATTCTTTTAACTGCCAAGGGCAGAAAACAACCCTCTGGTTTTAACAAAAAGAGTATCATTGGCCCATGTGTCTGGAAAGTTCTAGTTAGGGCTGGCTTTAAGTATTGCTCAAAGGGCATCACCAACTCCCAGATCTCTGTTTTTCACTTGAAGGGATAACTGTGCAGCCCCTAGGATCTGAATATGTGGGAAAACAGCCAGCTTCATCACTTAGTATCTGTTATCACAATGGGTAGATCAGTTAACTTTTCTGTGCCTCAGTTTCTCCTTCTATTAAGTGGGAATTATAAGAATACCCTACACATGGAGGATTGTGAGGATTATCTGCCATAAAGGCTT
Organism: Colobus angolensis palliatus; assembly: GCF_000951035.1. Lineage (NCBI taxonomy): Eukaryota > Metazoa > Chordata > Mammalia > Primates > Cercopithecidae > Colobus > Colobus angolensis. Next base: position 4,452,354 of record NW_012115322.1, on the reverse strand, counting down.
TCCCCCCACTTTTCAATAAGTTATGTTATTTTATAAAGTAGCTCAAAAGAATTACATAAGGATATTCTAGGTAAAGAAGCATTTCAATTATGGTAGAAGAAAAAGTATCTCTTAACATAAAGTCTTAAATTAGGTTTGCTAGTGAATATGGCAGGTTCAGAAACTCTACCAATTGCTCTGAGAGAGCGTTCCAAGCAATGTAGCTTGCTGGGACTGGAAGAGGATTTGTTACTTTTGATTTGATCAGTACTTTCCAATCTAATTGGGGGCAACAGACTGGTTGACAGCACCTAGTTCATGAACAGTCCTTGGTGACAAATAGAATAAGCTCTAATCATCCAAGTGTTGGCTTCCCCTGTGATTCTGTGTTTGTGTTTGTCTTGATTGGGTGGGGAATTGCAAATTGAAGATCTTACAAGTTCAACCACAACAGTGTTTATCAAAATGTTGGACCAGGCTGGGCGCGGTGGCTCACGCCTGTAATCCCAGCACTTTGGGAGGCCAAGGCAGGTGGATCACCTGAGGCCGGGAGTTCAAGACCAGCCTGACCAACATGGAAAAAACCCATCTCTACTAAAAATACAAAAATAGTGGGGCATGGTGGCACATGCCTGTAATCCCAGCTACTTGGGAGGCTGAGGTAGGAGAATCGCTTCAACCCGGGAGGCGGAGGTTGTGGTGAGCCGAGATAGTGCCATTGTATTCTAGCCTGGGCAACAAGAGTGAAACTCCGTTTCAAAAAAAGTTGGAACAATCACCTCAGATCACTCAGTGGTTGTTTGCAATGATGAATCCTGGTTTCTATCCTAGAAATGCTTGATGAGAATATTTGCAAGGGATCTGCATTATCAAGTACCAGGTGATTCTTATGTACTTTGGTTTTCTGTTCTTGCAATAGTTTGCTGAGAATGATGGTTTCCAGCTGCATCCGTGTCCCTACAAAGGACATGAACTCATCCTTTTATATGGCTGCATAGTATTCCATGGTGTATATGTGACACATTTTTTTAATCCAGTCTGTCATTGATGGACATGTGGGTTGATTCCAAGTCTTTGCTATTGTGAATAGTGTCACAATAAACTTACGTGTGCATGTGTCTATAGCAGCATGATTTATAATCCTTTGGGTATATACCCAGTAATGGTATGGCTGGGTCAAATGGTATTTCTAGTTCTAGATCCTTGAGGAA
>NW_012115322.1:4449229-4449779 GCF_000951035.1 Colobus angolensis palliatus | reverse complement strand
CTTAAGGAGATTTTGGGCTGAGACGATGGGGTTTTCTAAATATACAATCATGTCATCTGCAAACAGGGATAATTTGACTTCCTATTTTCCTAATTGAATATCCTTTATTGCTTTCTCTTGCCTGATTGCCCTGGCCATAACTTCCAACACTATGTTGAATAGGAGTGGTGAGAGAGGGCATCCCTGTTTTGTGCCTAGTTTTCGAGGGGAATGCTTCCAGTTTTTGCCCATTCAGTGTGATATTGACTGTGGGTTTGTCGTAAATAGCTCTTATTACTTTGCAATACATTCCATCAATACCAGATTTATTGAGAGTTTTTAGCATAAAGAGCTGTTGAATTTTGTCAAAGGCCTTTTCTGCATCTATCAAGATAATCATGTGGTTTTTGTCTTTGGTTGTTTATACGCTGGTTTACGTTGATTGATTTGCTTATGTTGAACCAGCCTTGCATCCAAGGGATGAAGCCCACTTGATCATGGTGGATAAGCTTTTTGATGTGCTGCTGGATTCAGTTTGCCAGTATTTTATTGAAGATTTTTGCATCAATGT
>NW_012115322.1:4431170-4443484 GCF_000951035.1 Colobus angolensis palliatus | reverse complement strand
CAACTTTGGTGAATCTGACAATTATGTATCTTGGAGTTGCTCTTCTCGAGGAGTATCTTTGTGGTGTTCTCTGTATTTCCTGAATTTGAATGTTGTCCTGCCTTGCTAGGTTGGGGAAGTTCTCCTGGGTAATATCCTGAAGAATGTTTTCCAACTTGGTTCCATTCTCCCCGTCACTTTCAGGTACACCAGACGTAGATTTGATCTTTTCACATAGTCTCATATTTCTTGGAGGCTTTGTTCATTTATTTTTACTCTTTTTTCTCTAAACTTCTCTTCTTGTTTCATTTCATTTGTTTGATCTTCAGTCACTGATACCCCTTCCTTCCAGTTGATCAAGTCAGTTACTGAAGCTTGTGCATTTGTCACATAGTTCTCATGTCATGGTTTTCATCTCTATCAAGTCGTTTAAGGACTTCTCTACATTGGTTATTCTAGTCAGCCATTTGTTAAATCTTTTTTTCGAGGTTTTTAGTTTCTTTGTGCTTGGTTCGTAGTTCCTCCTTTAGCTTGGAGAAGTTTGATTGTCTGAAGCCTTCTCTGAACTCATCAAAGTCATTCTCCATCCAGCTTTGTTCCATTGCTAGTGAGGAGCTATGTTCCTTTGGATGGGGAGAGGTGCTCTGATTTTTAGAATTTTCAGCTTTTCTGCACTGCTTTTTCCCCATCTTTGTGGTTTTATCTACCTTTGGTCTTTGATGATGGTGACGTACAGATGGGGTTTTGGTGTGGATGTCTTTTCTGTTTGTTAGTTTTCCTTCTAACAGTCAGGACCCTCAGCTGCAGGTCTGTTGGAATTTGCTTGAGGTCCACTCTAGACCCTACTTGCCTGGGTATCAGCAGCGGAGGCTGCAGAAGAGTGAATATTGCTGAGTAGCAAATGTTGCTGTCTGATCATTCCTCTGGAAGCTTCGTCTCAGAGGTGTACCCGGCCATGTGAGGTGTGAGGTGTCAGTCTGCTCCTAGTGGGGGATGTCTCCCAATTAGGCCACTCGGGGGTCAGGGACCCACTTGAGCAGGCAGTCTGTCTGTTCTCGGATCTCAAACTCCATGCTGGGAGAACCACTAGTCTCTTCAAAGCTGTCAGACAGGGACATTTACATCTGCAGAGATTTCTGCTGCCTTTTGTTTGTCTATGCCCTGTCCCCAGAGGTGGAGTCTACAGAGGCAGGCAGGCCTCCTTGAGCTGCAATGAGCTCCACCCAGTTCAAGCTTCCCAGACCCTTTGTTTACCTACTTAAGCCTCAGCAATGGCGGGCGCCTCTCCCCCAGCCTTGCTGCCACCTTGCAGTTAGATCTCAGACTGCTGTACTAGCAATGAGCAAGGCTCCGTGGGGATGGGACCCTCTGAGCCAGATGTGTGATATAATTTCCTGGTGCGCCATTTGCTAAGACCCTTGGTAAAGCACAGTATTAGGGTGGCAGTGACCCAATTTTCCAGGTGTTGTGTGTCATGGTTTCCCCTGGCTAGGAAAGGGAATTCCCTTCCCCCTTGCACTTCCTGGGTGAAGCAATGCCTCGCCCTGCTTCAGCTCTTGCTCACTGGGCTGCACCCACTGTCCTGCACCCACTGTCCAAGACATCCCAGTGAGATGAACCCGGTACCTCAGTTGGAAATGGAGAAGTCACCCATCTTCTGTTTCGCTAACGCTGGGAGCTGGAGGCTGGAGCTGTTCCTATTTGGCCATCTCAGTGCCATCTCAGGAATTTTTTTTTTTTTTTTTTGAGATGGAGTCTTTCTCTGTTGCCCAGCCTGGAGTGCAGTGGTTTGATCTTGGCTTACTGCAATCTCCGCCTCCCGGGTTCAAGCAATTCTCCTGCCTCAGCCTCCCGAGTAGCTTGGATTACAGGCACCTACCACCATGCTCAGCTAGTTTTTGGATTTTTAGAAGAGGTGGGGTTTCACCAAGTTGGCCAGGTGACCAACTCCTGACCTCAGGTGATCTGCCTGCCTTGGCCTCCCAAGGTGCTGGGACTACAGGCGTGAGCCACTGCACCTGGCCAAGAGGATATTTTAACTACATACTCACACATATACATTAGACATGTCAACCATGGTGCCTACCATTATTAATAGGAACTACCCCCTTCATTGACTCTAAGTAGGAGACTGCCTAAAACTGCCATGGGTTGGGCATGGTGGGTCACACCTGCAATCCCAGCACTTTTGGAGGCCAAGGCAAGAGGATCTCTTGAGGCCAGGAGTTCAAGACCAACCTGGGCAACATACTGAGACCCTATCTCTACTGAAAAATGTTTTTAAAAATTAGCCATGTGTGGTGGTGTACACCTGTTATTCCAGCTACTAGAGAGGTTTAAGAGAGACTATCACTTGAGCCCAGAAGTTGGAGCTTACAGTGAGCTATGAGCTTGCTACTGCCCTCCAGCCTGAGCTACAGAAAGAGACTGGTTGTTAAAAACAAACAAACAAACAAACAAAAACGACTGTCATGCTTTGAACCACGTGACCTTATTCCTAGTTTACAACTGGCTGTACCCAAGGGCAATCAATCCTCAGGATGGCCAGCAGTATAGAAAAAGATAAACAGGACCATCAAATTCTCTCCCAAGAAAAAGGATGAGAAGATATTTGGTGCTATGGTTGGAGATTGTTTGTTTGGTTCTGCCAAGTCACATGGTGAAATTTGATCCCCAATATTAGAGGTGAGGCCTGATGGGAAGTGTTTGGGTCATGGGGGCTGAACCCTCATGAATGGCTTGGTAATGAGTAAATTCTTGCTCTTGATTCCTGCTGGCACTGATTGTTAAAAGGAGCCTGGTACCTTCTGCACCTCTCTCTTGCTCCCTCTCTCTTGCCACATGACACACTGGCTCCCCTTTGCCTTCCGCCATGAAACAGTCTGAAGTCCTCACTAGAAGCAGATGCTGGCCCTGTGCTTCTTGTACAGTCTGCAGAACCATGAGCCAAATAAACTTCTGCTTTTTATAAATGACCCAGCCTCAGGTATTCCTTTATAGCAATGCAAATGGATTAAGACACTTGGTGAATGAGGCAAGGAGAAGCAAGTTCTGGGGCTGAAAGTGTATATTGAGAGAAATTGTAACGCACAGTGGATCAACACGTGGCTAGAGAAGCTAGACCAACACATGGCAACAGAAACTCTGAGTAAGATGAGGAAGCAAAAACTATGAGAAAGCAAAGATAATGAGGTGGAAGCTCAGGCCCACCAAGCGTAGCTAGTTGTCACATGGATGGCAGCCCACCTATGCGGAGTTGGACAAATTCCTCTTCTCCCTTTTACCTGACTCTACTCCAGTTCCTGTTCTTCCTGTGGCTAGGATATGTGGTTTTCCTGGGTTCCCAAATGTTTTAAAACACCAACAGCAGGAGTAGGAGAAGAACTGCTCTCAGCACACATTTTTTGAGATAACTTGCATGTGTCTCTGTCACTGAAACTATTTATAGTGTTGTTTTGAATGATGTAATTGTAGCAGGATTATTGCTTAAACACACACACACAGACAGACACTCCTTTTTTTTTGTGCCTGCTTCCTGCATGTGAGGGAAGTGAAGTGGTGTTATGCTTATTCATTTACACATAACTTCTGGAATTCCACTCATACCCCCCAAATATAGGCCATGCCTCAAAAGTGCCCCTGGCACATTCTTGTTTACTTTTCTCACTAGCAAGTGAACAGGTGAACAGACTTATTTTGTGGGTCTGCAACAGCTTCAAGGGATTTGGAGTTCATTGATCCCAAATAACAAGAATACTTTGCAGTAACTGTCCTCCTAAGTTGATTTTATTCTGATGAACTCTTATCAGTGAGTGGTTTTTCCCTAAAAATAGTTTCTGAAAAGGCTTACACAGTGGCTACCTCCCTAGCAAGAAACAGAATGTATAAATGGAACATGCATCTAATTGTCAGACCCCATCCTCAGTTCTTTTGTGTAATATGAAAAAGAAATGTTTTAAAGCAGTTAAGATATTTAGCTCTAAAAATTAGCCAGTAAGAGGCTACTTGGATAATGTTGAGTATGTTTTTTTTTTTCTCTCTTTACAAACCTCCCTTTGAAATAAACCAGACAGAGGTTCCTTTCACTTCCATGGGAGTTTTCAGCAAAAGGAGAAAGAAGGACTTCATAAGCTCTAAACAGCCTTGGAGGTCATTCATAGACTTCCTACCATTCTCTGCCATTTCCCAGTGCTAAGAGCCCTGAATGTAGCTTCTCACTATCGTTATTGTCCCTTTTGGGCACTAGCCTGGCAGCTGAGCTCTCTGAAGCTTATAGGCTTTGGGGTATGGGAAGGAGTTACCAACAGACACGATCACAGGCTACACAGAGAAGAGATGAGCCAGGAACTGGGGCAGTGGGAAGATGAAGAACATAGGGCTATTTTCACACCCTCCTGTATCCCATTTCCTGTTTCCTGTGCCTGCTGCTCCTATAGCAAGTCTGCAAAAGCCCCTGGGATGAGGGCACTCAGAAACCATCCAGACATGCGCAGATTTCTCTACATCTGCCTCCAGAAACAAGACCTACCTAGCCTGCTGCTTCTTCAAAATATCCTCCTCATGCTCTGTTGCTGCTAGCATGGCACTGGCTTGGCTTCAAGAATCCTGTCTTTTAGGGGCAGATTCTGATACCTGGCCAGTATTCCACATGCTAGTTTACTATTTCCTCTGCTAGAAAATCCTCATCCTCTTCAGGTGCCTATTTTCTCACAGGTATGATGGCGTATTCTTTTCAAATTTCGTTTCTCTCTTTGAAAGGGTAATAGGTGTAGCTTTTGCAGTGTCCCACCACCATATCCACCAAAACTTCTTTTGTTGTTCTGCCAGCTCTGAGTGAATTCCCCAGATAACCTTTTTGGCAAGCTTGCAAAATAACTCAGGACAAAATGATCCTAAGAGTAATCCTAAAAAGATCCTAATGATATTATACCTAGAAAAATATCCTAAAAGTGGGATCTCAAGATGTCAGTGCACAAATCTCTTTCAGAACTTCAGTAATGTCCATCCCTGCTTGACTCAATTATAATAGCTGAACAAATCCACACAAATCCAGAGGGAAGTCCCCATTCTTTGCCTGTCTTCTCTTCCCCATAATATGGCCCCCAATCTCAGATCTCTGTGGTCTTTGAGATTAGAGCTAGGATGGACTTCATAAGTAGGCTTATTTGAAAAAGAACCCAAAAAGATGGGTTTTTTTTTCATCAACTACAAATTATAATCTGGGAAACTTTGAAAAGACAACTACATTTGCAATATATTGCCCTCCCTATATTAGATAGGAATGCTTTTGAATACAAATCACAGAGATATAATTGCAGTTTAAACCATTATTATTAAAGACAGGCAAGTCCAGAGTTCAATCAGTGGCTCAGTGATGTCACAGAAATAGACACTCTCTACTATTCTGCTCAGATGTCCTCAGGGAGCTGGGTTTTTTTCCTTCCTGCCTGCCTGTTGCCTAATGGTCACATGGCAACATATCCTCAAACCAAAGTGAATAGACAGAAAAGGGCTCAAGAGCTTTCTTCTAATAGGAGTCTGTTTCTTTCATTTGAGAATGAAAGCCAGAACTCAGTCATATGTCCATTGCTAGACCAGTCACTGGTGGAGGATACTCACATTCCTGTGACTGACTAGAGCAATCACTATCCATCCCTGGGGCTGGAAATTAGGGTTGGGCCCTACCTTGCTTGAAATCAAGGGATTTAGTTCTTTCATGAGGGAAAAGGGGTAAAGGTGGGTTGGGGGGAATGAGGAATGGTTGTTGAGTAGGCAGCCAAAAATGTCTCCCATAACCATCAAGCTTGCTGATACCTGAAATCCAATCCCATAATTTTTTTCACTGATGCTTTAACTCAACAGAGGCTCTGCCCCAGTGAAAGAACATTTCTTATATTTTTAAAGACATATATATCCCCAAAATATTTAGTTCATCATATTTTTAGAACAATACCAAATAGGAAATTGAAAACCAAGAGCAAAACATATATTATCATGAGCAGTGGTGGTGTGCTTGTAAATCTTTAGCCACTAGCTGGGGATGAACCCTGATTTGTGGCTGTTGATTTTTGTGGTGTAAATCTTCCCACCACAGTCAGTTTCAAGCTGCCAATGGTTTAGCAGTTGGCTAGCAGAATTCCTGGAAATATAATAATCAGCTCTTGTGCACTCATACTAATCAACTCCAGCACAGCATTGAGTGAGTCTACTGGATACTAACATACTGTGCACTTGTTCTGTATACTTTTGTCTGTGTGATGTCTCCTTTATTCTAGCTCTTACAACACTTATGAAGTAGATACTATCACATTTTACAGATAGGAAACCTGGGCTCAAAGAAGTTGAATCTTTTGCTAGTCGTCGCAGATTACAACCCAGTTCTATTGACTCTAGGTATAGGGGAAGCCAGTGGCAGCTTAAGGCTGAGACAGCCCCAGATGCTAGCAATTTTACCCAAGTACCAAACAAATATTTATTACTAGAGTGGTGTGTACTGTCAACTATTAATGACCTTGGAGTAATAAAGACAAAGGCAAAGGGAAAGTCACCAGAAGGCTTTTTTCTTGTTTTGAAGAAAAAAGAAAAGAAAAATGTAAAGATCTCATCAGAAATATCCAAAACAGAATACCTTCTGTTCACATGGTGAATGTTCTACATTTGAAAGAAAGGTTAGATCCTTCTTGTTTTTCATGACATCAGAAAGAAAATTTCCAAAAAAGCATTCATATTGGCATTCATTGCTATCTTTAGCTTTACACCAAGGAAAAGCCTTGTGGCTTCAATATATGGGCAGCTTTTACAACTTGTATATTTCCTTATTTTAAAACTATTTCCCGGCCGGTCTGGGTGGCTTACGCCTGTAATCCCAGCACTTTGGAAGGCCAAGGCAGCGGATCACGAGGTCAAGAGATCAAGATCATACTGGCCAACATGGTGAAACCCCATCTCTACCACAAATACAAAAATTAGCTGGGCATGATGGTGGGCACCTGTAGTCCCAGCTACTCGGGAGGCTGAGGCAGGAGAATTGCTTGAACCCGGGAGGGGGAGGTTGCAGTGAGCCGAGATCACGCCATTGCACTCCAGTCTGGCGACAGAGCGAGAGTCTGTCTCAAAAAGAAAAAATATTTCCAAGCATTCCTTCAAGCTGTGAGGCTCACTTTTCCCTTTGCCTTCCTCATTTGGTTGTAGTGAGTTGCAACTATGGTAATGTAAAATGTGAAAATGCTCCATAATGGTAAAGTGCTTTGTAAAATACAAGGCACCATTCTTTTTGTTATAATGAACAGTCTTGTTTAGGTTGAGCTTTCTTCAATGAGCCTCTCCTCATGAGAAGAAAAACATTCTGGTTCTCTTTCCCTTTCTCCTGTTTCATAATCTTTTCTCTCTTGGCCATTGACACAGCAGATTAGTCACATTCTCTTGATTCCAACTCACCAGACAGGGCTTCCAGCAGCGTCCATATCATCCATCATAGTGCAGGAATGTGAGGTAGCTGCTGACCCATTTCTGAAATTCCATCACCATGTCACCCCCAGTGATCTGCCTTCACAGTTTCAGAGTAAGGCCTGCCAGTCAGTGACATTCGTCAGTGTTTCAGGCTCACTGGCCTGGTGCTACTGTGAGTTTTTGGTGGATACCTAAAATTCTCAGGGTGGAGTAAGTTCTGCCTAGCAGAACTCTGCCTGCACCATTTAGAGTCAGAGAAGATGTCAAAGAAACCCAGAAAATGTTGTTTTCCCTGACAACAGCCAAGGTGCATGGATGTGATAATTAATATAGCCTGTTATCCTCTGTCTCCCATTTCATCCAGATTCTACCTCCATGGCCCCCTCAGCCAGGCTCCCCAAGCCTAGCACCAGCTGTGAAAACGCAACATCCTGGTTTGTTCAACATTACACATTGAAAGATGGGCTTACTTCTCTATTCACTGCTCTTGACTGTGAACACAATATGCTTATAGAGAACTGTGCTCCACCCTGAGAACAACTCTATGACTGCAACATTCTTTAAAGGTGCTTTTCATTTTAAACACAAAGTCTTGCCACCCCAATTAATAAAGCTGTCCTCACTCACAAAGTAGTACTCTCCCAAATGTCATGAGGCATTTATTAATAGCCATGGAATACTACCATCAGCACCCCAGAGAGAGAGAGATGTAGTGTAATTAGCCAGAAGTAAGAGCTTAAATCGGACCGGTAAGGAGTAGCCAAATTTCTGCCAAAAGGCAAATTCTGGCCTATAAGACATCTCCTCCCTGAATTCCTCCCTCCTCCTCCTCCTTTTTCCACTAAAAAGCAAACTCATATTTCTGTATATTCTGAGAAACAGGAATTTGCAGAAGGCAGCAAGACTTACTGACCATGAAGATTGTTACTGAAGCATATCATAGGCAAACTAAGGCAGAGTTTATCATTCTCATCTGCTAATAAAGACATCATCTGCTAATAAACCTCATCATTCTCATGCTGCTAATAAAGACATACCTGAGACTGGGTAATTTATAAAGAAAAGAGATTTAATTGACTCACAATTCAGCATGGCTGGGGTGGCCTCAGGAAACTTACAATCATAGTAGAAGGGGAAGCAAACACGTCCTTCTTCACATGGTGGCAGGAGAGAGAAGAATGACAGCTAAAGGAAGGGGGAAGCCACTTATAAAACCATGAGATCTCGTGAAAACTTACTATCATGAGAATAGCATGGGGGAAACCACCCCCATGATTCAATTACCTCCCACTGTGTCCCTCCCACGACACATGGAGATTATGGGAACTACAATTCAAGATGAGATTTGGGTGGGGACACCCAAGCCATATAAGTACATTGTAACAAAAATTGCCAAACCATATCAGATACGTTGTAATAAAAATTGCTTATCTTGTCTATAACTGAGTCTCTCCTCTCCCACATTATTTTTCCTCTCCTAGTTCTGAAACCATTTTCCAGTCTCAGACTTATACTGTTTTACAGGGGCATTATCTGGTCACATGATACTAGAAGATGTGCCTAACTCAGTCAACGGTATTTTCCAAGTGACCAAATACATGACATTACAAAATTACTCCTAGGTCCATTCAAAGTGCAAGATAGAGGAATGAACTTTAATGTAACAGTACAAAATTTTCTTGATAGGGTTCCATATTTTATATTGAACTAGCCTTTAAGAACTACCAATTGTTGAATTTTGGTATAGTATCAGAATATCCACAATTATCTAAAAGGGCTATTAAAAATACTTCTTCTTTTTCCACCCACATATACCAATACTACATGTATATGCTGTATGTGGGTATATATACATACACGTGTGTATATACATGTAGCAAGTATATACACATATGTATGCTATATATACACATATATATGTATAATATATATACTTCAACCAAAACAATAAATGTTTTAAGATTCTCATTTTTAACTTTCAGTATAGTAAATATCAATAGATATAATTCTTATTACAAACTCTTTGAGGGTCGTCAATAATTTTTTTTTTTTTGGAGACAGACTTTTGCTCTGTTGCCCAGGCTAGAGTGCAGTGGCACAGTCTTGGCTCACTGCAACCTCCGCCTCCCAGGTTCAAGCGATTCTCCTGCCTCATCCTGCCGAGTAGCTGGGACTACAGGCATCCACCACCATGCCCGGCTAATTTTTGTATTTTTAGTAGAGATGGGATTTCAAATGTTGGCCAGGCTGGTCTTGAACTCCTGACCTCAGGAGATTCACCCACCTCAGCCTTCCAAAGTGCTGGGATTACAGGCATGAGTCACTGTGCCCAGCCCTCAATAATTTTTAAAATTATAAAGGGATCCTAGGTTCAAAAGGTTTGAGGACTCTAGGCTAAACAGGCACATGGAAACCCTAATTAGAAAGCAATAAAGTTATTTTAAGCAGATGTGCTAGAACTTACGCAACCAATTGAGTTGCGCCCTGTAGACTGTACACTGCTTAGGACTGCTGACATTAGGCAGCCATCAGCATCCCTCTTCTGTAGGCCACACACACGCAATCTTACCACTTTATAATCACAAGGCATTTTGAACTGATATTAGGTTATCTAATTGTGACAAACTTGCTCATTGCAAATTGGACCTCAAAAGACTTTTATCTACAAATAAGTAAAACCTACCCTCAGAGGAAAAGAGGGTACTTACTTCTCAGCAGTAAGCAAACAGTAAAAAGCATTTGCCACAGACTAAGTAATTTAGGTAGTATATGGAATTTTGGAAGGTTCTAAGATGAGAATACCAGAAGGGAGTCTATTCATTTATTCCTCTATTTGAAAGGTGTGATGTCTACTATGGGTCAGTTGCTGAGATGAGTGTTGGAATATGGTGCTGAGCAAAACATACCCAGTCCCATCACTTGCAGAGCAAGACAAGACATTAGACAGTAAACATGCAAAGAAATATTTATTGAGATAAATGCAATGAAGGAGAAGAACAGGATGTATACAAACAGGAGAGATAGTCTAGGCCTCTATGAGTAGGGCACATGGAAACAGACTTGAAGGGTGAGAAGGAGCCCACCATGTACAGCATGAGGGAAGGTGCTCCAGACCAGAAGGCATGGCTTATGTGAAGGTCCTGGGTCATCTCGTTTCTGGAGGGTGAGACACATTTTGGGCACATATAGCATAGTGGTTGAATTACAGGCTCGGAAGTCTGAACGCCTGGGTTCCAACCCCAGCTCCACCAGCAGGCTGCCTGACCTTATGAAAGTCACTCAACCCTTGTCGTTCTTGGTATTTTCATCTATAAAACAGGAAAGGTAGTTTTCTCTTACATATAGGTATTTCCTCCAGATTGCGTGAGATAATTCATGCAAAGTGCTGCGCTTATAGGAAAACAATCTAATAAATATCTGTGATACAATATTGGTTTGCAGCAATTTGAGATAGTTGGCCTTGGCCAGGCTGATGTGCTCTTAACTTGGTTTAGCATCAGACCCCAGTCGCTTCTGGTAATGATATAGGAATAGTATATATGTAGAGCCAAGATAGTGTCAAGAATTTTGAACAAGACTGGAAGAAATATATTGTTGAGAAAAGCCGTTCTCACAACTTGCAATTCACACCCATGCTAGGGCTAGAGTTTGCAGAAGGGGCTCATCAAAGGCACAAACACGTGGAGGCTGAGGTTATGAATGGGAAAGAGTGCCAAGCAGTGAGCAGGACAGATGGGAGCATGGGCAACAGGCCCAGATCAGGACTCAAGAGATGATGGGACAGGCAGAAGCCAAGGCTTGATCTCAGACAGCAAGTACAGTCATCCCTAGTAGTCTTTGTTATCTTGAAAGGGAGTCTATTTGTAAGTGTGGCTGCCAACCCATTCCTTAAATATTTGAGTCTATTAGTATGTTGAGCTGAGCTGTACTTCTTCACCCATAAACCCTTCATATTGCACTTGATGAAAGTGTTTTCTCTTCCTGGAAAATGGGAATGAGGGTAAAAGAGTTCACCTAGCCCTGCGTGGAGGCTGGCATCTCTGAGTTCCCATACTTTTGGTACTTTCCTCCTAGAAAAGGCTCTCTGTCCAGATGGCCATCTGTTCTTTGCTTCTGTAGCCTAAATTAAGGCTGGGATAACTTGGGGTCTCTATCCAGTTTCTTCTTCACATAAAAACCTGGGATGCAATTTAAATCTTTTCTTAGGTGTTTTAGAAAATTCCAAAGGGAAAAGAATGTAATATTGAATGACACACAGTCAAACAACCTAACATTCCTTTTTACTCATCTGCTGCCCTGAGGTCCCTCTCATCCTAACAGCAACTGCTTCTCTTCCTCCCTCCCTCCCTGCAAAAAAAAAAAAAAAAAAGCTCAAACTTTCACTCATATCTCAGGCCGTGGCTTTTCTTTACTTCTGCCTCTTCTACTTCCTTCATAGCAAAATGAAAGAGAAGATTTATGATAGTATTGTGTGATCCTATCACACCCCTAAAGGAGAGAGGTGGTGGTATAGTTAAGTTTTGTTCCTTCAGTCTCTTTCCTGCAGCCATGCTTAAGAGTGTCACAGGGGGCTTGGAGGTGGCTGCTAGCCTAGTTTTTAGTCTGAGCCATTGTATTGGCTCAGACTAAATTATCAACTCTCTGGGACAGACATGTAGGATTTCTTTATGTCGTATCTACTTTTAACATATATATCATCTCCCAGTAAAAACTCTATGTCCCAAATTCAATGCTATTTTACAAATTGTTGGTGTCAAGCCTGAAATAAGGTTATGGTCCACCCTCTGGAAGTGGTACACAGTGAGACACTGTGCTGGATATTTTCTGCCACCCTCCCCTCTCCTGTTTCCATCCTTCTTCTCCTTTCCTTGGGCCCCCAAGGGACT
>NW_012115322.1:4410398-4430870 GCF_000951035.1 Colobus angolensis palliatus | reverse complement strand
TCTCTCTCTCTCTCTCTCCCTCTCACTCTCTCCCTCTCCACCACCCTACCAGGCCTAGTGCTGGCCTCACTGTTACCAGACCCTCGATGTGGCACAATCCTTGAGGTTTCTCGACACACTCCCTAAGCAAAACCATATCAAGCCTATCTTTTTCCTGCCCAGACCCAGCCCTGAAATAAATAAACAAATCAAAACAAACAAACAAAAATTTAGAGCAAAAAAATGTGAACAATTTAAGACCCTTGATTTAGAAGGTCTTGACAGCAGATAGATAAGTGGAAATACTTTAGTTCCTGTCTTGTTTACATCTTCATAAAGGAAAATCATCTGTTATTCATTCATTAAAGGAAAGATAAACTGTTGATTTTGTTTCAGATTTAGCCACGGATACAGAATGTATCAAAAGCCAGGAGTAGATCCCACACGTGCTCCCCTAGCTTGTGCTGGGTTCCCTTAAGGGCCACAGCTACTGTTGCTGTCATTTTTTCATGCAGGTAGAGTCCTGCCATCTAAACGTGGTATTGGAAAGTCTGTCCTGTAGTCTAGGCATTACATGAGTCTCAGCTCCTTGTGGGTGGTAGCCTCCATGGCACAATTCTTGCAGATGCAAACATCTATCTCTGTCTGTCTCTTCGTTCCCCTACAGTGTCTCTCATAGACTTTCCTTCCACATTAGGTTCATAGCTGCTCTCCACTCTCTCCCAATTACATAGAAAGAATATTATAAAAAGCACCCATCCCTTTCAAATGGTATTGCTTCTTAGATACGTCTGGCCCGCGGCTCACACCTATGTTTTCTCTGAAGTTTATAAAGTTTTGCTACTGAGGGAAAGTGCTAAAGTTTTGCTACCACTTGTTTATGGAGTACCTAATATAAGCCAGATACTGTGCTAGGGACAAAACATACAATAGTGAGCAAAACAGAGCCAGTTTCTACTTTCATGGAGCTTATAGCTTAGGAGAAAAACAGTAAGCATGTTAATAACTGCATAATTGCAAACCTTGATACATGCTGTGAGAAAATGTTATATGATGTTATTAAAAACATTTATGAGATCCCAGCACTTTTAGGGGGCTGAGGTTGGTGGATTGCTTGAGCTCAATAGTTTAGGCGGATTGCTTGAGCTCAAGAGTTCAAGACCAGTCTGTGTAATGTGGTAAGAGTCCATTTCTACAAAACAAAAAACAAACAAACAAAATAGCCAGGGGTGGTGGCATGTACCTGTCGTCCCAGCTACCTGGAGTGCTGAGGTGGAAGGATCGCTTGAGCCCAGCAGGAGGAGGTTACAGTGAGTCAAAATCACACCACTGTACTCCAGCCTGGGTGAGAGAGATTCTGTCTAAAAGAAAACAAACAAATAAAAACAAAAAAACAAATAAAAACAAAACACACACACAATGAGACATTAAATTTATTCTGAGGGGTCAAGGAAGGCTACCAGCAGGTGATGACATATTAGTTAAAATATGAAAGATGGGCAAGAATCAGCTAGGTCAGTGATTCTCAGCCAGTTGTGATTTTTGTCCCTCAGGGTACATTTGACAATGTCTGGAGATATTTATGGTTGTCACAACTTGGGGATGCTACTGGCATCTAGTGGGTGGAGGTAAGGGATTCTGTTAACATTGTAAGAAACACTGGAGATCCCCCACAATGACAAAGCATTATGTGGCCGCATATTTCAACTGCACCAAGGTTGAGAAACCTCAACCAGGTAAATGATTCCAGCCAAAGAGAAGAACAGAAGAACATGTGCAAAAATCTAGCCTCACACCTAGCCTGGCACAGAAAGGGCATCAAATATTCGACTAAATTTCTGGTTTAAATTGGTTGGGATATCATCTCTATTTTTCTTTCCTGTCATTACTTATGTTGGATAAAATCCTGTTTTAAAAGGCAAGGGTAGGAATGAATATAGCAAACTCATTTCTCTTCAAAATGTATGTATAACTGAAAGCTTGACTCGTGCAAGAGAGTGAAATATAGTTGCTGAATGTGAGGATTTTTCATTTACTCTAGATGAATGTTGCTTGAAAACAGAAAATGACCTCTTCCACTCAATTGGTAAAGTGACTCCCTAAAAGTAGACATTTGTGGATGGGGTCCCCATATGAGTTGAGCTGAAATGGAAATTAGAGTTCTTAGGAAATAAATAGAATAGGAGATAGGAGAAAGGGTGAAAGAGAGTTAAGACTTGTGGAGTGCTTGCTAAAGTCAGGACCTATAGCTACTCTATTTCTTCATTTAACAAGTATTTATTGGGCTCGACTGTCCTAGATATCAGGGCTTGGCAAAATAAAAGACTCAGGATCTAGTGAGGAGACAGATAAGCAAACAAACAATGATAACACAATATGAATAATGCTCCCACAGAGTTAATTTTGCATGAAATGCTGAGAATAGGCCTGAATCACTGATGATCAAGGTTGGGGGAGGATGAGAGGGCATCACTGTCAGGGAGTCTTAGCGAAGAAACAGTTAATACAGATGAGATCTGACGGTGGAATAGGAGGATACTGATCAGAAATTCCAGGGAATAGCATATGGAAAAAGAAGGAAATTGTGAAACAGCATGGTCTGCTTGGAGTGCAATGGGTGTGTGCTATGATATAAAGGATGTGAATGTTGGGGCTTGGGTTGTGATGGATGGAACAGTGGCGGGGGGTGAGGTTGTGGAGGGCTATATGCCATGCTAAGAAGCAAAGGAAAGGCACAAACAGATTTGCATGTTCAGAATGAGTACTCTGGTATCATTGTGGGAACTGGCTAGGAGGAAGGCAAGACTGGGAAAGAGTATCTAGTTAGGAGACCACTGGCGCTAGACGAGCAGTAGTCCAGGCAAAACCATGTAGACATGGAGAAATGGTGCCACAACTGACAGCAGGCGGTGGGTGGGCCACAGGAATGAAAAGGCTACTACATCACAAGGACTTCATTTTGTCTCATTTTGAATGGTTTTAATTTTGCAAATAATCCATTGTTAGTGGCAACCCAAAAGTTTAGCATAAAATAAAAACCACCAAGAAATTTAGAACTAATGAAAGTTAGACTTCTACTGAAGATTCTTTGAGACATTGTCTGGTATAAATATACTTATCTTTAATCAATTAAATGTTTTCACCTGTGTGAAGAGGACATTAATTTCAATCTGAAATGACTAGTGGCTTCTGTTTCCTAGATCAGGACTGAGTTTATTCTTTAGGGATCAGTGGAGCTGCGAGGAGGGGCCTAGAGTGGGTCTAAGAGTAGTAGTTATAAGAATAAGAAACCTGAAATAGTGGCCACCATATACAGGCCAGAGGACATATCTGTCAGAGTGTAGGAATGGAAAACAGGGAAATTTGAAGGCTGCACTTAAAACTGAATCTGTAGCAAATTGATTTAATGTGAGTTATGAGTGTGTAATTTACCAAATGTGTACACAGCTGGTATACTAGATTATATTACATTATGTAAATAAGTAGCTGGATTTCCCCTAGAAGTAGAAGCAATGGGAAGTCTCAGTGCAGGACCTTGCTTGGTCTGATGCAGGTGACTTATTCAAACTCCTTAGCTTGATGTTCAAGCCTTCCATCATTGGGCTCCAACCTACCAATAAGAACTCTATCCTCTTGTGTCTTCATTGGTTTGTGCTGCTATAACACATTGGTTTCATCGGTTTGTGCTGCTAACACCCAAGACTTAGTAATTTATAAAAAGTAGAAATTTATTTCTCACAGTTCTGGAGGTTGGGAAGTCCAAGATCAAAGTGTTGGCAGGTTTCATGTCTGGTGATGGCTGCTTTCTGCTTCTAAGATGCCACTGTGTTGCTGCATACTCTGGAGGGAACAAATTCTGTGTCCTCACATGGCAGAACAAACAGAAGGGAATGAATCCACTCTCTTAGGCCTTTTTATACGGTTCCTAATTCCATCCATGAGGGGCCACCCTCCTGACTTAATCATCCCCTAAATGCCCCACCCTTTAATACTATCACACTGGCAATGAAGATGTAACACATGAATTTTAAAGGACATTCAGATCATAGCAATATATATAGCTTTTTGTGGTTTATATAGTATTTTCACGCACTTCATTGCATATTCACAATAACACTGTGGGATTGTCAGGTATTCTGTTATCGGCAACAATAAAAACTGAGAATGAGAGAAACTAAGTATTTTGACTAAATAGCCATTAGTAGGCAGAACCAGGACTGGAAGCTTTGTTGATTACATCTTTGCATTCACCATCCTCCATCCTTTGGGTTCCTGATTCTGGAATGCATCCTATCCTTCCTCCCTTTTTGTGTTTGCTCGCACATTTCTTTTTTTTTTTTAATTTATTTCAATAGGTTTTGGGGGAACAGGTGGTGTTTGTTACATGGATAAATTCTTTAGTGGTGATTTCTGAGATTCTGGTGCACTCATTACCTGAGCAGTGTACACTGTACCCAGCGTGTAGTCTTAAACCCTCATCCCACTCCCACCCTTCCCCCAGAGTCCCCAGAGTCCTCTGTAACACGTTTATGCCTTTGCATCCTCATAGCTTAGCTTCCACTTCTAAGTGAGAATGTGTGATGTTTGGTTTTCCATTCCTGAGTTTTCACTTAGAATAATGGTCTCCAATTCCATCCAGGTTGCCATTATTCATTCCTTTTCATAGCTGAATAGTATTCATCTATATACATATATATATCTCTCTCACAATTTCTTGATCCACTCATTGATTGATGGGCATTTGGGGTGGTTCTGTGTTTCTGAAATTGCAAATTGTGCTACTATAAACATGCACGTGCAAGTGTCTTTTTCGTATAGCGACTTTTCCTCTGGGCAGATATCCAGTAGCAGGATTCCTGGATCAAATGGTAGATCTACTTTTAGTTCTTTAAGGAATCTTGACACTGTTTTCCATAGTGGTTGTACTAGTTTACATTCCAACCAGCAGTGTAGAAGTGTTCCCTTTTCACCATATCCATGCCAATATTTTTTCTTTTTCATTTTTTAATTATGGCCATTCTCGCAGGAGTAAGGTGGTATTGCATTGTAGTTTTAATTTGCATTTCCCTGATAATTAGTGATGCTGAGCCTTTTTTCATATGTTTGTTGGCCATTTGTATAGCTTGTTTTGAGAATTGTCTATTCATGCCCTTAGCCCATTTTTTGATGGGATTGTTTTTCTTTCTGCCAAGAATGAACTTCTTGCCCCATTTCCACCTGTTCACATCTTTTTCAAGGACCAGGTAGTATTTCCTCCCTACAGCTTTCTCTGACATATTCCAAAGCCCATCAGCCAGATGTAATCTCTCCATAATTTCTCTCCCCATAGCATTTTTTTGGTGTGGGTTTCTCTTAAGATAATAATCACTTTCTATGTTGCACCATAGTTAACTGTGTATGTGTTTTGTCTCCTATGCTAGGCAGTATACACTGAGAGTGAATACTTTCTCATCTTTGAACCCTCATAACACTTAGTTGAAAGCCTACTTACTTAGTAGAAAGTGTGGCAGGCATTACTGAATGTTTGGACGGATGAAGTGAGAAAGGTGAAAGTCCCAGAGGCATGATCTATGGAAAAGAAATGTTTGTAACACTTTCCTCTCTCCCCAATATCTCCTTTTTATTCCAGGGATGAGAGGAGACAAGTACTCTAAAAAGTTCAAAGATGCTTAGCCAGTGTTGTTTCTATTTAATTTTTATGGAGGAGTCACCCAATTTCTGACATAAATTCAACCAGGCATAGAGTCTCAAACTTGAGTCAAGATATCTGGCAAACCAGCCAGGCACGATGGCTCATGCCTGTAATACCAGCACTTTGAGCGGCCAAGGTGAGAGGATCGCTTGAGGCCAGGAGTTCAAGACCAGCCCTGGCAACATAGAGAGACCCCATCTCTAAAAAATAAAAAAAAATTTAGCCAGGCGCAGTGGCATGAGCCTGCAGTCCCAACTGCTTGGTAGGCAAAAGTGGAAGGATCAGTGGAGCTTGGGAGGTTGAGGCTACAATGAACTGTGATCATGCCACTGCACTCCAACCTGGGCGACAGAGTGAGACCTCATCTAAAAGAAATTTAAAATAAAAAAATAATAAAAAGGCTGGTAAACCAGTGTTACGGTTAGTCATAACTTTTATCTTCTCTGATTAAGAACAATAACCCTAGGGCCATGAAGTCTTTGCATTTGCCAGTGTTCCTTTCCACCACTTCCTAGTTTCACCTTCCTCAGCACACGGGTGGAAGTTTCACAGAGAAGGCCTATCCGATACTTGACAAAAGAAAGGTCCCCTTTGACAATTGTCTCCTGGTTCTGATAGACAGAAAAAGAAAATATGTACATGCAGTGGGGCATGGAAACTGGGATCCGTTCCACAAAACACCAGAAAATTTATCTCCAATTTACACCTCGGTTTTCTTCTTTATGATTTTTAACGGGTGGTCCCTAAATTCATTTCCTGCTTTTTTATTGGTTACATTAAATATTCAAACAAAAACAATATGGAATTCAACTTAATAACCACAAAAAAAAATAAAAATGGGCAAATGACTTGAATAGACATTTCTCCAAAGATATACAAATGGACACCAAGCATACAAAAAGATGCTCAGTATTACTAATCATCAGGGAAATGCAAAACAAAACCGCAATGAGATATCACCTCACACTGTTAGTGTGGCCACTAAAAAATAACCACACAAAATTTCATGTTGGAGAAGAGGTAGAGAGATTGAAAGCCTGTGCACTGTTGGTGTGAACATAAAGCGGTACAGCTGCTACAGAAAACAGTCTAGCAGTTCCTCAAAAAATTAAAAATAGTATTGTCATACGATCCAGCAATTTCACTTTGGGGTATATCTAAAAGAAGTGAAATCAAGATCTCAAAGAGATATTTGCACACCCATGTTCATAGCAGCATTATTCACGATAGTCAAGAGGTACCAACAGATGAATGGATAAACAGAATGTAGATTTTTTTTTTTTTTTTTTTTTTTTTGAGACGGAGTCTCGCTCTGTCGCCCGGGCTGGAGTGCAGTGGCCGGATCTCTGCTCACTGCAAGCTCCGCCTTCCAGGTTCAGGCCATTTTCCTGCCTCAGCCTCCTGAGTAGCTGGGACTACAGCCTCCCGCCACCGCGCCCGGCTAATTTTGTTTTTGTATTTTTAGTAGAGACGGGGTTTCACCGTGTTAGCCAGGATGGTCTTGATCTTCTGACCTCGTGATCTGCCCGCCTCGACATTCCAAAGTGCTGGAATTAGGGGCATGAGCCACCGCGCCCGAAAAGGAAAGTAGAATATTAATCAGCCTTAAAAAGGAAGGAAATTTTGACACATTCTACAAATTGGATGAACTTGGAAAATAATATGCTAAGTAAAATAAACCAGATACAAAAAGACAAACACTGTATAATTCCACTTATATGAGGTGTCAAAGTAGTCAAATTCATAGAAAGTGAGTAGGGGAAAATGGGGAGTTGTTATTGAATGACTATAGAGTTTCAGTTTTGCAAGATTAAAAAAATCTGGAGATTGATTGCACAATAATGTGACCATATTTAATAATAGTGAACTATATGCTTAAAAATGGTTAAGATGGTAAATTTTATGTTACGTGTATTTGACCAAAAAAAAAAAAAAACTAATATTGAACTACGAAATTCAAGGAAATGTCAGGCTGTTAAATTTTCTGATGAAGTTCTCTGTCAGACTAGATGGGAGAAGTGAGAGCCTAATATCGTTAATTTAGTTAATTGAGTACAGGAAGTAATACCTGCTTTGTAGATCCTGAACAGCTCTTTACTCAACAGCACTTAATTCATCACCAATACCAGGTGGTGTAGGATAGAAAAGGAAAGTTATGTTTATGTCTTGCAAGGGGTAAGAGGAAACACTGTTTTTTGTTTTGAGACAGAGTCTCACTCTGTCGCCCAGGCTGGAGTGCGATGGCGGGATCTCGGCTCACTGCAACCTCCAGCTCCTGGGTTCAAGCAATTATCCTGCCTCAGCCTCCCAAGTAGCTGCTACTACAGGCATGTGCCACCACACTTGGCTAATGTTTGTGTTTTTAGTAGAGACGGGATTTCACCATGTTGGCCGGGCTGATCTCGAATTCCTGACCTCAAGTGATCCACCAACCTCGGCCTCCCAAAGTGCTGGGATTACAGGCGAGAGTCACTACACTGGACCAGAGGAAACATTGTAAACTTCATTAGTCGTAATAAAATACAAAGTACCTGTGAAAAGAACATAGTTCAATAATAATGGATTGTTAAAGATTGTTACTGGATTAAATGAGGGCAAAGTCTATGTCTTTCTTGTTCCTCATTCCTTGCTCAGCTCTTAGGTTAGGCATAGCAAGTATTTAATAATTATTTGTTAAACGAATTAGAAGTGTCTAGTATAGTGCCTGGTGATGAGATTGTGCCGAGTTCTTTTCCCCCACTGCTCCCTGCGATTTTTCTGTCCCAAAGAGCCCTGTATGTCTTAATTCTATATCACAGTCTAATCTTTTTTATAAGCATTAAGAAAATAATGAAAAATATTTTTTTCTCACGTTATTCAAAGGGCATCTAAATATGGGTTGTGGTAATAATAAATTGATGAATTAACCCATTCAAAGTGTTTAATTTCTGGTACTTTCTTTAAAAGATAATCAAGATTTATATATATATTTGAAATAAAGGCTCACTCTGTTGCCCAGTCTGGAGTGCAGTGGGGCGATCTCGGCTCACTGCAACCTCCACCTACCAGGTTCAAGCAATTCTCCTGCCTCAGACTCCCTAATAGCTGGGATTACAGGTGTGCACTATCACACCCAGCTAATTTTTGTATTTGTAGGAGAGATGGGGTTTCACCATGTCTGCCAGGCTAGTCTTGAATTCCTGACCTCAAGTGATCTGCCTGCCTCAGCCTCCCAAAGTGCTGGTATTACAGGCGTGAGCCACTACACCCAGCCTAGATAAAAATATATTCTTAATAATAAGGAAATTTAAGAAGCCAGTATTTAAGAAGCCAATTTAAAACATTAGTCTCTTCTTAAGTTTATATTTTACCATGCAGACTACTTTTGAATATGGTCTAAGAGAAGCAGTAGGAAATTTGGCAGCCTTTATATTTTGACTCTAGCTTGTTTTAATTTTTTTTAAGGACAAAAAGTCACCTATTCTGGATGCTGAAAACTTGTTATCATTCACATCTGCCCTGTTTATCTTGAAGCAGTACAGAAGAGTAATATGACTTCTTTTGATTCTGTATAATTTTAGAACTAAAATGAACACCGTAGATAACCCCTCTCTTTAACAGTTGAGGACAATGCTACTGGAGAGGTTGCAAACCTAAGATCACAAGGTTGACTAATGCCAGGGCCAGGTATGGATCCAGGTTTCCTTGCCTCCTGAATTAGGGTTTTTCAAACCATATTGCTGCACCCATGTTCAGTAAATAGTCCATGAAAGAAAACAACAGAAGCAAAAGGCCCATAAATAGATGGAGATTGGGTCAAGGGCAGAGGGAAGAGATGAGAGCTGGAACTTTAATATTTACAAAGACTATGGGTGGGATTCTAAGACAATAGCTGCTCCAATCCCAGGTTTGCTGTAAGAATTTTAAATGCGGCATATTTTAGTTGGCGGAGACAAACTTGGATAATTGCAAGCTCCATCTAAGATCCCTGCCCATCTTCTCTTGACTCTGATGACCTCCATCTATAACCATGACTAGAAAATTAAGTGGCATGATCTGTGTGCTACAATTAAAGAGGCACAGGGAATACGCAGAGACCTTGTACTGTTTTGGAACATGGCTTGAGGCTTATGAAATTGGCAGGATTTGCTTTCTCCTCTTTTCTTCACAACTGTCCAACCAACCTTCCCATCCCTGTCACCACCCCTCCCCCAGCATCTTCCTACCCATACCTAGAGAAAAACAGAAAAAAAAAAAAAAATGGAGAAGGATAGAGCCAAAGACAGAAAGGAGACAAAAAAGCATAGGGAGAAGAGAAAGATGAAAATTAGGGGGGAAAAAGATGAAGAAGAAAAAAGGAACCAATGAGATGAAGCTGTGTAAAATATTCTGATGAGGAATCACCTGGTATATTTGTTAAATGTATATTTCTGGGCCACATTCCAGATCAGCCAAATTGGAGTCTATGAGAGTAATATCATTTAAAAATAAATGAAAAGCTTTTTGATAAAATAATTTCTCCCTTTTTGTTAATTTGATTTCAAACTTGCAAATCCATTTGCTTCTTTAAAACTGGCAAAAAAGAAATACTTCATTTATTTTCCTAAAAGTCTTTTCTTTTGTATTGTACATAACAGTTGATGATGTTACTATACACAAAAAAGTTGGTGTATTTTCACACACATCAAAGCAGCTCAAAGACATACCACCTTCCATCAAAAGGATCTGCTCTCATGAGAGTAGCAGGATAATGTCAAATGTGTTCTTTCCTGCCACAGGCGCTGGTGGTATGGATGCAGGAAAATCCACCCTCAACATAAGCAGTGTGCTCTTTGTCTTTTTCTTCAGGTCTATTTGTTGTGATGTTTTGTAAATTACAGATCTTTTGTTCATCATTAGGCTTTTTCTTACTGGCACTTGGCTAAACTTAGAATATTGCCTGCCATGTTAGCAGTCCCATTGGGAGGTCCTATCACAGCTTGTCTGCAAGGCCATATCTGTTTCTGCTATGTCTGCGGTCAAATTTTTCTATGGCAGAGCCTGCTGTGCTAAACGATCTTCTGCAGAGTATCTACACCTGAGTGCACATGTGGAGTTAGTTATAATATAATGCGTCCCCATCAAGCTGTTCTTGCAGGGATGGTGGTTGCATTTCAGTTGCATGCAAGGTGCCCGGTATATTAGTCATGGCCATGTTAGGAATCCATACTGAAAAGGGCCTGCTGTGTAGTGATCATGTTGTCTAACCATATTGAACGGTGCCAACTGGGTAAGTGATCATGTTGTGTATCCATATCTAGCTGGGCCTGCTGTGATAGTGATCATGTTGTGTGTAATTGCATGGCCACCCTGGGAATTTATTGCTATAGATCAGGCTAGAGGGCAGAAGAGAAGCCAATAATTGTGCTTGCTCTGGGCTGTTAGCTGTACTATTTAGAGCAGGCATCACCTTCTAGGGTGGGAAACATATCTTTGATTTGGGGATGAAAACAAAGTTTACTTTCTCAATTCTAAGCATTTTGGGGTTATTCCCTCTTTTCTATTTCACATAATGGCAAATTATTTGTAATTTGGGTAAGATTACTCTATAAGTGATAAAATCTGTACACTTAAAGGTTACATTAAAGTTAACATATAAGCCAGGTGCAGTGGCTCATGCCTATAATCCTAGAGCCTTGGGAGGCTGAGGTGGGAGGACTGCTTGAGGTCAGAAGTTCAAGACCAGCCTAGGCCATGTGGTGAGACCCCTGTCTCTAAATAAATAAATAAATAAATAAGCAAGCTGTGTTCGGTGGTGAGCACCTGTAGTCCTAGCTATTCAGGAGGCTAAGGTGGGAGGATTGCTTGAGCCCAGGAGTTCTAGGTTACAGTAAGCCATGATCATGCTACTGCACTCCAGCCGGGGTGACAGAGCAAGACCCTGTCTCTAAAAATAAATAAGTAAAAAATAAAATAAAATTAACATATGAAAAAATCAAGCTTGATTTAAGCTTATTCACATAGAATGCCTTCATAACTGTTCATAAATTCATAAAACTAGCAAAGAATAAAATATCCTGCCAGAGAACACAAAGTCAAGCAGGATATTTATTATTCTATTTTGGCTAATCTCTTGTTTGGAGAATTTTCTCACCTCTCAGGAGTCAGGAAAGGTTAGTAAAACCAAGGCTATCAGCCTGATGTTCCAATATTTTTCTCCTTAATTAAATTTTGTCAGTGGATAATAAAAAGGAGAGAAGGTCAGTAAGTGATAGGCCTGGTTTAGTAAGCACAGCAATATATATACATCTAGATCAGTATGCTCCTTCAAAGCAGAGACTTGGGTAAACTTACCGCATTTTGGGAACTTTTCTTTTGGAAAGACTTTCAGAGTTAGTTTACAAATCATATAAGCAAACCAGTGTCATTATCTCCTTCTTTTATTACCATAAAAAGAAACAAAGAAAAGAAAAAAAGAAGAGCATGTACTCAAATGGCTCTGGCTCACTCAGATTTGACTCCAAGAGATGTTGACTCTTTATTAAACCAGTGGATATGTAGATGGGGACATATTAGGATAAATATTTGTTAAAAACAATCAGACAACCATTTTCAAACATCATTTGTAAATTCTTTTGGAAACCATCCCACTATGTTATATATGTTGTATAATGACTCCTGCTAATATTCCTTGTGAACACAGTAGCCTTGATTTGCAGGTGAACATAAACTCAGACACAGCCAGTCCATGGATTATGGGGGGATTTTTCATGGGTAAGTAGCCTAGCTCTTTCTGATTTCGAATAGGAGTTAACCATGTTGCTGTTCAGAAAGAAATTTGGACTTTTAAAATTATCTTTAGAATTTCATAAATTAAGAGGAGGATAGAGGGAAGGAAGAAATGCCAAAGGAGACAGGGTAAGAGGGAAGACGGAAGAAAAAGCAGAATCCCTCCCCTCAAATCCAGTCTTAAGGTCATGTGATTCATCTCATTATAGTTATTGAAGAGAACTTTTGCACAATGAGAAACACATCTGACTTTTCAGAGTCGATTAAGTGTTTAGATATAAATGTGTCTCTCCAACAAAGATATGATCTTCCCATTTTGAAGGCTCTAATGTCATCTTTTTGGCAGTGCCCTATGGCCATGCCAATTTGAACACTAGTTCCACTCTGTTCTTGGGTAGTTGATGAGCCCCAAACAAAGCTAGGGAATAAAGTGTCAATTGGGAGTGGGGAGGGGTGGGAGGGTGTATGTTCAGTTTACTCTAGTTTTCAAGAATTTAGAATGAACCATAAACTGGAGTAGAAATTCAAGATTTCATTTTTCCTATGTGCTACAGTTCTAATTTTATCTAAGTTTAATCACCTCAAGCCATGTAAATAAAAACACAGAGGGAAAGGAATAGAAACAGTAGCTTTAATGTTGATTGGGCCTGTGTGCCTGGCACTGTGTTAACCAATTTGTATCATGTTATTTCATCTACTTCTCATAAGAAGCCTGTGAGATAGGCACATTATACCCATTTCACAAAGTAACAGAGGTTCACAGAGCTGCAGTAATTTAACAAGGGTCATAGAATACAGGGAGACCAGCATTGTCTCTCTCCAAAGCCCAAGCCAGCTCTACTACCAGATTGTAATTTGTTTTTTTAAAAAGTTTTTTAATTTTTTGAGATGGAGTCTTGCTCTGTCGCCCAGGCTGGAGTGCAGTGGCACGATCTCGGCTCACTGCAAGCTCTGCCTCCCGCGTTCACACCATTCTCCCGCCTCACCCTCCTGAGTGGCTGGGACTACAGGCAACCGCCACTATGCCCAGCTAATTTTTTTGTATTTTTAGTAGAGACGGGGTTTCACCGTGTTAGCCAGGATGGTCTCAATCTCCTGACCTCATGATCCTCCCACCTCAGCCTCCCAAAGTGCTGGGACTACAGGCATGAGCCACCTTGCCCAGCCTACCAGATTGTAATTCTTTAAAATGAGTTTTTAAAACCATCTATCTAGAACAATAACAGAGAGGTTTATAAAGTAAAAAGTAAGTGTTTCTTTTTACCATCATCCTTTCCTTGCAATCTCATTTCTCTCACTCAGGGGAATATTTTGGTAAAATATTCCAGACTTATCTCTATACCTAAAATAGGTTTCAAATGTTGTTTTCTTTGTTAGTCACTCAGGCACATTTTAAATGACTGGCGTCACTTCATACATGGGCTGGCACGTGCTATTTAAGCCATTTCATTCCCATGAAGTAGAGAAGTTGTAGGAGAAAAGACCATAAAAGTAGGGCCTTCAGGTACCAAGCTCCAGACCAAGCTATAATCGCCCTCAAACCTAGTAGAAGGCATCAACGTGGTGGTGAAAATTGGTTCTCAAACTGACATCCACTTCTGGAGTCCCTTTGCCCATGCAGATCCCCCAAGATATTCCTGAAATGGCAGGTCTGCATCATCGGTAGGTATGGGCCTATGTACCAGCCCTAGAGGGGAACACACAGTGCTAGAAGAACTGCTGCACTGGTAATGTGAAAGATGGGGACTTGGTACATAAGTGTCCCTTGTATGGCAAGTAGGAGGACCTAATGTACTCCTTTAACAGAGGACACTCTGAAACTCAGTTTCCTTTAAAACCAGCTTTGCACAGTCTGCTGGGCTACAAAAGCTGCCCTCGAGAAGCAGCAGTTACAGACAGGGCGGCTCTCTTTCTAAATAAGCAGAGGCACAATGGAAGCATTGGAAGCAGCATCCACCGCTAGAAAACAAAGCTTGCAAACAATGGCTATACCGACTAGAGGACAACCTTCACACGGATGCAGTGTGCAAGAACAACTTTTCCCTACCTCCCTACCCGCTGATGCCATCTAACCTGAGATAGCAATGCACACCTTGTTTATGCAAAGGTCAAATTACCTCTTGGCTTTGCCAGTGGATACACCCTTAGCTCATTGCAAGAGCGGGACGAGAGAGCTTTCTATTCAGGCACTGGTTCTTGTTAAGCTTCTTCCTTTCCAGAAAATATCCTCCACAACACGGTCATTTAAGGCATGTGGGCCTGCCCTTAACTGGGCATTTAGAAGAGCTACACTTCAGGCAATTGTAATAGTGCACAATTTTGAGCTCTCAGCAGCACAGTTTATCAGGAGACAGTTGAGAGAAAAACAATCTTCAGGCAGGATTGCCTGGGGCCGTAGTATCCATTCATACTCCCAGATCTGTATGGGGTGGGGCTCATGGCTGCAGACATCCAGCTCCATTCTAACCTCTGCAGAATTGCTTGTGCTGGATTGCATATAATGCCGTCAGTGTATATGGAGGGTCACTATAAGAAACAGCCCTTGGATGCCCCTTTTGTATCTATTGTAAGAATACTGTTGAAATATCTGTTATATCACCTGGTTGCTCTATTTATAAAGACTCTTGGACTTTGCAATGAGGACCAGGAAAAACTGTAACTCTCCTGAGCAGTCATTTTATCTAATGGATATTGTGAGCTGTGAAGCTGACAAGGTTCCTAATTTTGTGTTACTAGGAAATTTAGAGTCCAAATGCTATCCTAGCATATTTTAGCAACTCTCAAAAGCCACCTGAAATCCTTTCTGAAACAAGGTGAGAGGTGTGGGTGAGTCAGTAAATTTCTAGGTAATTAGTGTGTTTTAGTTCAATGGTCTCTGTTTCTTTCCCTGCCAAAGTCCCCTTTAATAGCTGAGGAAAGACAAGTAAATCTGTTTTCTAATTTGGAGAAAACAAAGTTACTTTCCTTTCTATCACCTAACAAGTCACTGTGGAATTTAGGGGGCTCTCAATATGCTACTATCAGAATCTTTTTCTTAGGAAACAGGTTATTTTGTTCTAGGGGACAACAAAGATCAGATCAATAAGGTGTGGCTGTTACTAAATCAATTCACTGATTTTCTTCAATTCAGGATTCCGGCTGCATACGCCATTCACAAATCTGTGGTTATAAACATTTAATCCTTTGTTGGTGGTAGAGACTTACAAAATTGGTGAGAAGAACCACGTTTAGACTAGCAACCCAAGTTTCCTGACAATGGACTCCTCTTAGCTAACTCTTGGACACGCTTGTTGTCTGAGATGGGCCAGCAAAGTCAGTGAGACTAAACTGCCTTCACAGGGATAGAAACAACCTTCCAAGTTACCTTTCAGAGATGCCTCAGAACAGGATGCACCAATGGAGACAGAAGCTGAGAAGAATATACATTTCAGGAGCCCTAAACCAACAGTGGGTGTGCACCTGTAGCCCCCAAAGCCCTGGGATCTCCACTCCAACACCCTTATGAAAATAATATGAATCATTCAGCTAGTTCCATGAATGTAATAGTGGCTTCAGCTGAATGACAGCTGTGCTGAATTTAGAGAGGGTTTCTTCCAAGTGTGGAATTTCTCGAGGGCAAGGTAGCTGGATTGGAAAGGATCCTATTTTTTATCTTCCATGGCCTTGCTCCAACAATTGTATTTCTGTTCCAAATTCAGCCATTTTTAAAACCTCACTATCCTCCAATTTTATTAAAACAAGGACTTATTTTTAAAAATTATTATTTTACTTATTTTATTAAAATAAGTAGGCTCATATTCATCAGCTCAATGGAACCTAGTGCCTCTCAAAAATCCAAGGTCCAGGCTGGGTACCGTGGCTTGTTCCTGTAATCTCAGCACTTTGGGAGGCCGAGGCGGACGGATCACGAGGTCAGGAGTTTGAGACCAGCCTGACCAACGTGGCGAAACCCTGTCTCTACTAAAAATACAAAAATTAGCCAGGCATGGTGGCATGTGCCTGTAATCCCAGCTACTCAGGAGGCTGTGGCAGGAGAATAGCTTGAACCCAGGAGGCGGAGGTTGCAGTGAGCCAAGATTGCACCACTGCACTCCAGCCTGGGTGACAGAGAAAGATTCCATCTCAAAAAAAAAAAAAAAAAAAATCCAAAGTTCTGAAATTACATCTACATAGCTTGCTTGCTGTTTGGACACATATAACTGTCCAAGTCAGATTCATTAGCTTCGTCACAAGAGCTTTACTTATTTCTCTTATCCCCATCCAAAAGCCTGAGTGAGCAGCGTCAATCTATTCCAAATGTGGAGCACTGGGTGTGTTTTACGGTCAGGGGTTGGGCAACAAATGAGACAGCCTGTCAGTGCAATTCAGATTGGGTGTTGTGGACCCTCTGGAGCTGTGTGTTTTCAAATCTGTTTCTTTTTTTCTTAGTTAACAAAATGCAGAGCTTTCAGGCTGATTATTTTGGAGTCTATTTGGATCCTTTGTGGAACTGGGAAGTAAATTGTCAGCTTATACACAAGGTGGCACCCTGTGATTCCAACCAGGTCTGAGAGGAGTGATGCTGCTAAGAAACTGAGCCACAGTCACAAATTTTTATTTACCATCTCCTATTCCCACTGTGGCAAATGCAGAGATAGAAGTAGATGTTTGGCAGGTCACCTCTCAGTGTAGACTCTGTCCCTACGTCTCAAAGACGCAGAGCTGCCTCAGAAAAGGGCACTGGAACCACAGAACTGATTCCAGTCGATTGTAATGCATACCCCACATTCAGATTACATATGGAAAACAACGAAGCTTTATTAGTACTAGGCTCATTCCTGGGAACATAACGGGGAGGGGTGGAGATGCAGTTCACATGCTAACCCAATTAACTTTCAATTGGTTTTGCTGAAACCAGGAGCCAATTAGAAAGAACGTGACATTTACAAAAACTCTGAAACAGTTGAATAGCAACTGTGTTTACTAGTTTTAAGATTCCTTTCAAAAAGTAATTTGTCCATTATTTGGAAGTTGCCTGCCTTAATTATAGTACTGGGAGATGGACACTGGAATGTAATCCTAATTCTAACAGTTACTTGACATTTATTCTAATTTAGATTACATTTAGACAGTGATTTTATTTTGATATGGCTTTAAAACTGGCTTTAATTCTTGGGTGCTTATATACTATGCTTGCTGAGCTAAATGCATGTCATTTGGAATTGGTGTAGAGCATATCTGAAGTGGACTGATTTTAGAATGACTGTACTCAGCGCATTGTATGTGGAAATTAAAATAGGCTATTATAAGGCTACACATCCATTTGAAGCAGGTCTTGATAAAAATATTTCATAAGAGAATTTTTTATTTTATAAGAAGATTTTTTTGTTTTTAGCACTAACAATTATATGAGTATTCAACAAATCAGTCAGAAATAAACTTTATGAAAAGTAGTATGTGCATAGAAATAAAAATTATTTTCCAAATGTGAACAGAGGCATTCTGGTTTGGGCACTGAATTGGAAGCCAAGAAAACACAGGCTGTGTCTCCGTTGAAACGCATATTGTGTTATTTGCCTCAAACGGTTTTATTGCCAGCTCTATAATCACTGCCTACAGGGCGAGAAGAAAATGGAGATTTGGGGAAGAAATCGTTTACATGGTCAAAGTAAAAGAACAATAAAGAAACAACTACTACAGCAAAAATCCCTTTCTGTAAATTCCAGGTTTCAAAAAGCTGTTTTTGAATTACATTAATTGGTTCTAAAATTTCTATGCCCAAAGGTAGGAAGCTGGACAACAGGGTAGGCCACAGTAAGAACAAATATTGGCAGCAATAGCTAGGTCAGGTGACAGGCCAGTAAGATATGTGAACTATAAGCTAGAGTGGCATGGGGTCAGTATCAGTGAATTTCTTCATGGAATATCAGTCAACAAATATACTTTAGATGCCTGCCATATGTGAGGCATGGAACGGGATACAGTGATTGACAGACAAATGTTGTTCCTGCCCTCCTTGGTCTACTGCAACTTTAGACTCTGGTTTATGTGCTCTCTTGGCCGTTGGTTGGAAGGTCTTAGTAATCAACTTTGAATTAGCAGCTCTAGAATGCTGACTGGTCAATAAACTGATGACCTTGGATAGCAGGGGAGCACCACTGAGAAAACAAGAGTTTTGGAGTCAGGTCAGACCTGAATGTGAGCCCAGTTCTGCAAGTTGTTGGAATTGAAATTTGGCAAATTATCTGACGCTCAGTTTTCTTATCGGTAAAATTATATTTTTTTCATAGAGTTATAATAAGAAATAAGTGGAATTCAACTAGTTGAGATAATATATATAACATGTTGCCTCAATGGTTGGTATATTACACATAGTCAATATTTCCTTTTCTGAGAGAAACAGTAAAACTAAACACAGGGACTAGAAGAAAGCTATCCTTTCTGAACCTGAGGAGGGCTGGGCATCCAGATGAAAGCTCCGGATGACTCATTTCTTCAACTATTGCTTTTTTCTTCCCTTTCAGGCTTGAACCCAGTGCTGACCCCCTCCCAAGAACTTCTTGTTCTTGCTTCCAGAGGATTGGAACTGTTTCAGAGGTAGCACTTAGAGAGCAGGACATGCCCATAAGCTTGTGGAAGGTACTGCTTACAAGAAATGAGTCACAGCATCTCCATTGTTTCCAACAACAAAGTGGATGAAAAACACTGAAGCCCCACTAAACAATACTCGGAGTTTTGCTGGGACAGACTGGTTAGACTATTTGGACACTACCATGAATACTATATCCACCATTCTGCCTTCAAAGGAGGAGACTGTAGAGAGAAAAGGGAAAGAGGAAGAGGAGGAAAAAGGGGGAGGGGAGGAAGTTAAGGGGAAGAAGGACCTAATAGAGGAAGAGATATAGTTTTAACGTCCATAGAAATAACAATGGGAATCAATTTTTTCACTGTTGGTCTTTAGTAAATCATCTGCCTTTCTCTGAGTTAGGCAGAGTATTGATCGATTATTAGAAAATGGTAAAATGTGTTAAAAACTCTCTTTGTACGGTTTTGTGAGAAATGTGTAATGCTTAAAGACTAACCAAGAGCCTCTTGGCTAAACCAGGTGGATGTCAACAATAGCTAGTACTTATTTGAGTCACCTTGATTTTCCCTCCTCTTGAGAACTTTCTCTAACCTGTTTAGGCTGCAGTCATGCCTCCTTTCTCTGAACTCTCACAATTATTGCCTAGATCTCGTTTGGTAATTAATCATGTCCTACTTACTGCCTGTGTCATCTCTTGTATTGTTTTCTTAAAATATTTACACTTTTTTTTCGGTTGTCATTTATCTTTCCAGCTGTCATTTTCTTTATTTACATCTCTTACTGTTACTCATCCTTGAACTCCTGGCAATCCATTAAGGTGAAAGCTCTCTGAGGCAGGAACCTTTTCTCACACTTCTTCGAGTCTTCCACAGCACCCCACATTTGACACACATCTGCTACTTCGCAAATGTGTGCTGCCTTGGTTAAATTTTTAGAAGCTGAACTTTTAGGAAAGCTACTATTTTTGAACTCAGAGAAATCCACTAAATCCTACCATCCACTAAACAGCTGTACCGAAGTTTCGGTGACAAGGAACCTAAGTTCACTTGTTGCATCTGGCAGCCTCAAACCATGAACCCTCACTGCTGCCCTGAGCATCCTCCCCGCGAAGGCGAGGACTAGCGCGCTGCTGCACCTTGGAGAGCTCTTTCGGACATGTACGGAGGGGAGGGTGGCGGAGAGAGCTGGCACCAGCAGCGCGGCGCCCCTCGCAGCGGAGTGATGGGAGGGACCTCTCGCACCTCTCCGGGATGAGCGCCTCGGAGGATGCGAATTAGCCTGCGCTCAGGGCGCCTTGGGGGATAAGCGCTGTCCGAGTACAGGCTTGGGTGATGGCTAGTGGGGTCCGGGTCGACATCTTCCCTTCCCGCTCCCAGACTTCTGCACACACGCGCTGCTCTGCGCGGCCGTCTTTGCCCGGCGCCTTCCTGCGGGACACCCAGCGAGGGGGATGACCGGGCGGCGGAGGCAGAGGCGCACGCTCCCGGGC
>NW_012115322.1:4398935-4409873 GCF_000951035.1 Colobus angolensis palliatus | reverse complement strand
GCCGCCGCCCGGGCTGTTCCTGTAAGGCGGGGAGACAATGAGTAAACTCTCCTTCCGAGCGCGGGCGCTGGACGCCGCCAAGCCGCTGCCTATCTACCGCGGCAAGGACATGCCTGATCTCAACGACTGCGTCTCCATCAACCGGGCCGTGCCCCAGATGCCCACCGGGATGGAGAAGGAGGAGGAATCGGTAGGGACTCGAGTGTTTATTACCCCCCCTTCCCTCCTCCCCCCTCCCCTTTGTCAGTCGGGCCTCGCCATTCACAGAGCGCTTTACGCTCGCTGGAGGGCGCCGCTGCTGCTCTAACGCACGGGACTCTACGCCGGCGGAGTAGCGTAAACCCTCTCGGCTGGCGTAGCGCCCGCCCGCGGCCGCCATGTTGTTGCGTCCCAGTGTTGTGATTAGCTCGCAGCGCTGCTTACGCTGCCGTAAGGGGGCCTTGCCGTAAGCGGCGGCCGGGAATGGCGCAGGGGATGCGCTGGGCGCACTTGGCGTACGGTCTCTGTTTACCTTCCCACCTCCCTCCCCCAGGCGCGGGGCTAATTAATGGCGGGGTATTATTTGGCTAGGCAAGATGATTATTTTTTCCACTTTTAAATTTTGTATTGGGTTCTCTTTGAAATGACTGTGGAAGGGCGCTTTGAAAACAAACGTCTTCGTCCCAGCAATGTAATCATCCTGGCTTCCCCGCCCGCGACAGTGCAGCGGGATGAGGCGGTACAGCACTGCGGCGGGGGAGGGCGGGAGCCACAACTACCGAGCGGGTAGTAGCGTCCGAGAGCCGCCCGCCGGCCAGTTCAGCCGAGCCGACCCGAGCCGGGCGCGGGGCGGACGGGCTCTGACTGCTTCGCCGAGACGGCGGTGCTCCGTGCGCAGCGTTAGAGAGGAGCCGGGGATGCCCCGGAGCGAGCTGCCGGCGTAGCGTTGTCCTCGAGAATTGTCATTGCGAGGTGATCCTTAGAAGTTGAGGACCTAGTGCATCTAAATTGGCAGTTGTAATTTTGATAATACAGCACCTTTTGGGAAAACTGCTGCTTTTCCTCCGATGGGTTAAATTTTGCAGACGGTTGAATATCTGGCTTAACAGAGAGTGTTTATGACTCGAGTAGTGTTACTTGCTTGCGAAGTTCATAGTAACTGCACCCTCAAGAATTTCTTCAATGAACCTGCAGTCCCGCCTTATTGTCAGCCTCGGGTGTGTGTGGATTGGTTCTCTTGCTTCTGTGGCTGTCAAAAGGAAGCTCGAGGTTTCCGTGATTGGTTTTCTCTTTTGACTATTAATATTGCAGGAAATGCTTTTATGCCTTTGATTGGCTGGTCGAGTTCTGACCTCACTGTGTTACCCTGTTATTACTACTTTGCTCTGATTTAATCACATTTCTCTTTGATTACTTGAAAGTCTTACATTTTCAGTAGGAAATGAATATGGCCGTAGTATCAAGATGAACTTAACTGTGTGTATATAAACGTATATGTAATACATATATATACATGCACATATACATACATATGTGTGTGCATATATATATATAAATGTATATCATCAAAACAGCATTTATCTCTAAGGTTTGGAGGTGTGAGAACTTTTTTTTGTATGTGAGAACTCTTTTTTTTATATTTCAAACTTGACTCAGTTTTCCATGGGAAGGAAAATTAAGATAAAATTATATTATGTACAATAGTTAATTGCATTGAACCCTAATAAGCACAACTTTGGATATTTTTGCTATTTTGTGGGTCTTGATCCAAAAGAAAGATGGCCTTTAAAGTACTAGTATTGTGTGCAATTACTTGGATCCTATTATTTTAGAACTTGAGTCAAGAAATCTATTCTAGGCCAGGCGCGGTGGCTCACGCCTGTAATCCCAGCACTTCCGGAGGCCGAGGACAGCGGATCATGAGGTTAGGAGTTCGAGACGAGCCTGGCCAGTATGGTGAAACTCCGTCTCTACTAAAAATTAGTCGGGCGCGGTAGTGCGCACCTGTCGTCCCAGCTACTCAGGAGGCTGAGGCAGAAGAATTGCTTGAACCCTGGAGGCGGAAGTTGCAGTGAGCAGAGATCATGCCACTGCACTTCAGGACCGGGCAACAGAGCGAGACTCCGTCTCAAAAATAAGGAAATCTGTTCTAGAGTGAACAGTTAACTCCTGGAAGATATATTACTTTTTGCAATCACCAACATATATGGTCCTTAATATACCGCATATGTTTTGGTATTTTATCTTAATTTAGTAAGATTACTTGCAGAGTAACTTTTTCATACTTCATTAAAAATAAAAGTGCTTAACTCGTGTTGCAATTTTTTTGTTTGTTTGTTTATTTTTTGAGATGGAATTTCCCTCATGTTGCCGAGGCTGGATTGTCGCGATCTCGGCTCACTGCAAACCTCTGCCTACGGGGTTCAAGCGACTTTCCTGCCTCAGCCCCGCTGAGTAGCTGAGATTATAGGCGCCCACTGCCTCCCCCAGCTAATTTTTGTATTTTTAGTAGAGTTGGGGTTTCACCATATTGGCCAGGCTTGTCTCAAACTCTTGACCTCAGGTGATCACCCGCCTTGGCCTCCCAAAGTTCCGGGATTATAGGTGTGAGCCACCGCGCCTGGCGGCGCCTTGCATGTATATATTTTTGATACTGAATCTAGCTCTGTCGCCAAGCTGGAGTGCAGTGACGGGATCTCGACTCACTGCAGCCTTCACCTCCCGGGTTCAAACGATTCTCCTGCCTTAGCCCCTTCCCCCTCTGGGTTCAAACGATTCTCCTGCCTTAGCCTCTCAAGTAGTTCGGACTACAGGCACGCGCCATCGCGCCCAGCTAATTTTTGTATTTTTAGTAGAGATGGGGTTTCACCATGTTGACCAGAATGATCTCGATCTCTTGACCTCGTGATCCACCTGCCTCGGCCTCCCAAAGGACTGGAATTACAGGTGTGAGCCACCGTGCCCTGCCGCACCTTGCAATTTTTTATTAACTCTTTTAGAAAAAATTTTCAAAGTAGAGCATGAGTGCTAAACCTGGATACTTTTCAGTAGCCTACTTCAGTTGCCCAATTTTAAGGAAGAAGAAATCCAGATTCTGATAAAACGAGAGTTGAAACCCAGAACCTCTGATTAACTTTGTCCTGTCCTTTCTGCCTCTTTAATAAATGCTAAAAGTGGAGGTTCTTAAAATCAATTAAGCAAACCTTAACAGTTAAGATTTATAGTCTGAAGTCTTTTGCTTCCCAGAGTGTCCCAATTGGGGGCACTCAGTTTTTCTTTTTCATTCTTTTTTAAATATGTATGTCAGAAGACTTGTGTTTTCATGAGTGACAGCAAATTCATTTCTCTGGTCTACTTACAGGACTTCTGTTATTAAGGAGAATTACATATTTATAAAAATGGTTCTGCCTTGATAAATATTTCTAAGCAACAGTAAAATGTCAGACGTTTCACAAATGTTTTGTGTTTCACTTGAATTGTATTTTAAGTAACTTTCAATATCTGGATGTCCTTAACTCCTTATTTTTATAAGATTTTTTTCTTTTGAATCAGTAGGCTTGCAACGAACAAACCAACCTCGGCTTACGGATTCACAGTTGTTGCCGGGTGTCTCTGGGCTGTGCTGTCCTGCTTGGTTGGCAAAATCTTTTGAATCCTTCGTGGATGGCTTTTTCCCATTCCCTCGCTATCCCCACCCACCCTTATAATTAAGGCCTGTCTCCTCTGTGTAGCTATTGAACTATCATTAGACTTCGTTTATATAAACAAAGTCATTGACTAGATTTTGAGTTGCATTCTGACTGATTACATTCTAACAATGCCTGGATGAGGTGATTTGGGTTTTCTTGGGCATTGGTAACATTGTATCGTTGATAATCATGTCATCCTGTGTAGCCTCTTCTTTTGGACATGCAAACATCTTTTACTTATTTTCTTCCCTGTCCTTATTATCATAGTCCTCTGCTAAGAGCTGCCAGTTGGCATCCTCCTTTAACTTGGTCTTTGTAGTTCTCCTCACGACACTTAGTCTAGGTCAAGTACTGTACACTTAGGTTTATTTAGAATTTAGACCAGAAAAATCAGGCAACCAGCGGTTCTGCCACCTCCCCATGAGTGTTGTATAGTGGTAGTTGATGTTTTTACTAATACTTGCCATTTACTGAATACTTCATATATTCCAGATACTGTGTTAAGGGCTTTACATATATTGTTTCATTTAATCCTTTTTTAAAATAAACTTTCTTTGAGGTATAATTTACGTACAAAAACATACCTGTTTACATTGTGGAGTTTGATGAATTTTGACAATTGCATACGTGCGTGAAAACAAGATATAGAACATTTCCAACATTGGAAAAGTTCCCTTGTGCTCCTTTGCAACTAGTCCCTCTCCACTCATAGTTCCAAGCAACTGTTTATTTGTTTTCTTTTATTGTAGATTAGTTTGCCTTTTCTAGAATTTCATATAAATGGAATCATACTTTTTTTGTGTGTCTAGCTTACTTTGTTCAGCACGATACATTTAAGATTCATCCTTGTTGTATGAGTCTGTTCCTTTATATTGCTGAGTAGTATTCCAGTGAATTTGATATGCTATCTTTATGCATCTCTCTGATTTTTGAGTTGTTTCCGTTTTTGATTATCATTTAATTCTGGTAACAGCCCTATGAGATATTACTGTTTCTGTTTTATAGAGGAAAAACTGAAAGATCTTGCTGCTAGTGCAGGGCTGAAATTCAGACCCTTGACATTGGTGTGACAAAAGCATATACTCATAGTCATCATGCTGCATATTCAGGGTTCTTACAGAACCCAGAGTTACCATCTGAACTGTGATTAAGTTTATTATAGTTTTTGTAAGTCATATTTTACTTTTTATAATTTCGGAAGGCTTAAAAGTGGCCAATTTGGTTAGACTGTTAAATTATTAGGAAATGTAGTTTTTTCATTACTTAATTTGGTCTGACTTTTGCTCTTGGCTTTTCAGATTTTCTTTCTTTTTTCATAGGAGTTTGTTAACTTTGCTTTCCTCTGTATTGGCACCATTATGTTTATCCCTGTGTTTATGTTATCTTAAGCATGTAAGAAATTTGTGGGAAACTGTCCCATTTTATTGTTTAGATTTTTCTCCTGCTAGAATATAATGTCTATAAGGGCAAAGATCTTTGCTTATTTTGTTCATTAATATATTCCAAGTGCCTGGAACTGTGCCTGGCACATAATGCATGCTTGAAAAATGTTTGTTGAGTGTTGAATGGGCTTCTATTTCTTTTTTTGTTTGAAGAGCTATATTTGTGTCTTTCTTCCCCCTCCCCCAATATCTATCTATATAAAAAATTTATTAGCAGAATTTGATAAATTCTTCCTTCAGGAATTCTTTTTGGTTGCTTACTTTGGTACTATGTATACCTAAATATTATATCGTTGTTTCCTCTTGAGTCAGAGGCCTCTTTAAATATAGAATCTTTTCACACGCAGATATGGTTGCAGTATAAATCTTTAGCTTGTTTTAAGTAACTCTTATAGGTGTGTGTGGATTTGTGTGAGATACTTTTTCATACCAGAATGTACCAGTCTACATGAATCATGTGGTTCACCTTATTTTTAAAGAAGATCCATGACTAATTTGAATTGCCATATCTCCTCTCATGTGTTGTCTAATTTTTGCCATTATGTTCATATTTTAAGTGATACTTTGAATTCGTAGGGTAGGAATATTACCAATTTTGATACCTTTTCAGAATTGCTATTGGCACTAATATATTTCATGTTTCATAATGGAGAGGGTATAAAATGCAGTTTTGTAAATTGATACTGTAAAAACATGAAGCATTTCTTCTTTTAACAAAAGCAAATGACATGCCAGTTATTATCTAAATGCCAGTTGTTATCTAAATAAGATATTGGGAAACTAAAGTGTTCTGTATAGCAAAAGTATGTGTAAGGCTGTTTACTGAAATGTTGTTAGGAATAAAAGAAGATGCAGACTTTGATTTCGTGGAACTTAAATGAACCATTAAGTCCAAAAACATGTATCTGGAAAGTTAGCAAAAACTACAGGGTTAAGACAACCTGACAGACATCAAAAGAGCATTAGAGAAAGTTAAATGTTAGTGTAGTTGAGAGGCATGAGGTGATTCATTGTGTGTTATAGAGAAGGCTTCTTGGAGAGAGTCGTAACAATTTGGGCTTTCAGGTTTGGTTGTATGGTGTATGTTGAAGCAAATATTTGAGCATAGGAATATCTAAAGCAAGTTCTGAGGATGCTGAGTAAACCAAAGGAAGGTTCTTCCATGTTAGATGTTTTCTGTCAATCATTGCCTATTCTTCCTGTTTAGAAACTTCAGGAGGATAGCACTCTGACGTTGCTGACCGTATCATTCTCCTGTTTTTGTTTGGACATGCAGACATTTTTACTTCTGTCTTCGCATTCCTTTTATCCCTGTTACATCTTCAGCACTAGAAACTGTTTAAAACATAGAAGCACTCAGTAAATATTTGGTGAATGAAGGAGTAAAAATAGGGGTGGAGATAAGGTTGGAAAAAAGGTAGAATTATACTAAATTATAGATAGTTTTGAATGTTAGGCCTAGGAGTTTGTAGGGTGGTATAGATGAAAGACCACTGAAGTATGATTCTGGAGTTTTTGTTTCTAGTTCTGGTTGTCATGGGTTAGCCCGTTTATGCCTAAATGGGTTAAATGGCCATATAATTTGGGAAGTTGCTTAGCTTTTCTGAGCCTCAGATTGTTCATCACTACCATCACAGCTAACGTTTGAGTGTGTGTTTTTGAGTGTGTTGAGCATGTGCCAGGCACTTTGTTGAACTCAGTAGATGGTTTAGAGCTGATTGTAACAGTAGGACATACAGGTGTTACTACTTCTTTTTCAGAGGAAGAAACTGAAACTTTAGAAATTAAGTAACTCACTTAAGATCATCCATCTAAAAAAGAACATGCTAGAGACAGAATTTGAGCTCAGGCTGATTGACTCTGGGGCTCTTGCTTTACCGTTGTACTGCTTCATCTGTAAAATGGGTTGAAAACTAGAAAATATCTAAGGTCCATTATAGCTTTACTGTTCTATCATTTATTATCCCATTAAAAGTTCAAAATTCCAGATTCTTGAGATAGAGAGCATTATTGGTCTGGCTTGCATCAGGTATCTACCTCTGAATCTGCCATTCCAAGAGCAGGGGAAGTTAGGATACCTGTGTTGAGAAGTATTACCCTCCCAGCCGGGGAGCTGCCCTGAGAGATCTGCTACTGATGGTAATATAGCATGATCAAAAGTTAGGAAGTTAAAAGTGTTAAATTATTTTAGTCCATGGTTTGTCCCTAGGTGAGTTTGTATACTTAGTGTGTTTTTGCAAACCATAAATTTGTAAGATATTTTAATGAGCTTAGAATAATTTATATGTATTATGTTGTAAATGAAATTTGAATCAAAGACTGTAAAAGAAGTCTCCAGTGTCCTTTTAAAGAAAGCAAACTCGTCACACTTAATAATTTTCAAAGTCGTAAGGGATGAGTTTTGTGTGACCTTGCAGAAATTATTTAACCTTCCTGGCCCTTAGTTTTCTCATTTGTGAAATAGAATTGGACTGAGTGACCTTTAAGTACCTTTGACTCTGAAAGTTACTTGAACCTCTGAAACCACATGTCTATCTACTGGCATATTGTCCAGGATTATGATCAGATGAAAAGAACTAACAAACGTGACATTAAGTATTGGGAAGAAATTAATGCTTAAGGTTTAACTCTTTACTGCTGAGATGCTGTCGGTTTGGCTTGTTCTTTCATGAGGATCAATTACATTCATTTACTATATACTATTAATTTTTCCTAGAGCTCGGTAGAGCAGTCCATTCTGTATATAAGTTTTGGTTATGATTTCCTTGCTTTCATGAAATTTTCTTCACTATCTTTACTAGGCTTACTCATTGCTGTAAGTATTCTGAAGTTCAGTAGTACTTTTAGTCCTTACCACTTGAGTTTATTTTAATTTTCTAGTATCATTTTTCTCACTTGAGTGTGCGTGTAAGGGTGTGTGTGTGAATTTTATATATGTATGAGAAAGAGCGTGTGCACAAGAGAGAGTAGACACTTATTTCCCCAACAAGACTAAATGTCTTGAGGAGGGTATCATATCTGTTTTATTCAGTACCTAAGACAGGCAAGAGAGCAATTCAGGCACTTCTGTCACTTTCTATCTTAAGTGATAAAAAGTTTGTAATACAGGCACTTAGCGTGATGCTGGTCACTTGGGTTGAGTTTGGTTGTATTGGTAAACAATGCAGCTCTGCATCTTCATTTAGTTTTAAGTAGAGTTAGAAAAACAGTAATGGGTGCATAGAGACAGCATGAGGAGGAGAGGCTGATAGGAATAAGCCATGAAGGAGACCAGTGTAGATGGCAGAAGGTCCATCATGATTACATCGATTATTTGCCTTGTCTATACTATTTAAATAGGATAGAACTTTAAATTTACA
Source organism: Colobus angolensis palliatus (assembly GCF_000951035.1). Lineage (NCBI taxonomy): Eukaryota > Metazoa > Chordata > Mammalia > Primates > Cercopithecidae > Colobus > Colobus angolensis. Next base: position 4,401,404 of record NW_012115322.1, on the reverse strand, counting down.
TATTGTATCATGCAGAACTGCTTCTTACAGGGTTAACACTGTGGAGGAAGATGCCATTCACTTCCAGTTTCTCCTCAGCGCTATTTCATTGTATCTGTCTGCTTTTAGGTTTTTGGTTTTACTGTCAGCTGCTGTTGCTATAAAGTCAGGAATGCAGAGTGGAGAGTCAGCCCTATCTGCTACCTCTCTAACTCCTATTTTGCTTCCCTGATTGCTTGCTTTTTTTATTTTTTTAAATGGGCTAAGGACAAAGGACTCTTGGTTGGGGAGTCAACAAGCAGCATTCAGTTTTGCAGCTAATTCGGTGCAGTTGTTGGAACTTTGAAATTGTGATTTAGGTTCCAATTCTGGCCTCTGCCACTTTCCTTACGGGTGAGGTAAATTACTTAACCTCATTTACCCCATTTCCTCATCTGTTTAATAAGCATCTGAAAAGTTAGTTTTAAAGGTTACTTTTTTTTTTTTTTTTTGAGACAAGGGTCTCGCTCTGTCATCCAGGCTGGAGTGCAGTGGCGCGGTCTTGGCTCACTACAACCTCCGCGTCTCCGGTTCAAGTGATTCTCCTGACTCAGCCTCCCGAGTAGCTGGGACTATAGGCGTGCACTGCCAGGCCCAGCTGATCTTCGTATTTTTAGTAGAGATGGCGTTTCACCATGTTGACCAGAATGGTCTCGATCTCTTGACCTCGTCATCTGCCCGCCTTAGCCTCCCAAAGTGCTGGGATTACAAGTGTGAGCTACCATGCCCAGCCAAGATTACATTTTTTTAATAAAAACTTAAGTCTGTGTCTTATAGGCAACACCCATTTTTTTGGTAACAATTTTTCACTTATACAGGATAACAAATGTGAAGGTTGATGGGAGAGTAAAATGTAGAGTATTCCCATACATTATTCTGTGATAGAGTTTCACATTTTTTTCTGATGCCAATTAAACATTTTTACAGCTTGAGGCCAGGAGTTTGAGACTAGCTTGGGCAACATAGTATGACTCCATGTCTACAAAAAATAAAAAAATTAGCTGGGTGGAGTGGCATGTACCTGTAGTCTCAGCTACTTAGGAGGCTGAAACTGGAGGATTCCTTGAGCCCAGAAATTCAAGGCTGCAGTGAACTGTGATAGGGCCACTGCACTCCAGCCTGGATGACAGAGTGAGACTGAGACCCTGTCTCTTAAAAACAAGCAAACAAAAGAGAGCACTTCCGAACATTACAAGTTAATATGTGTGTTTTCCTCCTCCTTTCTCTGTTTTCTGGCACAGCAGTTAACAACCAAATTGATTTTAAAAACTAAAGACCTTGAAATTTTTTTGCTAAGAGATCTGACTCTTCAGTTAATCCATAGAGTAATAATTGGGCCCTGAATAATTAATAAATTTTGTTTTTGTTCTTCAGAATGTTTTTTTTTTTTAGGGTAGATAGTTATGGGGAAGATAAGTTTTAGTGATGAAAATCTATGCAGTGGGTGTTGTACACTAGAGAAGTGAATGAAGAGAGACATTCCAGTATACCATTGAATTCCTGGATGAACACTTTTGTTTGGAAACTTTCAAAAGTATGGTATTGATGAGGGTAGCCATGCCATTTATTTGATTCTTGAGATGTTTCTCAACTGGGGCACTATTAGCATTCGATTTGTAGTTGGTTGTATGGGATGGTCAAGGCAAAACAAGAAGTTTGTTACCTCTGTCTTCTGCCCATTAATTTCTGGAATATTCTAGTTGAAATAACACCAAAATGCTTCCTCCTTCAATTTCCAAGTGAAGGGTATTGGCATCTGATTTGAGAATTATGATCCAGGGCCTCTTAACCTTTTTTTGGTGACATGGACTCTTTTGGCAGTCTGGTGAAACTCCTCAGAATGATGCCATAAATGCATAAAATAAAATCAGATAAATCAATTATATTGAAATATAGTTATCAAAATAAACAGTTTTTAATATATGTGCTTTATTAACACATTAAGTACAGAATATACAGTGGATCTAGTTATCGTAAATTCAAAATAGTGATAAATATAAACAGTATTTTGACATAATTTGACTTGAAAAGATCCAGGATTTCTGTTGGTATTGCTAGTACTACTGTGGTCTGTTGTCTACATTAGGAATTGAAGGAAATGTTAAATTTGTTAGAAGTGTGTGTTTTCTCATCCAAGTTCATGGACCCCTTAGTTCTTTCTATGGATGTTTTGGGAACCTATGACCTGAGATTCAGAAATCTTCAGGAGAATTTGCATGGCCCAAATGGCAATCTCATTCCTGTGTCGTCTCAAAAGCATACAGGCTGCAGATTTTATTCCCATTACTATACAGGAGATGGTACTGTAGACAGAATTGTCTTATTTTCACGTTTAACACATTTACTACTAGCTTTTTAAAATTGAAAAATAATAGATCCACATGATTTAAATATAAAAATTTAACAGCACAAAAGCACACATAAAAAGTGTCTTTCCTTCCTCAGCTTTAC
>NW_012115322.1:4391920-4398885 GCF_000951035.1 Colobus angolensis palliatus | reverse complement strand
TTTATAGAACTTGCACATATTCTTGGCCAAAAGTGGCTACCTCAAAGCTTCTAATTTTATTTTTTATTTAGGCAGCCAGCTTTGGCTGAGAATAGTGATTCAGTTTCATTTTTAAATTTCCGGGAGATGGAATATGATTGGCCTAGTTCAGGTCAAACATCTAGCTCAATAAAGTTAACTGTGGCTGCAATTAGGGTGAGATGATTTACCAGCTGGGCTGATGGCAGCACACTCTTGTGGGAAAGAATGGGAGAGAATGGTAGAGTAGAGAGTTGATACATGGGACAGACTACTCAAAAGGTGTATCTATTGTGTTTTTGTATTATTACTATTATTATTTATTTATTTATTTTTTGAGACGGAGTCTCTCGCCCAGGCTGGAAAGCAGTGATGCAATCTCAGCTCACTGCAAACTCCACCTCCTGGGTACCTGCCATTCTCCTGCCTCAGCCTCCCGAGTAGCTGGGACTACAGGTGCCCGCCACCACGTCTGGCTAATTTTTTGTATTTTTAGTAGAGATGGGGTTTCACCGTGTTAGCCAGGATGGTCTCGATCTCCTGACCTCATGATCCACCTGTCTTGGCCTCCCAAAGTGCTGGGATTACAGGCTTGAGCCACCGCGCCTGGCCTATGTGATCTTAAAGTTAGCTTTTTAATCTAGACTTACAGGGTCAGGCAATTTTAATTTTAAATTCCTTCCCTTTAATATCTCTGAGGAATTGAGAATTAGCAGAATGTAGCTTTCTGTTCATTGTAGTTTGGATAGCAAACCTTAACTCGTCATTCCTAAGTGGTGGTTTGGTTGTCAGCAAAGCCTTGCATTGTGCATAGGACTTTTGCTTGTATTCCTATTTTTATACAAAAAAAAAGAAGTCAGATTAATTATTAAGTGACTTGTCAGTGTTTTTACTGTAATATTTATTTATGGCCTCAAGTAGTAACTTGAGTCAGAAGAACAACAATAAGATACCCTTTTGAAGAAAGCCATCCTATTCAGGTACCATGTTGGCAAGCCTGATATTTCATATGGACTGCACTGTCTTATACTTTCACTGTTGTTGTTTGTGATGTTTATTCATTCAGTAACTTAGCCCCATAAGCAAAGGGACCTTGTCTTTGTTACCTTTGTATACTTGATCATTTGGTATAGATGGTGTATTGGTATTTGCTCACTAAATATTTGATGACGGAATGTACAGCACCTGCCATGTGCTTTAGACACAGAAAGGAGTAAGGTGTGGTACCCATTCACAAGCAGCTTATGGCTTAGTAGGAGAGAAAAGAGTTTTACACAGATGAACACATTTTAATGTGTTAATGTGGAAAATGAAAATGATACTGTGGAAATTTATTTCATGAGGGACATGATTTGGGCCAGAGTTTAAATATCAATTCATGTAATAGCTAATTGACTTTAATATACTATTGAATTCGTTTTTACAGATTAGTCTTGAAATGATTCCTGTATGCCAGAATGCCATGAGTTTTTTTTTTTTTAGATGTCTGTTGTTACATTCATAGAGGGAAGTGTGTGTGACACCCAGTAGAGTTGTTAAGAGAGTTGAGACAGTTTTGGGATCTAGTGTAGATTCACCTTTTAGGACAGGCAGAATTATATTATGAACAGTGCCTATTGAACGAGTTTGGAAGAACAGAAACTGTTACGGAGGATGGTAAAGGAACAGTGCTCTTCAAGTAATGCATAGGTTTTACTTAATTTTGGTTTAAAGTGTCGGGTCACTTTCTGTAAAACCAAGTACTTGGAAGAAGATTGTTTATGTATTATAGGTGCTTGGTCAGTAGGAGTTTATTTGAAATAGCCTAACCACCTTGCAGAGTTCAACAAGGCTTTCAAAATACCTCCCCAAAAAATTTCCAAAGATTTAGGTCAGTGATTCTCAAGCTTTAGCATGCTTCAGAATCACCTAGAGGGCCTGTTAAAACACAGATCACTGGGTCTTATTCCCCTTAGTGTCCGATTAAGTCTAGAATAGGGCCTGGGAATTTGCATTTTTAAGAAGTTCCCAGGTGATCCTGGTGCTGCTTGTCCCATCTCTGAAAACCACCAGTTTAAGAGGTAATATTGTTGTTCTTATCTTGGCCACACACCAGAATATCTGGGATGCTTTTATAAAGTAGACTTAAAAGCTTTGTCCTAGATCTGCCAACCAAATCACAAGTTAGGCATGATTCTGAATTCAGTAGAATTGATTTGTCTAGGTAGAGAAAAGGGATTGGCGTGTGTGCCCATGATCCATGCCTTTCTGCCTTACCATTTTACCACACCTTTCAGGGTTTCTTTCCTTGTGATCTAATTCATTGGCTTTCAAATTCTTTTTGACTATGACTAATTGTGTGTGTGTGTACGCGCATGCGTGTGTAACTGAAATAAAGTGCGCTTTGACAGACATATCTGTATTATACATATACTAATACAATTGATTTTTATTATTCGAGATAGTTATGTTCTGTTATGTTGCCATGAGCACAGAATTATTTCATACCTAAGCCGTTGCTCCTAGGGGAAATACAGGGTTAAATTCTTGCTAGACCCTGGTCACAACAGTTTCATTTGCTGATCAGTTTGTAACTTTGTTTTATGTATGTTTATGTTTTTAAATTATCTATTTAAAACACATTGTTGATTCATTGACATTGAACTCACAGCCAGCAGCACTGTAACTCATGTCTGAGGGAAGCTTATGTAACACATGTATTTTCTCCATAAGGCACATCACAGTCCTCTTGTGCTGAGGGACACTGGACTACACTTCAGCACCATACTTGGAGGCCCCTTTAGACAGTGAAATTACCCACAAAAGGGATAAAAATGTGAAAAACATGGCACTAAGTAGAACATGAAAAGGATGCTTGTTTACAGTATGAGAGTTGAAACAAGATGTCAGAGTGTCACCTTGTTTGACCTCAGCTGGGAATATATGTCAGGTGGGCAACGCAAATATTTCACTGTTCTGCACGTGTCTACAAGTGACTGAGAAAGTGTCACAAATAAAATTTAGCAAGTAGGCGAATTTGCAAATAAGGAATTTGCAAGTAATGAAGATTAGCTGTGTGTGTGTGTGTGTGTATATATATATATATGCATTTTTCCCTTTTCAGTTCTATTTTGTTAAAAATAATTTTGTTCATGAGCTACTAGATTGAATTCATGATTCACTAGTGGTTCAGCTCACAGTTCGAAAAACACTGCTTTACTTAATTCAGCAGCATGGTTTATATATTATTTACTACTTATGCAATGATAAGTGATAAATGATATTAAACTGTATATGTGTTATATAGTTTATTTTGTATGATTATTATAGTTTATTATTAAAAGATATATCTTTTAATAATATATAAAAGATACTACTTTGTGTAGTAAACATAGAGTTTAGTCTTAATGAGGAACTTGGGTTTTGCAGGGTACAGCGTCAAGTTTGTATTTGTAATAGATCATTATTAGATGGACTGTGGAGGCAGTGCATGGGTGGTGGCGGTGGCAGAAGACTAGAGACAAAACTAGTTATGAGTGTACTGAACTGTGATTTCTGACTTCATTTTCAGCAAATTTACGGCGGAATAAAAACAATTTGGATACTTTGTGGATTAAGGAGTTTCATTTAAATCTTCATCTTATGTCAGGGTTTCTTAACTGAGGTCTTTGGTACCTAGATAGACTTAATGGGTTCTGTGAACTTTCTGGGTTTGTTTTGTTTTGTTACCACAGTTTCATATGGATGTTCACCACTTCCCTTCCAGAGAATCATCAGACCTAGGGTAAATGACCCTGATGACGCATTAAGGAGGTTAAGAATCTCATTTTAGGTGGTAATGCAGATTGCTTTTTTTTAAAAAAAATAGTTAATCTTCATTACATATGAATCACAAAGGTTTAAATTTTCTGAGAAGTCTGAGGAGGTATTTTAGAGTTTTAGACTGAATTTATACTGATGTGAAATGCAGAATTTTACTTACTGATTCTTCGTTGTTTGTGGAAGCATATTACTGATGAATGTAAATATATTGAATATAAAGAATATTATTACTTTTAAACACTAAAGTAAATCTAGATATTGTGACTAGGCACACTGGCTCATGCTTTTAATCCCAGCCCTTTGGTAGGCTGAGACAGAAAGATCACTTGAGGCCAGGAGTTTGAGACCAGCACAGGCAACATAGCAGGTCTCTACACAAAAAAATTTTTTTAAATCGATACCATTTGCTTGTATTGCAGTGGAATTGTGTTTAGAAACAGTGGCATAAATAAAAGTTGCCCTTTATTTACTGTTAGGACATTAACACAGCATGGGAAGGTGCTGATTCTGTAGTGTGATAAAACAGTACAGATGGTCGTTGCAAATGTACTCAACCACCTGAGCATATCTTGAGGTAGTTAATTTCTCTGTAAACTAGAAAAATGAAACCCCAGATTGTTCACATTATATTATTCTGTTTTTGGAAACACTCTTCCGTTATTAGAATATCATGTATGTTCATTTGTAAAAAATTCAGAATATGCAGAAAAAGTGTGAAGAAGAAAACACAAATCCCTTAAACTCCCACTTCTCTGAGATATCCCTGTGGTTGACCTTTGGGTGAATGTACGTCCTTCCATACTTTTTATCTATGTAATATATTTATATGTAAATAGGTATATGTGTGTAAGAGAGAAAAAGAAAGAGAGGTTTGTTTTTTAAAATCTACTTGAGATTGAAAAATTTGGGGAAAGAATTTCTTTAGCTCATTTTGAGCCATCCCTTCAATTATTGGATTAGCTTTATTCACTGTAGCCTGAGACATGGGTGGTATACGAGAATGAATGGCAGCTTGTATTGGGTCACTGGTTTAAAGGGAGCTTGAGAGGAAGGAATAGTCGTTTTCCAAAACAAGGAAATTTTAAATATAGATATAGTCATTAAAGTAATTCCTGTGTGCTGAGCATCAATTCTTATTTTTTTATTACTGTAGCTAGTGGTCTGGTGTATCTGTTGACTGTAATCTGTTCAGTTCCATATTGAGGGAAATTGATATATCAGTCAAGAGTTTTTTTTTCAATCCTTAATAAAAATGTTTCTGGTTTTTGATTTAAAGTTAAGTAGATTTCCGCCTTCAAGTTAATTACCTCATTTTTTCCATAGAACTTGTGTAGTTCTAGTATACACTGCTTTGTAGATCAGTGTATTCATTCAAGTAGATATCCAGTTGTCTAAACATCATTTAAAAAAATAATATTTTCTCCCTACTATGAGATGCCACCTTCATCATATTTGAATTTTTTAAGGTCATTTGGTGTATATTTTAACTTTTAATTTTGTTCTGTTTAAATTTTCCTTCAAAATTTTTTTCGTGTGCAAAAAAACTTTAAATCATTGTTTTATCTTTTTAAAGATAAGATTATGAATTGTTTATTATCTCATCTTTCATCATTTATTTTTATATCTGGTAGAGCTAGTCACTTCCCCTTACTCATTATTCTGCTTTTTCAGAGTTTACTGGCAGTTGTTTCTTATTTTTTCATATGAACTTTTTCATTGTTTTGTCTAAGTCCCAAAAATAATGTTGGCAATTTTACTGGGATTCACCATACTTTTATCAATTAGCTTATAGAGAATTGATATCTTTATGATGTTGACTTCTGTTTTGGAATGTGGCTTGTCTCTTCATTTGTCAAAGTCTAATGTGTATCCTGTTAGAGGATTGGTTTTGTGCATTTTTTGTTGAGCTTATTCCTAGGAATTTCATCTATTTAGTATTGTAAATGGAATCTTCTCTCTCATTATACCTTATAACTTCTTAAAGCTATTGATTTCTATATGTTAATTTTATATCCTGCAACTTTATTAAATTGTTTGTACTAGTTTTTGCACTGATTCTCTTATGTAATTGAGTTAGATACCATATCACCCCCTAGTAGAGATAGTTCACCTCTGCTTTTCCAAATAGTATACTTTTAATTACATTTCCCTGTTCTGTTCGCAAATACTTACAATTCTGTGTAAAATAGTAGTGGAGATAATGGGCATTTTTGTTTTGTTTCTGAACTTAATGTGAATATCTCTAGTGTTTCTTTGTTAAATACGTTGTAGATAATTTTGTATTGATTTATAGATGTAGAAAACAGTATATATATATTTATAATAGCATATAATACATATGTATGTAATACATAAAAGTATATAACATGTAAAGAATCTTCAGTGTATCTATCATAAATGAATGTTGAATATTCTCAAATGCTTTTTTGGCATCTGTGGAGATTACCATATGATTTTCCCCTTGGGTGTATTTATAATTAGTGATGAATATTATAATATTGAACCATACTAGCTTTCCTAGAATGAATTCCATTTGGTAATGAGGTGTTACTTTTTTAAAAAAATGTCTTTAGTTTTATTATTTGCTTTCCTGCAAAAAGACTTTATAGAACTTGCACATATTCTTGGCCAAAAGTGGCTACCTCAAAGCTTCTAATTTTATTTTTTATTTAGGCAGCCAGCTTTGGCTGAGAATAGAGATTCAGTTTCATTTTTAAATTTCCGGGAGATGGAATATGATTGGCCTAGTTCAGGTCAAACATCTAGCTCAATAAAGTTAACTGTGGCTGCAATTAGGGTGAGATGATTTACCAGCTGGGCTGATGGCAGCACACTCTTGTGGGAAAGAATGGGAGAGAATGGTAGAGTAGAGAGTTGATACATGGGACAGACTACTCAAAAGGTGTATCTATTGTGTTTTTGTATTATTACTATTATTATTTATTTATTTATTTTTTGAGACGGAGTCTCTCGCCCAGGCTGGAAAGCAGTGATGCAATCTCAGCTCACTGCAAACTCCACCTCCTGGGTACCTGCCATTCTCCTGCCTCAGCCTCCCGAGTAGCTGGGACTACAGGTGCCCGCCACCACGTCTGGCTAATTTTTTGTATTTTTAGTAGAGATGGGGTTTCACCGTGTTAGCCAGG
>NW_012115322.1:4348203-4391870 GCF_000951035.1 Colobus angolensis palliatus | reverse complement strand
GCCAGGATGGTCTCAATCTCCTGACCTTGTGATCTGCCCACCTCGGCCTCCCAAAATGCTAGGATTACAGGTGTGAGCCACCACGCTTGGCCAATTTTTTTTTTTTTTAATTGCATAAAATAGTACTGGGTAAAAAAGCACTGTGGATATAGTTGCTTAATAGTTTGTATTTTTAGTAGAGATGGGGTTTCACCATGTTAGCCAGGATGGTCTCAATCTCCTGACCTTGTGATCTGCCCACCTCGGCCTCCCAAAATGCTAGGATTACAGGCGTGAGCCATCACGCTTGGCCAATTTTTTTTTTTTTAATTATTTAATGCAAAATTTATGGCTGTAGCTAGCAAAATTCCAGTTTTACTGTACAGATTAAGTTTTTTTTTTTGGTAAGAATCTATCTTACCACTGAAGCCTGGATCATCACTGGTGTCTTATTCACTCTATAGCAGTAGTCCCCAACCTTTTTGGCACCAGTGACCAATTTTGTGGAAGATAATTTTTCCATGGATGAGGGTGGGAGATGATGGTTTTGGTATGAAACTGTTTCATCTCAGATCATCAGGCATTAGATTTTCATAAGGAATGTACAACCTAGATCCCTTGCATGTGCAGTTCACAATAGGGTTCACACTCCTATGAGAATCTAATGTCGCCACTGATCTGACAGGAGATGGAGCTCAGGGGGTAATGCTTGCTTTGCCCTCTGCTCACCTCCTGCTGTGTGGTCCATGGTCCAGGAGTTGGAGACCCCTGCTCTATAGTACATGTTTTCAGTGGTTACTTGGAGCTAAGAAAGATCCTAAAGGACTCTGAGTCACCTACTACTCAGTTCCCCAAAAGAGGAGGCTCTTACTCTTAGTATAGGCATACTGTTGTGTATTACATGGACTTTTCAAAGAATTAGAGCTTAGTATTTTATGTATAGTGACATTATTTTAGCCAGACTTTTGTGTTTGAAAGATACTGTTAAAAATAATTTTTTTAGGCTGGGCACAGTGGCTCATACCTGTAATCCCAGCTGTTTGGGAGGCCCAGGTGGGTGGATTGCTTGAGTCCAGGAGTTTGAGACCAGCCAGGGCAACATGGCTAAACCCTGTCTTCACAAAAAATACAAAAATTAGCCAGGCATGGTGCTGTATGCTACTCGGGAGGCTGAGGTGCAAGGATCACTTGAGCCTGGGAGGTCAAGGTTGCAGTGAGTTGTGATTGCACCACTGTACTCCAGCCAGGGCAACAGAGTGAGTCAATGTCTCAAATAAATAAATAAACACAAACATTTATTGAGGTATAATTGACATACAAACTGCACACATTTCAAGTGTGCAATTTGTTGTGTTGACATTTGTGTTACACCTGTTTTCACAGTCAAGATAATCAACATATCTCATCTCCCAATCCCTCTACCTCCTGGTCTTCAGGCAAACACTCATCTGCTTTCTGTTACTGTGGATTAGTGGTTTGCATTTTCTAGAATTTTATATAAATGGACTCAGTATATACTCTTTTCTTTGCTCTAGCTTCTTTCACTCAGCATAAATTTTTTTTTTTTTTTAGATTAATACATACTGCAGCTTGTATAAGTAGTTCAGTCCTTTTTGTTGCTGAATAGTATTTCAATTTATGGCTGTATCACAATTTGTCTATCTTTAGAGTGATGTCTGGCTTTGATCTGTTTTCCTTTGTTTGGGGTAAATAAATACCTGAAGGTGAAATGCCTTCATTGTATAGTAGTTATATTTAAAAGGTTTAACTTTAAAAAGAAAGGATCAAACTGTTCTCCAGAGTGGTTCTACCATAAAGATACTTTGAGACATTTATGTGGTTTAGAACCTTGCTACTTGAGTTTGGTCTGCAGATACGCATTACCTGAGAGCTTGTTAAAATGCTGAACCTCAGGTCCCATTCTAGGCCTGTGAAATCATTGTGTCTTATTCACAACTTCAGATCTAATTCTTGGTTATTTTCGTATATGGGTATCTTGGAATAATCTGTATGGGTTATCTGTCTACCCTTAGTATTCAAGGAATGCAAAATAATTTTAGAAATGACTTTGTAAATCAATAAGTAAATTAACTGAACATCAACTAATGTTTTTAAAAGTCAAATACCAGTAATTTATTCACCTACTGTTTTGAATTACTTTTACTACTGTCATTTCCATTCTCGAGTGAGTATTTAAGCTACATTCATGGTAGTGTCACCTTTCTAAGTTGGTGTTGAAGATCGTGGTCTTACTTATTAGCATTAGGAAATTGTTGGTTGAAAACAAGGTTTTCAAAAACCCAAGAATTAGATATGGGAACAAAAGAGTAAACATTTGTTGCATTATCGAGTGGTACAAGTTAGCATTATATGACTTATAATTAAGTTTTCCAAAAGTTGATTTATAATTCAGATATTCTAGAATTATGATGTTTAGGATAACAGTTTTCTGCACAAGATTGTTTTCACTTTTATATTTCGGTTTAAGATATCAGTTACTCAGTCCGTTAAAGCCCTGCACTCACACCTCTTCTTCATACCCCTCACAGGCAGTTAAGATACAGCAGCTATGAATGATTCAGTTCTTACTCATTTAAAATTTAACACAGCTGTTTTTCAGGAGAAAAAAATCTTTACCCTGTTATTACATTCTAAAAGGAATTTATAGTAAATGGGCACTTACCTGTTTAGGTGATAAATGTCTTTAAATATAGTTTTACAGAAAAAACAAACATCAATAATGCTACTGCTTATTTTATTGATTTTAAGCTAAAGCTGATGTGTTTCTTTGGGAGGCAAAGTTAATGAAACTTATATAATGTTACCTACAAGCCAGTATTTAGAATATTAGTGAATTGGATGGATAGCATGTTCTTTAGGCCATGTTTTTCAAATTGTCTGTGGTGAAAGACCAGTTTTTATGGTGTTGTTTTTATTTTTGTTTTTTTGAAACAGGGTCTTGCTCTGGGTCAGCCCAGGCTTGAGTGCAATGGCATGATCATGGCTCACTGTGGACTTCATCCCCTGAGCTCAAGCCATCTTCCTGCCTCAGCCTCCTGAGTAGCTGGGATTACAGCCATGCTTCACCATGCCTGGCTAATTTTTTGACTTCTTTTGTAGAGACTCCTGCCTTGGCCTCCCAAAGTGCTGGGATTACAGGCATGGGCCACCGTACCAAGCCAGAGGACAAATTTTAAAAAAACATTTAATTTATTGCATACCAATACTTTTGTCAGGTACAATAAAAATATGGAAAAAATAAAGATGTAGAAAATACAGTTCACAATTTTTAAATTGTTTCAGCACATAAAATTACTCTGATTGCTTTAAACTCTCCTAAATGCTTACACTGAATTTTGTACTTCTGGAGAGTTGCAGTCTGAGTAGCACTGCCTTAAACTGGTGGTTCTCAGAATGTAGTCCCAAATGCACAGCGTCATCAAACACCACCTGGGAACTTAGAAATGCCAGTTGCCTGGTTTCATCCCAGGCCTACTGAATCAGAAATTCTGGTGATTTGGCTCAGCAGTGTGTTGAAACAAGACCTATAGGTGATTCTGAAGCTGAAACACATGAAACTTTAATAAGCCATTGTTAGACTTTTTTTTTTTTTCATGCTCAGAAGGTGTTTCCTTCTAAAATGCTGATTATCTATGCTTTTTTGAGTAGGAGCCGGATAGCGCTTTTATAAGTCTAAACTCTCTTGGAGTGCCAACTATGTAAATGAAAGACTGAAAGACATGAGTGGTTATAAGTTAAATCTGTCACAGCTTCTTAGAAAGGAAATAATATGTGTAATTGAAGACTGATATGGTTGAAAATATATGTGCTTAATGAAAAGGAAAATTCTGGTGTTTTCAGATACCAGTAGGATGGGCCACGTTATTAAAATTCTGTTGATAGAATTGAGAAGCCTGTCTTTGCTGTTTCATAGATGAATGAAGACTTTGCCAATCAAAACTCTTCATCGTTGTCAGACCTCAGGGTCTTATAGCAACTGAATCAGACAGCCCCAAGTTGGATGCGTGGCAGGTTGTTTCAGTACAAAGTAAAAGGAACTAGCACACTGTTACGTTTCAAACCACTGGAGATTGAAATGGGGTCTTTACAGAGATTGTCTGGATTCTGTTTTTCACTTCAGTGTCCTGTTGTTTGTAACTAGTATATAGAATTACAGTAGTTTTTTTGTGTGTATATTGATTTTGTATCCTTCAATATTGCCAAACTCACTTTTTCTAGTAGTTTTTTTTTTGGAGATTCCATCAGATTTTCTGCATAGAGGATCATGTGGTCTGTGAATAAAGGCAGTGTTACTTCTTCCTGTCTCAGTCTGGATGTTTATTCGCTTTGTTTTCTTGACTCTTCCCCACTGCTTTTCTTTTGTCAGATGATTACACTGACTAGAAATTCCGGTACAGTATTGAATAGAACTGTTGAGAAGGCTATCCTGAGAAAAATAGTTAGTATTTCATTTCTGTGTGATGTTAGTTGTAGTTTTTTTTGTAATGCCCTTTATCAGATTGAGGACATTCTCTTGTAGTTCTGGTTTTCTGTGAATTTTTGGAATGGATGTTGGCTTTTGTCAAATGCTTTTTCTGTATCTGTGGCGGTGATCATACATTTTTTGTTGTTTTTGTTTTTTTTGAGATGGAGTCTCGCTCTGTTGCCCAGGCTGGAGTGCAGTGGCATGATCTTGGCTCACCACAACCTTTGCCTCCCGGGTTCAAGCGATTCTCCTGCCTAAGTCTCCTGAGTAGCTGGGACTACAGGCACACACCACCATGCCTGGCTAATTTTTTTATTTTTAGTAGAGACGGTGTTTCACTATGTTGGCCAGGCTGATCTCGAACTCCTGACCTCGTGATCCACCTGCCTCGGCCTCCCAAAGTGCTGGGATTAAAGGCATGAGCCACCACGCCTGGTTTCAGTTTTTTTTTTTTTTAAACTTATTAATATGGTGAGTTACATTTATTTTGAATGTAAGTCAATCCTGCCTTCCTGGAATAAGCCCCATTTGGTCATGTATTATCCTTTTAATGTATTATTGGATTCTATTTGCCACATTTTTGTTTAGAGTGATTGCATTTCAGCTCGTAAATAGGTATTTGTCTGTAGTTTTCTTTCCTTCCAGTATCTTTTTCTAGTTTTAGGATCAGTCGTACTGGCCTCGTGGAACGAGTTGGGAAGTATTCCTTCCTCTTCAGTATTTTGGAAAAAATTGTGTAGAGTTGGTATTGTTTTTCTCCTTAAATATTTGGTGAAATTCACCAGTGAAGCCATCTGTTTCTGGAGTTTTCTTTGTGTGAACTTTTAAAGTACAGTTCGGTTTCTTTAATAGGTATAAGGCTATCAGTTTCTTCCCAAGTGAGCTTTGATTGTTTCATTTCAAGGAATTTGTCCTTTTCAGCTAGTTGTTGAATGTATTGTCATGAAGTTGAGGTATTACCTCTTGTTTGTGATATTGGTAATTTGTGCCTTCTCACTTTTTTTCCCCCCCAGTCTGGCTAGAGGTTTATCAATTTTATGAATTTTCTTAAAGAATTAGCTTTTGGTTTTATTCATCTTTCTCCGTTGATTTTCTGTTTCATATTTTATTGATTTCTACTTTGATCTTATTTCCTTTCTTTCTTAGAGTTTATTTTGTTCTTCCAGTTTTTTAGGGTAAATGTTAAGACCTTTTTCTGTTCTAATACAGGTGTTTAGTGCTGCAAATTTTTTTCCTGTGTGCTGCTTTATTGCATATTACATCCTGTTGTATTTTCATTTAGTTCAGAATAGTTTCTAATTTATTTCTCTTTTGATTTCTTTGAGCCATAGGTTATTTAGAAGTGTGTTACTTGATTTTCATCTCTTATGTTTCAACCATTTACATTTAATATGATTTTTAGTAAGGTTAGGTTTGACTCTGTCTCTTACTAGTAGTTTATTCTGGTTTTGTTCCCCTCTCCCTCTTTATCTGCCACCTTTTGGATTGAATATTTTTAATGAGTCTCTTTTAATCTCCATTGAATATTACACTGTTGGGTGCTGGATATTTTTGTATTCGTGTAAGTGTCCTTGAGCTTTGTTCTGGGATGTAGTTAAGTTACTGGTAAAGGCTGGGCATGGTGGTTCACACTTGTAATCCCAGCACTTCGAAAGGGCAAGGTGGGAGGATTGCTTGAGGTCAGGAGTTTGAGACCAGCCTGGGCAACCTGGCAAGACCCCATCTCTACAAAAGAGAAATTTTGAAAATTAGCCAGGTGTGATGGTGCAAACCTGTGGTCCCAGTTACTCATGAGGCTGAGGCAGGAGAATCACTTGAGCCCAGGAGATCGAGGCTGCAGTGTGCTGTGTTGGCACCAAAGCAGTCATCCGAAAGAGTTTGAGGAACTGGTGCCTGTTCCTAGCAAGACTGGAAAAACCTCAAAATTTGTGAAGTTACTTGTAAATAGTTTGATACCTTTGGGTTTTGCTCTTTTAATTTGTTAGGGAGTCTGAAGCACTGGTCATTCTTGGGTTAATTATTCTCCACTACTGAATCAGTATTTTTTGCTGAGTACTCTATCCAGTGCCCTTTAAATTTTGAGGGTTTTCAGTCTTGTTAGGAACAGGCATTGTGTTCCCTCAAACTCTTTTGGATGGTTGTTTCTCCGGCCTCAGGTAGTTTCTTCACACAGCTGTGCTGATCAGTATACTACTAAATACTCCAGGGAACCCTCTTTCGCGCTTCTGGGTTCTTTCTCCATGCAGTTCTTTTCCTCTTTGGTACTCTGTCCTGTGAACCTTAGCTGCCTTGGTCTTCTGAACTCTGTCTCAACTCATGAAGTCTACTGAGCTTCATGATGCCTTCTGCCTCAGTTTATTCTCTTGCTCCGTACTCTGGGAACTAACTACTGAGGCAGCCATAAAGATTACTGGCCTTCATTGCCTGATGTCCATTGTCTTAAAACCCATTGTTTATTACTTTGTCAGGGTATTTTGTTGGTTGCATCAGGTGGAAGGGTGAATTTGGTCCCTGTTACTCTATCTTTTTTTCTTTTTTTGTAGTTTTAAAATTGAAAAACAATTCATATAGTGTAAAATTCTATATTTTAAAGTATACAAGTGTTTTTTAGTATATTCACAGTGTTGTACAACCATTACCACTATTTTGTTTCAGAACATTTCTATCAGCCCCAAAAGAAACCTCTTACCCATTAATACGGGTTCATATATAAGATAGGGTTTATTTTCTGTTTCTTTTTGTATTCCCTGTTGAGTTCTTTCTTCCACATCCTGTTGATTTTAATTTTTATTTTTTGAGCATGTCAAACGTGGTTCCAAAATTTGGGACTTTACAAAGGGTATGCTTAGAAAAATTTCCCCTCCTCTCCTCTCCCATGTCTCTTCTCTCTCCTCCTCTCTGTCCCCTCCCCTCCCGTCGGTCTCACTCTGCTGCCCAGGCTAGAGTACAGTGGCAAGATTTCTACAGCCTCAACTTCCAGGCTCAAGCAATCCTCCCACATCAGCCTCCCAAATAGCTGGGACTACAGGCACGTGCCACCTATTTTTGTTTATTTTTTTGTGGAGACTAGACATCAGTGTGTTTCCCAGGCTTATCTTGAACTCCTAGGCTAAGCAGTCTTCCTTCCTCAGCTTCTGAAATTGCTGGGATTATGGTGTGAGCCATTGCATCCAGCCCCTATTCTTTCTTATTCTTAACTAATACATGAATAATTTTTGTGATGGCTTCTTGGGTACTTGGGAAGAAGGGGCCATTTGGGCATAAAGTCTGATATATAGGTGTAAGATCAACCTTATTAAGTTGCTTAGCTGTTCACTTGATTTGTTTTATGCTGATAGTGGTATATTAAAGTTTGCTGTTATTAGTGTGTTTTTAGCTATTGGTACTTGCATATCTGGTAGCTTTTGCTTCATAAAATGTTTGCTACTTTACCTGCTATAAAAATAATCATAAATGCTAAATCTCTGTTGTGAATTGTGATTTTTTTTTTTTTTTGGTAGCATTAAAAAGTCATCTTTTTGGCTGGGCATGATGGCTCATGCCTGTAATCCCAGCACTTTGGGAAGCCGAGGCAGGTGGATCACTTGAGATGAGGAGTTCGAGACTGGTGTGGCCAACATGGTGAAACCCTGTCTCTACTAAAAATATAAAAATTAGTCAGGCGTGGTGGTACGCACCTGTAATCCCAGCTGCTCAGGAGGCTGAGGCAGGAGAATTGCCTGAACCTGGGAGGTGGAGGTTTCAGTGAGCTGAGATTATGCCACTGCATTCCAGCCTGGGCAACAGAGCAAGACCCCGTACCATTCCCCCCCAAAAGTCATCTTTTCTATGGTCATATTTAATTTTGTTTAGCTTGAATTCTATTTGTCTTGTATTAGGATCTGCTTGTATTTCTTATTGTCTCCATTTACCTGGTAAACTTTGTCTATCCCTTTGTTTTTACCCTTTCTTAACCGTCTTTGAGTAAGCTCACAAAAATTCAGCTTATTCTATTTTTTCCTCTTCCTCCTCGCATTTTTAGTTGCATTATTTTCATTTTGAGGAAGATTTTTTTTAATGCAGTGTATAGTTGAGCCTTAGGTTACAAGCCAAATTGAAAACCTTTTTGTTTTAGTAGGTGAGTTAAATCCATTCACGTTTGTTGATGTGCCTGAATATGTATGGGATATTGGCTTACAGTTTTCTTAAAGTATCTTTGAGTTTGAGAAGGATTTGTGTCCATCCTTCTTGAAATGTTTGGTAAAATTCTCCAGTGAAGCCGTCTAGTCCTAGGCTTTTCTTTGTTGAGAGGTTTTTTGATTACTGACTCAGTCTTCTTAATTATAAGAAGTAGTTAAAAGTAAGTCTTATAATTGTTATATGCTACTGGTGAATTAACTCATTTGTCTTTATGTGTCTTTATGTCTTTTGATGGTTTTTGACTAAAGTCTTTTTTGTCTGATAGAAGTATGGACATCTCTGCTTTCTTTTGGTTACCATTTACGTGGAATATCTTTTTCCATCTTTTCACTATGTTTGTCCTTATGTCTAAAGTGAATCTCTTATAGATAGCATGTGCTCGGAGTCTTTTTGTTTTTCACTCCATTCATCTACTCTATGTCTCACATGCTGACTTTGTGCTTCATTGATTTTTTTTTTATAGTGACATATTTTTCTTTCTTAATTTTCTTGAAGGTAGTTGTGGTGTGATTATCATGGGTATTACATAAAACATCTTACAGTGGTAACAGTCTAAAAACTTAAAAGCAATTTATTTTTGTACACAAAAACTATGCCTTTTGCTCACCACCACTTAATATTATAGTGTCAAAATTACATTTTTTGTGTTTTGTATACATTAACATAGTTTTATTTTTTAATGCTTTTGTCTTTTAAGTTGTATACCAGAAATTAAAATAATTTGCATACCACCATTACAGTAGTATAGGTTCTCTATTTGCCTATATATTTACCTTTACCTAGGTTTTATATTTTTGCTTGGTTTCTTGTTGTCTAGCATCCTTTTGTTTCAACTTGAAGGACTCCCTTTAGCAATTTTTATAGGAAGGGTCAGTAGCAATGAACTCCCTCAGTTTTCACTTATCTGGGAGGTTTTTATTTGTCTTTCATTTTTGAAGGACATTTTGTCAGATATATCATTCTTTTCTGGCAGTTTTTTCTCTCAGCCCTTTGGATATATTATTCTGTTTCCTGAACTGTAGCGTTTCTGCTGAGAAATGCACAGATTAATCTATGAGCTCTCCCTTGTACATGACAAGTTGTTTTTCTCTTTCAAGATTCTCTGTCTTTGACTTTTGACAACTTGATTATAACTATTACAATGTATCTCAGTGTGTGTGTGTTGTTGGGCTGTTCTAGTTGGAGTCCTGTGGGCTTCTTGAATTTGGATGTCCATTTTCTTAATTGGATTTGGGAAATTTTTGGCCATTATTTCTGCAAACAAGCTCTCTGTCCATTCTCTCTCTAACCTCCTTCTTAAGCTCCTGTAATGTGTATATTGGTCCACTTGATTGTATCCCATAAGTCCCTTAGACTTTCTTCATGTTTCTTCATTCTTTATATTCCTCTGACTCAAAAATTTCAAAAGACTTGTGGTTGAATGCACTGACAATTTGCTCTGTTTGATCAAGCCTGCTGTTGAACCTCTCTAGTAATGTTTCCAATTAAGTTATATTCTTCAACTTTAGAAGTTCTGTTGGATCTTTTAAAAACTAATCTATGTTGCTCTCTTCGGTCCGTACGTCCAAGATGACAAAGAAAAGAAGGAACAACGGTCGTGCCAAAAAGGGCCGCGGCCATGTGCAGCCTATTTGCTGCACTAACTGTGCCCGATGCGTGCCCAAGGACAGGCCATTAAGAAATTCGTCATTCGAAACATAGTGGAGGCCGCAGCAGTCAGGGACATTTCTGAAGTGAGCGTCTTTGATGCCTATGTGCTTCCCAAGCTGTATGTGAAGCTACATTACTGTGTGAGTTGTGCAATTTACAGCAAAGTAGTCAGGAATCGATCTCGTGAAGCCAGCAAGGACCGAACACCCCCTCCCCAATTTAGACCTGCGGGTGCTGCCCCACGTCCCCCAGCAGAGCCCATGTAAGGAGCTGAATCCTTAAAGACTGAGACAGACTATTCTCTGGAGAAAAATGAAATGGAAATTGTACTAAAAAAAAAAAACAAAAAACTAATCTATGTCTTTGTTTATTCTCATTTTACATTAATCATTTTTCTGATTTATTTATTTATTGAGACGGAGTCTCACTCTGTTACCCAGGGTGGAGTGCAGTGGTGTGATCTCAGCTCACTGCAGCCTGTGCCTTTCGGGTTCAAGTGATTCTCATGCCTCAGCCTCCCAAATATCTGGGATGACAAGCGCGCATCACCACGCCCGTCTAATATTTTTGTATTTTCAGTAGAGATGGGGTTTTGCTGTGTTGGTCAGGCTGGTCTCGAACTCCTGACCTCAAGTGATCTGCTGGCCTCAGCCTCCCACACCCACAGGTGTGAGCCACCATGCCTGACTTTCTGATTTTATTTACTTGTCTATCATTGTTCTCTTGTAGTACATTGATCCTCTTTGAGACAGTTATTTTGAATTTTTTGTTAGATAATTCATAGATCTTCTTTTAGGTTGTTTTCTTGATTTAGTTTCTTGCTTTATTGGGCTGTTTGCTTGCTTCTTTGTGTGCCTTATTTTTTGCCATGATTTTGGAAAAAACAGGCATCTCTTCCAGTCTTTACAAACTGGTTTTGTCTAAGAGAAGACCTTTGCAAATCAGTCCAGCTAGAGATTCTGGAGATGCATCTTTGTTGTACTTGTACATGTAATTTCCCAATTAGAGAGGTTTGCTAGTTTCTTTTTCAGGTGTTTGTAATCTCTTGCTCCCTGTTGTCTGTGTGTGTGATACTGCAGATTCTCTGGTGCTTCAGCAAGCCACTGAGTTCCTTTGTTCTCTACAGTCTCCAGGTTTCCAAAGTATGTTGGTTAAGTCAGTGCTTCAAGTCAGGAAGACAGAATTAGTCCCTTCTACATTCCAAATCAGATGGTCGGAATATTGGATGCATTTTCCACTCTTCCATTTCCTTCCAGAGGGAAAAGCCATGAACTGGACACTTTCTCCTCATCATACCAAGTTGTGCTGTCTTCTACCTGCTGTGGTGCAGGTTGTCTGGTGCTGCACAATGTTGCTGAGCCCAATTCTGTTTGGACCCCAGGTATCCAAAGTATACCAGTCCATCAGGCAGACTCCTGAAAAGCCAGAATGTTGGACATAAGTTTCACTCATCTCTTTCTCTCCTGAGGAAGAAGCCATATGTTGTGCTTTTTCTCCCAATAGTGTTGATGTGTGCTGGCTTCGGGGAAGGGGTTATGGCCTTTTAAACCCATTTCAATGCACATGTTCTTGGCTTTGAGCTTGCCTGGGGTACTACCATTTCTGAACTGCTTTCTGGATTTCTCAAGGCTTTTTGGACTGTATATTGTGCAGTTGGTATGTTTGTGTGGGAATGAGGTATGGGGCTTACTCATCCTCCATCTTGCTCCCTTCATTGGTATGTAACTTCGTAGTCTTTTGTTCCTAGAAGGTTTTCTGGAATATAGTTTTAAATATTAGTTCTGTTGCATTGTTTTGTTCTTTAGGAACTCTAATTATATGACTGTCATTCCTTCTTTGCCTGTTGTATATTCTGCTTACCACCTTCTGTCTTACTCATTTCATTTCTCTTTATCTAATTTTCATTCAACTGGGTATTTGACCAGCTTTATATAGCACACTTAAAGGTTTTTTGGGATATAATTTTCATGGGGCTTCTAATAATTGTGGTCTTTATTTTTGAGTTTTTTCTTTTTCTTCCATTCATGAGTTTAATCAACTCTTCAAATTTCTTTCTAGGTCTTCCTACCCCTGCCTTTTATGTTCTTATTTTTGGAGATTTTCATATTTCAGGTGATTTTTTAATTTTCATATCCCTAAATGCTACTTTTGAGTATATTAGGTTTGGAGCGTTCTTCTTGAACATTTTTTTTTCTCCCCTCCCCAGAATAAGAGTTGTTCATCAGTAGAGGTATAGCTGAATCTTGTCTTCTCGTTTCAAGATAATTGAATAGATTTATTAAATTTTCTTCTGTTCATGTTTTTTTGGATTTGAGGTATTCACAACATTCTTAGTTCAGTGGCACCCTTTTCTATCTGTGTAGAATGATGGGCTTTCAACAAGTAGGCAAGGAAGTGCTTTTCTCATTCTAGCTCTTTCTAGCTGGTGTTCGTAAATCCCTGTCATCCCTGGTTTTCTGTGGGACAGATGGGCCCAGTATTATACAGCACACTTATAGGATTTTGGGGATATAATTTTCATTGGGCTTCTAATAATTGTAGTCTTTATTTCTGAGATTTTTTTTCTTTTTCTTCCATTTCTCCTGCTCTTTTCAATTTTAGTTTCCCAGAATTTTGCTGCACTCTTGTGCTGATGGCTTATCTCATTCTCTTTGTGATTGTGGCTTTATACGTTTTTTAGTCCATTACTAATTTTACATTATAAGGTGGTAGAGTATATAAGTATAGGCATTCAGTCAGCTATCTTTAGTTGGGAGTTTTAAAATAGCAATGAATAATCTTTGGCTCTGTATGTATCCTAATTCAGTGGATAAATCCTGAAAGCCAGTAAGTTGGGGCATGAACTTGGTAAGATGGAAAAGCGCCAGACAAGTAAGGATTCAAATTTCATTCTTGTTGGTTTCTACCAGTGTGGCCATAGAACCTTAGTTCATTCGTCCCCAAAAGAAAAACAACAACAACAGGAACAACGTACTTCTTCTCTGCATCCTGGTGCTCATTGTGTATGACTAAAAATCATGAATTACTTTTTTTTTTTTTTAAAGTCTGCTTTATTTACCATGTAACTTCATGTTTTCAGGGGAAAATAAAAAGTAGAAAGTGTATAATGTCTTTACAGAAACTCAGAAAAATGCTTAAGCATAATTATAGTAGGTTTCAAAAAGATTTTTCAGAATGTCAAAGTAGCTATAAGAAATGATTTTGTGTATCTTGGTGGAGAGATGTTTCAATTAAAATGCAATATTTTTACAACATAAAAAACAAAAGTAATATAGATTTACTATAGAAGATTTAGAAAATACAAAGGGCACACAGAAAAAAATAACAATCACTGATTAGTTAGCATTTTGTGGTATATTCTATTCACTAGGCTCCTTTCTCTGCATATATATTTATTTATATTTGCTCATGTTATTTTATAACCTGCTTGTTTACTTCATATCCTAGTTATTTTTTTAAGTAGAGATCTAAGTTATGTTGTTTTTTTCCTGCTGCCTAAGCAAGAGTTCAATCTTAAGTGCATAGTGTGATTTACATAAGTAATTCCCTGTTTATTGACATTTAGGTGCTCTCTGTCTCTGTCTTTTTGTCTTATAAACAGTGCCATGATGACCATTTTTATACAGCCATTATTACCCACTTTTTTGGGGGGGGTGAATTCCATAAATAGAGTTGGTGGGTCAAAGGGGTATCTTTTTAAAGGAAAGAAAATCAAGTAGTGCCTGTGCTTGAGTTTTAGTTATTTTTAAAAGCCTAGTAACCTACCAAAGTATAATGCAGCATGTAATGATGTAACAAGGAATTGATATTACCTCTGTCTACTCTTTCCCCAAAAAAGACAAACCAAAACTCTGGTATCTACTTCCAGGATTCTATGTGTTTACAACTAGTTATGTTTATTATACGAAGCACAGTCCTCTAGAAATGATATTACTGTATTTTCTTGTTGTTGTTTTTTGTTTTTTGTTTTTTTGTTTGAGAGACTGTCTCATAATCTGGTGAAAGAAATGAAGATGAGATTTATTTTTAGAGCTAAATTTGGTCTACAAGTTAAATTGAGGGAGTATGTCTTGATCTGGCTCCTTCATTTCTGACTTCAGCCCCGTCATCTGCCAACTCTGTTAACAAGAAGAGAGTCATCTGTGATCTGTTTAAAAATGTTCTCATTTATAAAATTAAAATAAAATAAGGCCATCATGCTGGCTCATGCTTGTAATCCCAACACTTTGGGAAGCTGAGGCAGGCTAATTGCTTAAGGCCAGGAGTTCAAGACCAACTTGGGCAATATAGTGAGACTCCATCTTTAAAAAATGTTTAAAATTATCTAGGTGTGGTGGTATGCACCTGGCTAAGGCGGGAAGACCACTCGAGCCTAGGAATTTGAGGTTACAATGCACTATGATCATGCCACTGCACCCCAGCCTGGGTGACAGCGTGAGACCCTGTCACTAAAACAAAATAATATTGAATCCTCATATATTAAATATATATTTTGATAATTGGATAGTATCTAAAAATGTTTTGTACTTTGGGGAAAGTGAAGTATGTATCCAAAGAATCTCTTTAAATAAATATGCTGCCATTTAGCTCAGTTTCTTCTTATTACCCATATCTGTAGATCATCAGCATTACCAGGACGGGTTTTTCATCTTTAACACTCTTCTCTAGTAAGGGTGGAGTAGTTAAAGAACCCTGGAATCAGAATCTTTAAATTTGATTCTCTTGTAAAATGATGCGATAACTAAGAGCAAATCACTTGTTTCTTGAGTCTCATTTATAAAACAATATAAATATCTACCAATACATCCCAAGATTGTGAGGACCTAATAAGCACACGATTGCAGAGGCTCTCTGAGAACGTAAAACATTACATAACTGCAAGGTGACATTGTATATTTCATCACTTTCTGTGACCAGCAAGGTGAGATGCGAGAAAAGTATAGGAAAACATGGGCTTAAATCGTTAGGAATTACTGATTCCAGGCTTGGCTTCCTAGTTCCTTGATGTCGTTTGTTGTTGTAGGTGTGTGAATCTCACCGTCTTGGTGCAAAAGTTTGTTTTTTGAGAGAGAAAGGGTCTTGCTGTATCTCCCAGGCTGGAGTACAGTGGTGCAATCACAGCTCACTGCAGCCTCCCGTTTCTGTGCTCAAATGATCCTCTTGTCTCAACCTCCCAAGTAACTAGGACCTTAGATGTGAGCCACCACATCCAGCTAATTTTTAATTTTTTTATGGAGCCGAGGTCTCACCATGTTGCCCAGGATGGTCTTGATCTCCTAAACTCAAGCGATCCTCCTGCCTTGCCTTCCAAAGTGTTGGTATTATAGACATAAGCCACTGCTCCTGGCAAACGTTTTTGCTACTAATAGATTCTAACTAAATTTGTAGTAATACTTGAATGGGAAAATGTTTTTGGTGCTCCAGCTTGGAATTCTGCCCTATTAAGAAAAACGTATTTCTGCCTGGCACTGGAAGCCCTTTTCTCAACTACTTGCCTTTTTATTTTTTATTTTTTACTATTTCTGGACCTTTGTTCATTTTGTACATAATGTTTTCTCTGCCTTGCGTATTTGTTTATTTCCTCTTTTGCCCTGCTAAATCCCTGTTGATTCTAAAAGTCACAGTTTAGATTTTACTTTCTTTGGGCATCTTTCCCTAACCTTCCAAGATGAGTGGTTTGACTAGTTGAGATTGGACATGCTTGTCAAGTTCAAACATGATTGCATACTTCAATCTCTCTCTCTGACTAGATAAGTTTCTTAATGGCAGAGACTGTTTCTCATTCAACGTTCTCAATAACAGGATAATATCCGGTGTTTAATAGGTGTTCCCAAGCATATAGAAATGATGCCTACTGATAAATAATTTTTAATTCATGCATTGTAGCATATTCAGCCATCTAGTTTCTTTTACTCTAGTGCACTTCTGTATCTTGAGGCTGGATATTCATTTCATTTGGGGGTTGAAAAATGTTCACTTTAGAAAGCCTCTGTGGTACTTAAGGACCCTGAAATATTTGTTGAGCCAACTTGGTCACTATAAACGTAGAATGAAATTGACAGAGAAATTGATGGCATTAAGGTAAGATGAGTCATATGAACCATGTATTCTAGACATGAGTGAAGAAGTGAGAGCTGTAAGGGAATCTGATGAGGAAAATGGAAAGGTCGAGAAGCTGGAGATTTTCATGAATTTGAAGACTAGGCATAGTGAGTGAGAAGAT
This sequence comes from Colobus angolensis palliatus, assembly GCF_000951035.1. Classification (NCBI taxonomy): domain Eukaryota; kingdom Metazoa; phylum Chordata; class Mammalia; order Primates; family Cercopithecidae; genus Colobus; species Colobus angolensis. The sequence continues at coordinate 4,375,353 of NW_012115322.1, read as the reverse complement.
GTGTGTGAACTCAGGGAATAGGAAGTAGAAGTTGTATTCAGAGAGGACCAGTATATAAATAAACAAAAGCATAAAACAGTATGCTGTTACTGGGGAATAGCAAGAGGTTTGCTATAATTTTAGACAAGGATGTTTGGGAGGGATATGGTCCTGGAATAATAGGTTGCACTAGTTCAGATGAGACATGTTTGTCAAGCTCAAAAAATGAGACTTTATCCTATAGATGGTGGGCAACCTACCTTTTTCTTTAGTACGATGTAGAAGCTCCATGAGCTTAGGGTGTGCCAGGCATCGGGGACAAAGTGGTGTATGCAAAACAGACACACTGTCTTGCCCCACAATCCAGTGGAAGAAGAAGGCAGAAATCACATGGTTACAGAAACAGATATGAAGGTCCATGTCTTAGCCTACGCTGGAAAGGTGTTTGTTTCTGAGAACTGATAAAAGGAATTTTTTTTTTCCACTTAGAGGGTAGTCAGGTTTCACTGAAGAAGTGACATTTTAAATGTGGAACAGAAGGGTTTATTTAGGAGAAGTAGGGGATTGTTACTGAGGGAGGAGGCTGTGTGGAGAGTGGTAGGTAGGAGAAATAGTAATTCATGTTGCTGTTTCAGAGTTTACAAACCTCTCAGAGGCTACATTTGTTTAATTTTGTTACAGGCAATAAGACCTTATCAAAACACAAATGAGTAGTTTGACTATATTAGGATTTTCTTAAAAAAATTTGACTGTGATCGACAATAAAAAACATTTTACAAACATATATGACTGAAATAACTTTCTACATTCAGTACTCTGATTTTTTTTCTTTTCTTTAAAAAAAATTGCTGACTGACCTGTTAGTGGGTGCAGTTTGAAAAACATGGGGTAAAATGACGGGTTAGGTTTCTTTTCTTTTCTTTCTTTCTCTCTTTCTTTCTTTCATTATACTTTAAGTTCTAGGGTACATGTGCACAACATGCAGGTTTGTTACATAATGTATGCATGTGCCATGTTGGTGTGCTGCACCCATTAACTTGTCATTTACATTGGGTATTTCTCCTAATGCTGTCCCTCCCCCTACCCCACGACAGGCCCCAGGGTGTGATGTTTCCTGTCTTGTGTCCAAGTGTTCTCATTATTCAGTTCCCACCTATGAGTGAGAACATGCGGTGTTTGGTTTTTTGTCCTTGTGAGTTTGCTCAGAATGATGGTTTCCAGCTTCATCCATGTCCCTGCAAAGGACATGAACTCATCCTTTTTTATGGCTGCATAGTATTCTATGGTGTATATGTGCCACATTTTCTTAATCCAGTCTATCACTGATGGACATTTGGGTTGGTTCCAGGTCTTTGCTACTGTGAATAGTGCCGCAATAAACATACATGTGCATGTGTCTTTATAGTAGCATGATTTATAATCCTTTGGGTATATACACAGTAATGGGATGGCAAGGTCAAATGGTATTTCTAGTTCTAGATCCTTGAGGAATCACCACACTGTCTTCCACAATGGTTGAACTAGTTTACAGTCCCACCAACAGTGTAAAAATGTTCCTATTTCTCCACATCCTCTCTGTCTTGTCATTTTATGTTTATAAAATTATTACCAGTATTCATAAGCCTTTATCTCTGCTAATTAATGAGTTGTGTTTTTGATCTGTGGTTACTGGGGTGTGTTGAGTGCACACCGAAACCCTTGTTCAGTTTTAAAACAATATGTTTTGAAAACTCTCTAATACATAATCTTATTATTGTATAAAGTTGTTTTTTTTTTGGGGGGGGGAAGAAAGTTGCAGAGAGTCAAGTTATTCATATACCTCAGTTTTATGGTAGATTGTTACCATTGGTTTCTAAAAGAGCCTTCTGTTTTCCTCTCCTCCCCTTCTCTCACTCTATTTTCATTTTTATTATGAAATTATTAAACATACACAAAAGTAGAGAAAATAGTATAATGAATCTCTGTGTGTTCGTCTTCTGCAGTTAATCACATATGGCCAATCTTGTTTTGTCTCTGACACTGCATTCCAATACGGCCTGAATTTGAAAGGGTATTGCAAGACCCCTCTCTGGTTTCATTTATTTATTCTGTTCTCTCTCTCTTTGCTACTCCCATTCTCCTCTCTACCCTTTCAGGCAACCAACTAATATGTTTAATGTGTCTCTTCTGGCAAAATCTGTACTGTTTTATGTACATTTCCTTTTAATTTATAGAAATCACATGTTATATCTGATTCTGTTTCTTACGAGTTTTCTGAATTAACACTGCTTTTTTTTCCTTATTCACAAAATATATCACAAGGATCTTAAAAAAAATTTTTTTTTATTTCAATAGCTTTGGGGAAACAGGTGGTGTTTGGTTGCTTGGAAAAGTTCTTTAGTGGTGATTTCTGAGATTTTGGTACACCCATCACCTGAGCAATGTACATTGTACCCAGTGTCTAGTCTTTTATCCCCCAATCACCTCTCATCCTTCCTGCTGAGTCTCCAAAGTCCATTATATCATTTTTTTTTTTTTTTTCCCAAGCTGGAGTGCAGTGGCGTGATCTCAGCTCACTGCAGCCTCTGCCTCCCGGGTTCAAGCGATTCTCCTGCCTCAGCCTCCCAAGTAGCTGGGACTACAGGCATGCACCAACACTGCCAGCTAATTTTTGTAATTTTAGTAGAGATGGGGTTTCACCATGTTAGCCAGGTTTGTCTCGATCTCCTGATCTGGTGATCCGCCTGCCTCAGCCTCCCAAAGTGCTGGGATTACAGCTGTGAGCCACCACACCTGGCCCATTATATCATTCTTACGCCTTTGTGTCCTCATAGCTTAGCTCCCACTTATAAGTAATAACATGTGATGTTTGGTTTTCCATTCCTGAGTTACTTCATTTAGAATAATGGTCTTCAGCTCCATCCAGTTTGCTGCGAATGTGATTATTTCATTCCTTTTTATGCCTGAGTAGTATTCCATGGTATATATACACCACATTCACTCCTTAGTTGTTGAGCATTTAGGCTGGTTTCATATTTTTGCAATTGAGAATTGTACTGCTATAAACATGTGTGCAAGTTTCATATAATGACTTCTTTTCCTTTGGGTAGATACCTAGTAGTGGGATTACTGGATCAAATCTAATTTTAGTTCTTTAACCAATCTCCATACTGTTTTTCCATAGAGGTTGTACTAGTTTACATTCCCACCAGCAGTGTAAAAGTGTTCGTTTTTACCACACCTACACCAACATCATTACTTTTTAATTTTTAAATTAACGGCCATTCTTGCAGAGTAAGGTGGTATCTCATTGCACTTTTGATTTGCGTTTCCCTGACAATTAGTGATGTTGAGCATTTTTTCATTGTTTGTTGGCCATTTGTATATCTTCTTTTGACAATTGTCCATTCATGTCCTTTGCCCACTTTTTGATGGGATTATTTGTTTTTTTTCTTGCTGACTTGTTTGAGTTCCTTGTAGATTCTGAATATTAGTTCTTTGTTGAATGCACAGTTTGCAAATATTTTCTCCCACTCTGGGGGTTGTCTGTACCCCGCTGATTATTTCTTTTGCTGTGCAGAATCTTCTTAGTTTAATTAGGTCCTATCGATTTATCTTTGTTGCATTTGCGTTTGGGTTCTTGGTCATGAACTCTTTGCCTAAGCCAATGTCTAGAAGAGTTTTTCCGATGTTACGTTCTAGAATTTTTATGGTTTCAGGTCAGTTGGTTTTTGTATAAGGTGAAAGCTGAGGATCCAGCTTCATTCTTCTACATGTAACAGTGCTTCTAAGCTGCATCACATTGTATATGCATCTGGTCTGTTGATACCAACTGTTTTGTAATATTCATGGTGAGCATCTACCACATTTTACTTCCCTACTCTCCCACTCATAGATACCCACATTGCCCCAGATTTTCCTCCACAGCAGGTATCATTTCAGTGAATATACCTACTTACATACCTGTGTGAGGTTTTCTTGGGGTTATATATTTCAAGACAGGAGTTGCTAGTTCATAGATTATGCAGATTCAGTTTTAATTAATCACGTTGCTCTCTGGAGTGGTAGAAAGTCTGTCCTTCCATAGTCATGCATGCAGGAATTTGTATCCTCATATCCTTGCCAACACTTGGCATTATTTTAGTTTTTTATTTTTGCCAGCTTAATCAGTATAAATGATCTCATAAAATTTTTTAAACTTGTGTTTTTCTGATTATTAATGAATTTGCACATCTCTTCACATACTTGTTAGCCTTTTGGGTTTTCTCTTCTGTAAATTGTCTATTTGTATCTTTTACCCATTCTGTTAGGGTTACTTTTCCTGTTAATTTGCAGGAGTTTCTTGTATGTTCTAGATAGTAATCATTTATAGGTTTCAGACATTTAAAATAACATACCCTTTTGTCATAAATTTATTAACTTTGTCCATGGTGTCCTTTATTGAACAAAAATTTTTAATTTTAATGTAATAGATTTCATTGAGTTTTTTTTTTTTTTTTTGCTTTATTGTTCGTACTTCTGAAGAAGTTCTCTGCTCTTATAGCAGAAAGATATTTCCCTTTGTTTTCTTCTGTCTATGGTTTTACTTAACATGTTTAGATATATACAGATATTGTAGGTTTGGTTCCAGGCCACCACAATAAAGCAAGTATCACAACAAAGCAAGTTACATGAATATTTTGGTTTCACAGTTCATATAAAAGTTATGCTTATACTATACTGTGGTCTATTACGTATGCACTAGCACTGTCTAAAATATATACATTCCTTAATTTTAAAATGCCCCATTGCTAAAAAATGCTTGCTAACAGTCATCTGAGCTTTCAGTTATTCACAATCTTTTTACTGTTGGAGGCTCTTGCCTTGATGTTAATGGCTAGACTGATCAGGGTAATGTTTGCTAAAGGTTAGGTGGCTGTGGAAGTTTCTTATAGTAAGACAATAGTGAAGTTTGCTGCATCAGTTGACTCTTTCATGAAGGAATTTATTGTAGCACGTGATGCTGTTTGATAACATTTTACCCACAGTGGAACTTTTTTCAAAATTGCACTCTCAAACCCTGCTGCTGCTTATCAACTTTGCATAATGTTCGAATCCTTTGTTGTCAGTTCAGCAATGTTCACAGCATCTTCACCTGCAGTAAATTCCATCTCAAGAAACCACTTATTTGCTCATCAATAAGAAACAACTCCTCATCTGTTCAAGTTTTATGAATTTGCTACAATTCAGTCACATATTCTGAACAGGCTCCACTTCTAATTCTAGTTTTCTTGCCATTACCACTACATCTTCAGTTACTTCCTTTACTGAAGTCTTGAACTCAAAGTCATCCATGAGGATTAGAATTCCCTCCTTTCAAACTCCTATTAATGTGGGTATTTTGACCTCTTTCTATTAATCATGAATGTTCTTAATGACATCTAGAATAGTGAATCCTTTTCAGAAGGTTTTCAGTTTACTTTGCTCAGATCCATCAGAGGAATCACTATCTATGGCAGCTATTGCCTTACAAAATGTATTTCTTAAATACAAACTTGGAAGTCAAAATTACTTTTTATCCATGGACTGCAGAATGAATGTTGTCTTAGCAGGCATGAAAATAGCATTAATCTCCTTGTTCATCGCCATCAGACTTCTTGGGTGACCGTATACATTGTTGAGTAGTTGTATTTTTAAAAATATATGTATTTTTTTCCCCCGAGCTACTGCTATGGAAGCTACTGCTCGGGGGAAAAAATAACTTAAATATTCGAAGTTAGCTTAGAATATTTAGTAATTAAGTAATAAAATAACTTAAATAATCTAAGTTAGCTTAGAATATTTAGTAAACCTGTAGAGCACAGGCAGAGTAGATTTACCATATTCGTGAGGGCCTTAGGATTTTTGGAGTGGTAAATGAGCATTGGTTGCAATTAACATCACCAGCTGATTAGCCCCTAACAAGAGAGAGAGTCTGTTCTTTGAAGCTTTGAAACCAGGCATTGACTTTTCCTCTCTAGCTATAAAAGTCCTGCATGGCAGCTTCTTCCAGTAGAAAGCTGTTTCACCTACATTGAAAATCTGTTGTTCAGTGTAGCCACCTTCATCACTGATCTTAACTAGATCTTCTGGATCACTTGCTGATGCTTCTCCATCAGCACTTGCTGTCTCACCTTGCGCTTTTATGTTATGGAGATGGATTTTTGCCTTCAATCTCATGAGCCAGTCTCTGCCATCTTCTAACTTTTTTCCTGTAGCTTTTTCACCTCTCTTAGCCTTCATAGAATTGAAGAGAGTTAGTGCCTTGCCCTGGATTAGGCTTTGGCTTACGGGAATGTTGTGGCTGGTTTGATTTTCTCTCCAGACCACTGAAACTTTCTCTGCCTCAGCAATAAGGCTGTTTCGCTTCATTATTATTTGTATGTTCACTAGAGTGGCACTTAGTGAGCTTAAAAAGGAGTGGAAAATGTGGCTTTATAGTATTTTGTGATTTCTAGTAGGCAGGTCTCCGTTCTCATGCTACATTTTCTGCTTCTTTTTAAGTTTACTTAGTTATTCCTAGACTTCTGTTCCTTAGCTAAACTTCATGACATTTTTCTTAAATATGCGTATGCTTTCTTGATTTAACTTAGTCTGACAAAATGCCAAAGAGATACTGACTGTGATGTAGTATAAATGATTATTTGGGGAAAAGCAGGTATGACTTGATTGTATCTGACAAAACTTGATGCTTCTTGTAGGAGTCCCAGTAGCTGCCCTGGCTTATTGTTCACTTGTCTGTGGCATAGAAACTTGTTGGCCCACTTCCTCATATTGTATTTCTTTTCTTTCCCATTTGTTTTTATATCTCTGTCTCTCTGCTTTCTTTAATAGTAATTACTGGCAGAAGATCATGAAATTAATGTAATTCTTTTCTCATTATTTGATATCTATCCCCGTCTATCATCTTACCTTCCTTTTAAAGTACTGGTTATAATCAAACTAATCTGTGTATTTTGCATAGAATGGACCTTCAGTTTAATTTTATTTATGTCTTGCTGAATGAAACTTTTCTTTTTGGATCACTTCACTAATTCCTTTTGTATAATAACATTTCACATACCCTAAAGGCTTGAATGAAATTAAGAACTTCTAATTTCTTGGACTTTATAGAACTTCCAAAAAAATGGTGTAATATCTTAGGATTAAGAATTTGGCTTTGCATATATATGTATATCCTGGATTGTATTTCTATTTTGTTACTTAGAGCTGTTTGACCTTCAACAACCTGTGAAATATCCTTATGCCTCAGTTTCTTTATGTGTATTTTGCATAGCCTGACATGTAGTAGGAATCCAGTAAAGATTTCATTTATTCATTCAGTTAATGTATATTAAGCAGCTTCTATATTTTGGCCATTGTACTAGGCATTAGGGATAAGAAATTAACAAAACAAGCAAAAATCATTGCCTTCTTGGAACTTACTTTATGCTAGAGGGAGATGAGCAGTAAACAAATGAGATCTTTACTCTGTTAGATGTTGCATAGAGGTATGGAGGAAAGTAAAACAGGAAAGGTGTGGAGGAAAGTAAAACAGGATAGGTGTGAAGGAAAGTAAAACAGGGAAGGAGTGCTAGAGGAGGAGTACTCTTTTAGATTAAAAAAAAAAGTCACGGAAGGCCTCTCTGCTGAGATAAGACTGGAAACAATTTTGAAAGCAGATCATTTGGATATATAGAAACAGCAACATCAGTGTGGCCAGAATTAAAGATTGTAGAGGAGAGAGGTTGGAAATGAGATAAGAGAGATGCAGACTCTCGTAGGTCATTGAGTGAATTTTTTTTTTTTTTGAGACGGAGTCTCGCTCAGTTACCCATACTGGAGTCCAGTGGCGCGATCTCGGCTCTCTGCAAGTTCCGCCTTCTGGATTCACGGCGTTCTCCTGCCTCAGCCTCCCGAGTAGCTGGGACTACAGGCGCCCGCCACTACACCCGGCTAATTTTTTTGTATTTTTACTAGAGACAGGGTTTCACTGTGTTAGCCACGATGGTCTCGATCTCCTGACCTCGTGATCCACCCATCTTGGCCTCCCAAAGTGCTGGGATTACAGGTGTGAGCCACTGCGCCCAGCCATTGAGTGATTTTTTAACCTTTACTCTGAATAGGATGGAGATCAGTAATCCTTTATGGGGTGGGTGACATGACACGATTTACCTTCCAAAAGGTAAAACTGCTTTATTGGGAGTGGGCCACTGTGGGGCAAGGGAGGAAGGAGGGAAAATTTGATTTAGGAGGCTATTTCAGTAAGTTGCGGAAGTAATGAAGTGATTAGAAACTAGACATATGTTATAGGAACTGTTCATTTAACTTTTATTTAAAAATATTTTCTGCCCTGGTAGTAATAAAATTTGTTGAACGTAATTTTATCTTTCTTTGAATTATTCAGAATTTTGTACTGTTAAAGTTTGAAGTACATAAATGCAGAAGATACTTAAAATCTGTGATACGAATTTATTTCTTGTAACTTGGAATTTTTCTTTCATCTGGTAGTGGTGACAAACACCTCAATTAATTTAGCAAACATTAATTTTTTTGTAATTGAAATTTTATATTCTAGTTTCTGAATATATATTTAATTTTTTTAAAAGAAATTCTACTTATGAAAATTGTAATAATCTGAGGTGTTACCAGTATGAGCCACAAGTATTAAGAGAGAATTATGGCAATGTATGTATTGGTCTTTGGCAAAGGAACTATTTATAATTCATTCTTAAAGCACTTTGTGATTACTAAACAAAGTAACTTTTATATAAAATTATGCATTGATTAGTATTACCTACCAAAACAACTTATGTTGCCTACTTTACATTTTCCAGGAACATCATTTACAGCGAGCGATTTCAGCACAGCAAGTGTTTAGAGAAAAAAAAGAGAGCATGGTCATTCCTGTTCCTGAGGCAGAGAGCAACGTCAACTATTACAATCGCTTGTACAAAGGAGAGTTTAAACAGCCAAAACAGTTCATTCATATTCAGCGTAAGTTTGTTAATTCATTGTTTTCTGTTTGTACTTTAAATTTATCAACCAGTGGAAATCTTTTCTTTTGCCTAAAAAAATTCTAATTTTTAAATTCATACACACTGATTAATAGAAGTGTTAAACATTAAAGAATAAAATCCCTCTGTGCTTACATCTGAATTTGGAAATCATTTTGAGTTTTAAGTAACATTTGGAGCATTTGATATTTATGTAGTATAGGGTTTTGTATAGCACTTACACTTTATTACACAACTAAAAGGTGGTGGATTACTATACCCAGATGAGATTTCCCTTTTTTTTTTCTTTTTTGAGACAGAGTCTCTCTGTCACCCAGGCTGGAGTGCAGTGGCGTGATCTTGGCTCACTGCAGTATCTGCCTTCCGGGTTTAAGCAATTCTCCTGCTTCAGCATTCTGAGTAGTTGGGATTACAGGCGCGTGCCACCACACCCAGCTAATTTGTATTTTTAGTAGAGATGGGGTTTTGCCATGTTGGCCAGGCTGGTCTCAAACTCCTGACCTCAGTTGATCCACCTACCTCGGCCTCCCAGAGTGCTGGAATTACAGGTGTGAGCCACTGCGCCCACCCGAGATTTACTTTTAAAGGCCCAGTGGCTCTAATGCCCAGGAGTAGGGTTAGTCTTCTGGAATTTTTCAGAATTAGATTTAATGCCTTTACTTTCATATAGTTTTTATTAAAGAATTCTGTGTAGTTTTGCCTCCTTAATACTCTTACTTTTCTCCCACTGTTAGTATTTAAATGATCACCACTTCTAGCGTGAAGACTTTTAACAGTCTCCTGTTACATTTACTGTCCTGTATCTCCTGTCCCTGTGCTCTTCTAATCTAGCTTCTCTCCACAAAGAACTTCTAGAGTAGGGTTTTTCAGCTGATTCCGCAGTTGCTAGTGTCTTGTTATCTTGTCAGGTGTGTAAAAAAAAAATGTTGGATACCTTATTAAAATAGAGATTCCAAGGCTCAACATCCCGCCTACCTGAAGTACCCACCTGTCTGACAACCTACCTGTATGAGAATCTCTGGGTGTGAAGTCTGGTGATTTGTATTTTTAAAGAGTTCCCCATGTAATTCTGAAACATGACCAGCTTTAAGACTGACTATAAGATAGAGTGTTTTTCATTGATTCTAAGATGCACTGTTTTCATCTTTGCAGTGAAATTGCATCTTAAATTGCTATTGTTCAGGATTGAAGTCTTGTTCTTCTAAAGAGAATTTTCATTTGTTTCTGCCAGGCATTTGGGGATACTACCAACCGGAGACCACATTAAAGTTTTTGCTCGTTTGTTTTGTTTGTTTGTTTTTGAACCACAGTGTTAGCTTTAATTTAGGCCGCAGATCTGCTCAAGGTTCAGTTCTCAGGGAAGAATTTTTTGCTTCACCTTTCTACCTAAGGGCAAGTTGAGAAATACAAAATTCCTTGCTTTCCCTTTCTGCATGGCTAATATATTTCTTTAATCTTACACTGAGGGCATAGCCCTTTGGTAATGTAGCTTTATTCTGTAGTACTCTATTTTAATATTAAGACTCAAACATAAAGCTTTTTTGTTTCTTATGGTGCATATAGTAATAATGTTGTGTCTTGGCAGTTTAGATTTGATAGAATTCAATAATAGTCATATTCTCTAGTATGAATATTAGGTCCCTTGTAATTTGTTCCCTGCTTTCTCCTTTAATCTCATTTATTTTTGCTTTTCCCTTCACTCTGCGTACCATAGGGACTACGAAAATTATCCACATTCACCTTCTTTCATATTTAACATTTCCTTGCATATGCTATTGAAGTCTTCTTTCCCTTCTTAAAGGTCATTAAAGACTTAACTCCCTTATGAAAGCCACCTTGACTTTTCTCACTCTACATGTCTTCTTTGCTTATCATAGTATCTTTTACATCTGGTAGAGGACTCACCATACTTTATTGCAATTAGTTGTAACCATTCTTTCTCTCCCTTTAGACTGTGAGCTCCTTGAGGGCAGGAACTACATATTTTATTTTCTGTTGTGTCTTCAGAGTAAAGTGCTTGGCTTATAGATGCTCAATAAATGATGTGTTTGTTGACTGAATTGTTTTAAAATGGCTTTAAAAAGTCTTTTGGTGGTACAGCCGTTTTCCACAGATTTCTTTTCTCTGAAATAGTCTAGAGAAACACACATGCAAAAATTATTTATTTTTTTTCTCCTGTGTTCTTTGACTTTGAGTCCTGTTAGCTTTTTGAATTTGCCTTTACCTCTATCAGTCAGGAAGGAGATAACTATTCATAGTAGGAATTTTAAGTATCTCTCTTAAGCCAAAGTATTAATTATTTTGTATTTTGATAATATTGGAGTTAGATAGGAAGACCGTTTGTAAAAACCATTCTAGGAAACCAAGAACTAAAAATCGAGTGTAATTCATGTGGGTCAGGCCCACTGACTACAATAAATCTTGTGTTGGTTTTTTTCATTTCATTTTATTCTATTATTGTAAAAAACAGAATAAAAATAATAGAAAATTACCTTTCATTTTTTCTTTTAGCTTGTCAGTATATACTGCATACTATACAGTATCTTACTGCACACACAATATTCTGCGTTTCTAGTCATATTTTAAGTTTCTCAGATTTTTATATATGGTATCTCATTAAAAATGCATGTACAATTTTCCATCAATTTGATATTTCACAATTTGCTTATTGGACTTAAGATTATCTGTACTAAATTTTAAACTCATGGTGTTACTGAGTTTTTTCAAGGAAAGTTAAAAATTTTTTTTTTTTTTTTGGGTGGGGTTTTCGTTCTGTCGCCCAGGCTGGAGTGCAGTGGCGCGATCTCGGCTCACTGCAAGCTCCACCTCCCGGGTTCAGGCCATTCTCCTGCCTCAGCCTCCCGAGTAGCTGGGACTACAGGCGCCCGCCACCATGCCCGGCTAATTTTTCGTATTTTTAGTAGAGATGGGGTTTCACTGTGGTCTCGATCTCCTGACCTTGTGATCCACCCGCCTCGGCCTCCCAAAGTGCTGGGATTACAGGCGTGAGCCACCACGCCCCGCCAAAAAAATTTTTTTAATGTAACTTTTTGCTATGCCTTTAAGGAGTTTCAGAAAATTTCACTCTGAATTTTTCCTTTTCTTCTTTTAATGATAGATTAGAGAGAATTCCCATTCACTTGGCTAGAAAAAAACATTGTAAAATTGCCACAGTAGGGTAGCCTTGTTCAGGTTCATCACATACTTGCCTGGGCTTTGGCAGAAGCCTCCTTATTGCCCTAGTCTTTATACCTTCCAAACCATCATCCACTGCCACTATTGTAATTACTATCCATTTCAAAATTTTCAGTGACTGTTGACGGTAGGATAAAATTTAACTTCTTTGTGTGATGTGTAAGGCACTCCTTTGTGCCTGTCCAGCCATGTTTCCCTATATGTTCTTCCACTGTGACACCAGCCTTATTGAAATGAACTGTTTGAGGGTCTTTTTCCTCCTCCACACTGTAAGCTCCTCGGGAGCAGGGGCTCCATCTCATGGTACTTTAGTATTTTTATTAGCTAGTACAGTCCCAGAGTGTAGTCTCAATACACTTTTCCTTCCTAATTTCTTTAACCCATCATGCTTTAAGCTACATTAGTAATGAGGTGTTTGTAGTTCTTTGAGTTATGCCTTATTTTGTTATGTCCTCACATAGCCTTTTACTTCTTCACTTGTTAAAATACAGCTTGCCTCCAGGATTACCTTTAGGAGCCTTTTCCTGACTTCTCTCAGCATTGTTCTTGGCACTGTTTGCCCCACCTCTCCTGTGTCCAGTGCATACTTTCATTGTGGCACTGACTCACCTTCAGTTGTGATTGTTTGCCCTCTGTTGGGCAAAGTTTACTGAGAGAAGGGACTTTTTTATTCTTTGAATTTCACTGCCTGGTATAGTACTTACAGCATGTGGTTAGATGTGCAGTTAAATATTTGCTGAATAAATAAATGAGTGAAAGAATTAATGAAATTAAAAGCATATACTTGATGGCATTTTCAAGCCATCAGTATTTGTTGAACTAAAAATTGTACACAGAATCACATATAAGGCTAAAATTATTAATGCGTACAGTGAAATTGAGCAACCTGCTGTGTTAGAAATTAAAAGGTGAGTTCTGTTATTCACCGACTGTTAATTTAGGCCAAAAAGTGCCAAGAAGGAGTTGGGAGTGGACTCCAATCTGTTATGAAAGTGAGATAAACATTCTTGTTCCTTCCAATCCCTTTCAGTAGCAGTTCTCCATAGTCACCCTTATCAGCTTTATGCAGAACTTACTGAATCATAACACATCGAGCTGTCCTTACCAGGTGGGAAGCATCTTGAAGGCACATAGTCTTTGATGACCTAAGATAGTAAAACTATTCAACTGTGTGCCACATGGCAGGAAAAAATGCTACCTCCGTTTTACTTTTATTAAATCACATTTACTTTGAGTACTTCAACCCAAATGTTATAACTTTCATTCCTCTTGGAGTTCAATAATTTTATTAAATTCAGCACCCACACTTTTTAAGGAAACAACTTTGTTTACATTTCAATAGTATCTTTATTTGATCTATTACCGGTTTTATTTAATATGTTAACTTTTTACAGTTGATACTAAATATCTCAGAATTGTAGAACATGAAGGAACTCAACATTCTTCCCACCCCCAAACCGCCCCCTTCCGTGAGGGCATCTTCCTCTGTTGCCCAGGCTGGAGTGCAGTGGCACCATCTCTGCTCTCCACAACCTCCACCATTCCCCGACCCCCACCCTAGGTTTAAGCAGTTTCCCTGCCTCAGCTTCTGGAGTAGCTGGGATTATGGGTGTGTGCCACCACGCCCGGCTAATTTTTGTATTTTTAGTAAAGACAGGGTTTCACCATGTTGGCCAGGCTCGTCTTGGACTCCTGACCTCATGATTCGCCCACCTTGGCCTCCCAAAGTGTTGCGATTACAGGCGTGAGCCACCACACCGGCCTGACATTGTTTCTTAAATATTCTGAAGTTAATTTGTATCCAGTTTTGAACTCAGTTAAATAGTTCTTGGTAGCAGGACTCTCATTTCTTATTTTGAAATGAAAGTTTACTTCCCTCATCTCATTCCCTTAGTCTTACAAACACAAAACAGTATACTGTCTTGACTGAAAGAAGAGTTCAGGAGAAAGGATAGGTGGAGTAATAACTTCTTATCATCTGTCAGGCAGGGAGAGGAATGCACTCAAAGGAAATTGAAATGTACTGTTTGTGTCCGCTTCCAAGATTTTAAGCCCTGGCAAATGCCTGTTTGTGGACACTGCTGTACACTTCTGTACACTTGAAGCTGACTCCTTCTCAGACTGATAAAGTTGACTGTTGTCAAGTCTACATTGGAAAAGAGAAAAAGTTGCACTTACCAACATAAAGTGGACCTGTGTATACCACTAGGTTTTTCAGCATGGTTAAAATAGATGCTGGCCTAACATCCAACTTCAGTCTCGTTATCCTTGGAAATATCTTTTGATATTCTCTGCATTATGCAAAAAATGGTAATTGACCCGTTCTTTCAGGGCAAACATACTTTGATTGGAAAGAGTTGGGAAAGATTCAGAACAAATGAAGAGCATTGTTTTGTTTATACAGTAAGACTTCTTGGTAGAAAGGATGTATTCCAGGAACATCGTTTTCTTGTAAAAAAAAAAAAAAACTATTGGATGTGTATTAAGAAATTAGGCATAAATTCCGTGAGATGACATCACACATTCAACTAAATAAGGACTGGTAAAACAATGCCATGGGTACAGAAGCAGATTGTGTCAGATTTGTGGAGAACACATTACAGGTGAAGCTGGATCTGAATTTCAGGTGATTAGACAGGGACAGGGAGCATGGCCAGCCCCTGAGGGCAACCCACATTCAGGTCAGCTAGCTCTAAGGATATTCTTCTCTCCTCAGATTGTGCACTAGCTGCAACCATGTCCTATTCTTGGGCAAAGCTGTGAGTGTGGACACTGGGGCTGAAATGGTAGAGTTGTGTCTGGGTAGGTACTAATCCAGGAAGGAGGAGAAGCCTCCAAACCCAGAAGATAATAGATATGAAAGGAGGCCAGGCACAGTGGCTCACACCTGTAATCCCAGCACTTTGGGAGGCCAGCGTGGGAGAATCGCTTGAGCCCAGAAGTTGGAGACTGGCTTGGACAACATAGTGAGACCTTGTCTCTACAGGGGAAAAAAGAAGGTAATGCCAAACATTGTGTGAAAAGCAAACTAATAACTGGATAGTCTGAGATAAATGAAAGAGAAGCCTGAGTTTAAAGGAGAACGCCCCTTCAGGCTATGTGCATTTATTTATGTCCACTTTTCAAAAAAAAAAAGAAAAGAAAACGGGATTTGCAATGACTTAGAGTAAAATACAATCCAATACATTAAAGACCACGGTTAAAGAAATCAGGGAGAGAATAAAGGCAGTATAATAAGGTATATTTGATGTACAGTGGTACACATTTTAGGCATGGTGTAATTACAAAATATAAAAGCAGGATTGGTCATAAAGGGTGCATGGTCCTTGGCCTTCAAGCATTTTGAACCCTCCTATGGGGCCTCCCAAAGAAGATACTCTGAGGTAACTCAGCAGAACTGATTGTGTTAGGAGGAGTTACCAAAGATAGGCCTTCAGCATATTCACCTAGCAACTAACATCTCCATAAATGATTCTCCAAGGATGCCACACTCCCCTGAGAGTACCTTACAGCATCTTGTTTCCCCTACCTTAAAGGACTAAAGGAAATTTGCCTTCCCATTTTACCCAGTAACATAATTCCATGGACTGTCTACCTATAAAAATATTTTCTCATATGTTTACTTCTTGAACATTTTAAAGAAGTCTAAACCTTTCCTTCCACAGTTATGGGTAAAAGATAGTAAAATAACATTTACTGACTTCTGTATTTACATCCTGTTACGGTTTGCATACAGTTTTTGAATGCTAAGCCAATTATTGCTCAAAGGAGCCTTCTTAGACCAAACATATTTCTCCCGTTTTAAACTTAACATTAAAGAGCCCAGGGTGATGCAGCTAGAAAGTAGAAGAGTCAGAATTCCAATCCATGCCATCTGGCTCCAGAGTGTTTCTGTTTAACTATTTTATACTGCTTCTCAGTCATGGTTCATCATTACAAGTTACAAATATTTCTACACTTTAGACATAGAAATCAATTACCATTCAGAGGGGGTTGGTAATAGAATCAATAATGGATTCTTTTTTTTTTTCCAGTGGATAAATTGCAGGGTAGAGGCAGGTTGCCTGCTGATAGAAAAGGTAGATGTATATAACTGTGATGATGTGCTCTTCTCATTTGGCCTGGCAGAGGATTAATGAATGGAAGAGCACTATGAATGGGTCAGAGAAGAGGTGCTAGACAAAGGGAGAAACTTGAAGAAAAGGGAACCATGAGAGTAATACAAGCACGCACTTCATATTTTACTGTATTGCCTAGAGTAGTGAAAAGCTCTATTGAAAGGTAGTGAATTTTAGCTTTTGGGAAAGCCTAAGATTCAACTTTGAAAAGAGCCTTTTGAGTTTTATAAATCAAAGACTTTGGAGGGAGAACCACTAAGGCAACAATACAAGCTGTTCGTTAAGTGCTTCCCTTCAAACACATGCATGCGTGTGTGCACACATACACTAGAAGAACACAGAATAGGAGGATCATCCAGGACCTTTGGGTTTTAGGGATTAACTGAGTAGAGCTAGAGAACCCATTTTAGTGCCTGTGGGTATACTGGTTTGCTGCAAGTCCAACCTATCTTTGAAAATTCCACAGTTTGAATAAAGAGAGGCCCAAATTGGGAAAGGGTGTGTGGCAGTTATTGATTTCTAAGCTTCCAAGTAAGCACTGTGCCTGACAAAAAAATAAGATTTGCTTTCAATGAAATTGGGCTACATAGGACCTCAGTCAAGTGGGTTTTATTTTCTCTATATGTTAACAAAAAAAAGGTTACTGTACCTTTCACGGTTTTAGAGGAGGCTAAAGTAGGTAACAAGCGACGTAAAGGATAAGAGAATGAAAAGGCAGCCTGTATGATGATGATGTTGCTTTTTAAATAAGATCATTTAGTATTAAAAGAATTGTTTTCTCACTAACGTTGTTATTAAGAAAATAAAGTTGGAGTAAATACACAATCCTCCCTCTATGGAGTTAAGTAAAGCCTCCCTGCCCCTCCACCGCCTGCAAAATTGAACTTTGTTTGAAAAAGTTTTCTCATTACTGGCTTAAGAATCTCCTGTTTCAGCCGGGCGCGGTGGCTCACTCCTGTAATCCCAGCATTTTGGGAGGCCGAGGCAGGTGGATCACGAGGTCAGGAGATCGAGACCATCCTGGCTAACACGGTGAAACCCTGTTTCTACTAAAAATACAAAAAATTACCCGGGCGTGATTTGGGGCGCCTGTAGTCCCAGCTACTTGGGAGGCTGAGGCAGGAGAATGGCGTGAACCAGGGAGGTGTAGCTTGCAGTGAGCCGAGATTGCACCACTGCTCTCCAGTCTGGGAGACACAGCGAGACTCCGTCTCAAAAAAGAAAAAAAACAAATCTCCTGTTTCAGCGGGGCACGGTGGCTCACGCCTGAAATCCCAGCACTTTGGGAGGCCGAGGTGGGTGGGTCACGAGGTCAGGAGTTCAAGACCAGCCTGGCCAAGATGGTGAAACCCCCGTCTCTACTAAAAATACAAAAATTGGCCGAGTGTGGTGGTGAATGCCTGCAATCCCAGCTACTCGGGAGGCTGAGGCAGAAGCATTGCTTGAACCTGGGAGGTGGAGGTTTCAGTGAGCTGAGATCATGCCATTGCACTCCAGCCTAGGTGACAGCGAGACTCATCTCAAAAAGAAAAACAGAGTCTCCTGTTTCTCTGATAGAAACTAAGAAAATAAGCTTTTTTTTTTTTTTTTTGAGAAGCTGATTTTCATGCTCTGATTATAATGAAAAGTAAAATGTTAATTGCAGAAAAAAATTTATAATTCTATCTCCCAAAGATAATTAACCCAGATAAATGTTGTATTTTCTTCCCTTTTTTTAAAAAAAAGCATTATACTCTATGTATGCATGTATGTGTTTGTGGCTTTCGCTTTTTTCACTGACTGTCATAGAGTAAGCATTTTTCCGTTGTAATCAAATAATTTTAATAGTCTTTGGAAGCTGTAAATTATTACAAGGAATTAGTTTTACATCCTTCCGTAGTCAGTAGGGATCTGTAAGAGGGCCAGTACTGAAGGTTTTTATTCAGTTTCTACCTTAATTATCGAGAAGTTTTAGACCCAGATAATTAGTAAACTAGTAATTTGAATTGGTGAAATATAAATTTCCATCTCAAGGAAAAATAAGATTTTAGGCTTTTTAAAAAACAAACCATATTTTAAAGAATGATTTTAGATTTACAGAGAAGCCAATAACAAAATTTTCATATGCTATCCCTACATACTTTCTGCTAGTATTAATATCTTGTATTAGTACATTTGTTACAGCTAATGATGTTATTAATTAAACTTCATAGTTACAGTTTGCTCTTTGTGTTGCACAGTTTTACGGATTTTGAAAAATGCATAACATTATGGATCCATGATTACAGTATCCTACAGAATAGTTTCATCACTCTAAAAACTCCCAGAACTTCACTGGTACATTCTTCCAAATCCCAGGCAACCACTGATCTTTTTGTTGTCTCTTTAGTTTTGCCTTTCCCAGAATGTCATATAGTTGGAATTATATAACACATAACCTTTTCAGGTTCTCTCATGTCTTTTTGTTGCTTGATAGCTCATTTCTTTTTATCATTGAACAATGTTTTATTATATGGCTATATCACAGTTTATCCATTCACCTATTAAAAGACATCTTGATTGCCTCTAGTTTCACAGCTATAAATAAAACTGCTCTAAACATTTGTGTGTAGGTTTTTGTGTGGCTGTGAGTTTTCAGCTCAATTGGGTATATACTTAGGAGCACAATTGCTGTAAACATTTTTAGTTTTATAAGAAATTGCCAAACTGCCTTCCAAAGTGGCCTTACCATTTTGCATTCCCACTGACAGTGAATGAGAGTTTCTGTTGCCCTGCATCCTTATCATCGTTTGGTTTTTGTCAGTTTTTGGATTTTAGCCATTTTACTAGGTGCGAGGTGTTATGTCGCTGTTGTCGTTTGCTGTTCCCTGATGATATAGGATGTTGATCACCTTTTCATTTGATTGACATTATTTATATATCTTCTTTAGTGTAGTGTCTATTCAGACCTTTTGCCCATTTCTTTATTGGATTGTTTTATTGTTGAGTTTTAAGTGTTCTTTGTATATTTTAGATACACGTTCCTATAGAGATATGAATTTTGCATATTTTCTTCCTCTCTGTGCCTTGTCGTTTCATGCCCTAACAGTGTCTTTCATAGAGTGAAAGTTCTTAATTTTAATGAAGTCCAGCTTAACAATTTTTTTGCTTTCATGAATTATGTGTTCAGTATTATTTCTAAAAGCCCATCATCAAACTCAAGGTCCCTGAGATTTCCTCCAGTGTTATTTTCTACAAGTTTTGTAGACTGCATTTTATATGTAGATCTGTGATCCGTTTTGAATTAATTTTTGTGAAGGGTGTAAGGTCTATATCTAGATTCATTTTTTTCATATGGGATGTCACCGTTCTAGCACTCATTGTTGAAAAGACTCCCTGCTCCCCCCACCGTTGAATTGCCTTTGCTCCTTTGTCAGAGATCTTTTGTCAAAAACTATATTTGTGTGGATCTGTATCTGGGCTCTCTATTCTGTTCCATTGATCTACTTGTCCACTCTTTTCTTAAATTCTTGCTGTTTATAATAGCTTCAGAGTAAGTCTTGAAGTAAAGTAGTATCTGTCCTCTGCCTTTTTTTTTTTCTTTAGCACCAGTTGCTCTAAACCTAAGTCCTCTGCCTTTTTTCTTCTTTGTTCTCATATTGGCTCTTTGGGGCTCTTGTCTTTCTATATGAACAATTCATCATTGTAACAAAATAACTTACTGGGATTTTTTATTGAGACATTGTTGAATCTATATCACATTTGAGAAGAATTGACATAATAATGTCTTCCTATCCATGAACATGGAATATCTCTGCATTTTTTAATTTCTTTCATCAGACTTTTGTGATTTTCCTCATATAGATCCTCTGCATGTTTTGTTAGATTGATACTTAAGTGTCATTTTTTGTTGTTGTTCTAATGTAAATGGTATTGTTCCTTAATTTCAAATACCGAGTGTTCATTTTTGGTCTGTAGGAAAGCAGTTGACTTGTATGTTTTTCTGTTTGTTTGTTTGTTTTCTTTTTGTTTTTTTGAGACGGAGTCTCGCTTTGTCGCCCAGGCTGGAGTGCAGTGGCGCGATCTTGGCTCACTGCAAGCTTCGCCTCCCAGGTTTATGCCATTCTCCTGCCTCAGCCTCCTGAGTAGCTGGGACTACAGGCGCCCGCCACCACGCCCGGCTAGTTTTTTTGTATTTTTAGTAGAGACGGGGTTTCACCATTGTCTGGATCTCCTGACCTTGTGATCCGCCCGCCTCGGCCTCCCAAAGTGCTGGGATTACAGGCGTGAGCCACCGCGCCCGGCCGACTTGTATGTTAACTTTGTGTGCTGCAGCCTTACTGTACTCTCTAATTAGTTACAGGAATTTTTTTAGTCAATTCCTCGGAATTTTCTCCATAGACAGTCTTGTCATTTGTAAGCAAAGACAGTTTCATTTCTTCCTAATCTGTATACTTTTTATTTCCTTTTCTTGTCTAATTGCATTAGCCAGGACTTCCAGGATGATGTTGAATAGAAGTGGTGAGAAGGAACATCCTTGCCTTGTTCCTGATCTTAGTAGGAAAGCATCTAGTTTCTTACAATTGTGATATTAACTGTAGGTTTTCTGTAAAAGTTCTTTATCAAGTTGAAGAAATTCTCTATTCTTGGTTTGCTGAGAGTTTTATTGTGAAAGAGGGTTAGATTTTCTACATCTATTGATATGCTCATATGATTTTTCTTCTTTAGTCAATGCAGTGGATTAAATTAATTAAAAATGCTGAACAAATCCCACTTGGTCTTGGCATATAATTTTTATATGTTGGATTCAGCTTGCTATAATAACATTTTGTTGAGAATTTTTACATGTATGTTCATGAGAGCTATTCGTCTGTCATTTTCCTTATAATATCTTTTTCTGCTTTAGGATTAGGGTGATGCTGACCTCATAGAATGAGTTAGGAAGTGTTATCTCTGCTTCTGTTTTCTGGGAGTGATGAGAGAGATTGATATAATTTCTTTCCTAAATGTTCGGTAGAATTTATCAGTAAACTCATCTGGACCTGGTGTTTTTGGGGGAGGTTTTTTAATTTGACTTTTTGCTTATTATAAATCTATATAGATTTTCTGTTTCTTCTTTAGTCAGTTTTGGTAGTTTGTGTTTTTGCCCATTTTATGTAAGTTGTCAATTTATGGCCATATAGTTATTCTGTGCTTATCATAATATACTTTTATTACCGTTTTAATGTCTGTTGGATGAGTAGTGATGACCCCCTATTTCATTTTTGATATTAGTCATTTGTCGTCTTTTTTTTTTTTTCTTAGAGATTATTCAGTGTTACTGATGTTTTCAGAAGTCAGGTGGCTTGTTTTTGTAAACTGTTTTCTTACCACTTTAGAAACTTGAAAGCTGTAGAAGGATTTTATGTTTTGGTAAGCTTTATTTGTCATTTCAGCAACAAAGTAGAAAATCAAAATCTTGTGTTGTTAAATTTACTTAATGTAAAAATAGCTTTTTCTGGGGATTAGGAGATGATGAAAATTTGCCTTTTTCTCTCTCTCTTTCATTTTCCCTCACAAATTTTCATAGATTAGAGGAATTTCAAAGCCAGTATAAACCTTAGAAATTGTTCAGTGTAACCCCTGCTGTGATTCTCAAACCCAGAATTAAGAGGTCCTGCAGGGCTTCCCCAGCTCTGAGGGCTAATGAAAGAGCATCTCTGGAATTGGGCCCCAGGAATCTGAACTTCTAACAAATTATTCAGTTTTCTTTATTTTGGGCATATACACACAAGTGGATTTTTAACCAGCGTAGTCTCCTGCAGTGAGAACTGTTACATAGAAGATGACTTAATATTGTGATTTCACACATCAGTAGCAAGAGGTAGGGACATTAAGTGACTTGTAGGGACATTAAGGGACCACACCTGTTGAATGAAAGCAGTGAGATGAAGCCCTAAGTCAAGCTGGTCTAACTTGCGGCCCAGGACAGCTTTGCGGTCCAACACAAATTCAAAAACTTTCTTAATACATGATGAGATTTTTTTTTTTTTTTGCAGTTTTTTCTTTAAGCTCATCAGGCTATCATTAGTGTATTTTATGGGTGGCCCAAGATAATTCTTCTTCTTCCAGTGTGGCCCAGGGAAGCCAAAAGATTGGACACCTCTGCCCTAAGTCCTTTGATAGCTTGAAGTCTTCCCACTGTATCATACTTTCTGATATTAAGCATTTAATGGTGCAGAGCACTATGGGTGATAACATGTGTTGAACACAGTCTGTTTTTAAGGAACTTAAAATACAGGATCTTATTTGTTTATCTTAAGGCAGTCATGCATTATCTCAAAATGAATAAAATGTGTTTGGTGTTTTTTTTTCCTTGTTGTCCATTTAGAGTATTTTTGGTAGTCTGTTAATTGTGAACCTTCAATGCATCCTTAAGTTTTAATTATTAGCCATTAATCCTTATTTAGAGGAAATCTTCTGTCCTATTTTTTCCTCAACTATATGTTTTCTTCCATCTCTGTCAGTTTAGATTATAGTGCAGTGTTTTTTAGAAAAGTATGTTCTGGGGAGCTTTAGTCACCTTGATACTCCTTGGGATGCTGAAGTCGGTTTTTAAAGCCTGTTTTTAGTTATATTGTATCAGAATCACCTGTTTGGGTTTTTTGTTTTAAAGAAAGGAAACAAAAAACGTTTCAGGATCCTTTGCTTTGGGAGTGGGGCCTGAAAAATCAGGGTTTTTGTTCTTTTGTTAGTAGTAGTAGTGATAGTATTTGAGACAGGGTTTCACTTTGTTGCTCAGGCTGGAGTACAGTGGTGTGATCATGGTTCACTGCAGCTTTGACCTCCCAGGCTCTAGCACTTCTCCCACCTCAACCTCCTGAGTAGCTGGGACTTCAGCTGTGTACTACCATGCCTGGCTAATTTTATTTTAATGTTTTTAGACATAAGATCTCACTTTGTTGCCCATGCTGGTCTCAAACACCTTGGCTCAAGCGGTCCTCCTGCCTTGGACCCCCAAAATGTTGAGATTACAGGTATGAGCCACTGAATCCATTCAAAAATCAGTTTTAAAAACATACCACCTCATACCCTTTAGAATGGCTACTATCAAAAACAGAAAATAACAAGTGTTGGCAAGGATGTGGTGAAATTGGAACTCTTTTGGACTGTTGGGAATGTAAAATGGTATAGCCACTATGGAAAACAGTTTGATGATCCCTCAAAAAATTGAAGATAGACTTACCATGTGGTCCAGCAATTCCATTTCTGTGTATATACCCAGACAAATGAAAGAAGGTCTCAAAAGAGATATTTGTGTACCCATGTTCATAGCAGCATTATTCACAAAAGCTAAAACCTGGAAGTAACACAGTTATTCATTACTGGATGAATGGGTAAGCAAAATGTGGCATGTACTTAGAATGAATATTATTGAGCCTTAAAAAGGAAGGCAGTGACACATGGTTACAATATGGATGAACCTTGAGACATTTGCCAAGTGAAATAAGTCATTATCTGAGGTACTTAGAATAGTTAGAATCATAGAGACAGACAGACAGAAAGGTGGTTGCTAGGGACTGGGGAGAGGGAGAAATGGGGAGTTATTGTTTAATAGGTACAGAGTTTCAGTTTTACAAGATGAAAAGCGTTATGGAGACAGTGGTGATTATGCAACGTTATGAATATATTTAATACTGAACTGCACACTTATAAACAGTTGTGGGTATTTTTATGTTATATGTATTTCAACACAATAAAACATGAAAAAGGAAAAACATGCATTGTAGGTATATACTCAAATTTGAGAATCCCTGTTCTTGATGAGTCACAGTGAGTATCAAGTGGCATGTCCCCAAACTAATTGATAAATATCTCAACATTTTTTACTTATTTAGCTTCTGAATCCTTCCCCCATATTCCCAACTTTATTTGTAAGTGGTGTTCTTTTGTCCTTTTCAGGAACTGGAACAACAACAACAATGTAACTTAGCCCAGAGTTGGAGGCAAATTAGCTTTGCATATTGTGGCCACGGAAAGCCTTACGCTTCTAACCTGGGCCATAGGCTCCCAGCTATGTCCTGGTGACATTAGGGATTTTTAATGTGTATTATCTTTTTTCTTTTTCTTTTTTTTCTAATTTCGTTTGAGTGTTTTTATTTTTAAGGTAAAGGAATGAATAGTACAGGGAACCCCTTGTATCCATCAACAAACCATCAGTTTCATATTTTATTTATTCCTCACACTTTTTTTGGTGATATATTGTAAAACAAATCCCAGACACTATTTCACCCATAAATATTTCATTGTTTATCTTTCAAAGAAAAGGACTTGTGTCTTTTTCCGAGCATAACCACAGTACCATTGTAACCAAATTAATAATAATTCCTTGATAGCACCTAATTTATGTGAACTGGCCAAATAGTACCTCTGGCCTTAGGGCTGCCTATAGGTTCTAATCCTTAAGTAAGATGTTATGTTTTATATATTTACTACTGCACAGTTATTTAAAAACAAAACAAAAAACAAAAAAACCTCCTAAAGTACTTTCCCTGCTAACAGTAATTGAGTGATGGTAAGTTTTAGAATATCAGATTCATGGTTCCAAGATGGCCAAATAGGAACAACTCCGGTCTACAGCTCCCAGCATGATCAATGCAAAAGATGGGTGATTTCTGCCTTTCCAACTGAGCCCTGAAGAGAGCAGTGGTTCTCCCAGCATGGTGTTTGAACTCTGAGAATGGACAGACCACCTCCTCAGGTGGGTCCCTGACCCCCGTGTAGCCTAACTTGGAGACAGCTCTCAGTACGGGCTGACTAACACCTCATAAAACCTGGTGCCCCTCTGAGACGAAGCTTCCAGAGGAAGGATCAGGCAGCAATATTTGCTGTTCTGCAATAGTTGTTGTTCTGCAGCTTCCGCTGGTGATACCCAGGCAAACGGTCTGGAGTGGACCTTCAGCAAACTCCAACAGACCTGCAGCTGAGGGACCTGACTGTTAGAAGGAAAACTAACAAACAGAAAGGAATAGTATCAACATCAACAAAAAAGACATTCACACCAAAACCCCGTCTGTAGGTCACCATCATCAAAGACCGAAGGTAGATAAAACCACAAAGATTGGGAGAAACCAGAGCAGAAAAGCTGAAAATTCTAAAAACCAGAGTGCTCTTTCTCCTCCAAAGGATCGCAGCTCCTCGCCAGCGACAGAACAAAGCAGGACAGGGAATGACTTTGACAAGTTGACGAAGTAGGCTTCACAAAGTCGGTAATAACAAACTTCTCTGAGATAATGGAGGATGTTTGAACCCATCGCAGGGAAGCTACAAACCTTGAAAAAAGATTAGACGAATGGCTAACTAGAATAAACAGTGTAGAGAAGACCTTAAATGACCTAATGGAGCTGAAACCTGTGGCACGAGAACTACGTGATGCATGCACAAGCTTCAGTAGCCTGTTTGATCAAGTGGAAGAAAGGGTATCAGTGATTGAAGATCAAATGAATGAAATGAAGTGAGAAGTTTAGAGAAAAAAGTAAAAAGAAACTAACAAAGCCTCCAAGAAATACGGGACTGTGTGAAAAAACCAAATCTGTGTTAAATTGGTGTACCTGAAAGTGACGGGGAGAATGGAACCAAGCTGGAAAACACTCTTCAGGATATTATCCAGGAGAACATTCCCAAACTAGCAAGGCAGGCCAACATTCAAATTCAGGAAATACAAAGAACACCACAAAGCTACTCCTCGAAAAGAGCAACTCCAAGACATGTAATTGTCAGATTCACGAAGATTGAAATGGAGGGAAAAATGCCAAGGGCAGCCAGAGAGAAAGATCAGGTTACCCACAAAGGGAAGCCTATCAGACTAATAGCAGATCTCGCGGCAGAAACCCTACAAGCCAGAAGAGAGTGGGGGCCAATATTCCACATTCTTAAAGAACAAATTTCCAACCCAGAATTTCATATCCAGCCAAACTAAGCTTCATAAGTGAAGGAGAAATAAAATCCTTTACAGACAAGTAAATGCTGAGAGATTTTGTCACCACCAGGCCTGCCTTACAGCCTTACAGGAACTCGTGAAGGAAGCACTAAACATGGAAAGGAATAACTGGTACAAGCCACTGCAAAAACATGCCAAATTGTAAAGATGCTAGGAAGAAACTGCATCAACTAATGAGCAAAATAACCCACTAACATCATAATGACAGGATCAAATTCATGCATAACAATATTAAATGTAAATGGGTTAAATGACCTAATTAAAAGACACAGATTGGAAATTGGATAAAGAGTCAAGACCCATCAGTGTGCTGTATTCAGGAGACCCATCTCACATGTAGAGACACACATAGGCTCAAAATAAAGGGATGGAGGAAGATCTACCAAGCAAATGGAAAGCAATAAAAAGCAGGGGTTGCAATCCTAGTCTCTGATAAAACAGACTTTAAACCAACAAAGATCAAAAGAGACAAGGCCATTACATAATGGTAAAGGGATCAATTCAACAAGAAGAACTAACTATCCTAAATATATATGCATCCAATACAGGAGCACCCAGGTTCGTAAAGCAAGTCCTTAGAGACCTAAAAAGAGACTTAGACTCCCACACAATAATAATGGGAGACTTTAACAACCCACTGTCAATATTAGACAAATCAACGAGACAGAAAGTTAACAAGGATATCCAGAACTTGAACTCAGCTCTGCACCAAGCAGACCTACAGAACTCTCCACCCCAAATCAACAGAATATACATTCTTCTCAGCACCACATCACACTTATTCCAAAATTGACCACATAGTCCTCAGCAAATGTAAAAGAACAGAAATCACGACAAACTGTCTCTCAGACCACAGTGCAATCAAATTAGAACTCAGGATTAAGAAACTCATAACCACATAACAACATGGAAACTGAACAACCTGCTT
>NW_012115322.1:4341747-4343764 GCF_000951035.1 Colobus angolensis palliatus | reverse complement strand
TCTCAGCCCAAAATCTCCTTAAGCTGATAAGCAACTTCAGCAAAATCAGTGTGCAAAAATCACAAGCATTCTTGTACACCAGTAACAAACAGCCAAATCATGAGTGACCTCCCATTCACAGTTGCTTCAAAGAGAATAAAATACCTAGGAATCCAACTTCCAAAGGATGTGAAGGACCTCTTCAACGAGAACTGCAAACCACTGCTCAATGAAATGAAAGAGGACACAAACAAATGAAAGAACATTCCATGTTCATGGATAGGAAGAATCAATATCGTGAAAATGACCATACTGCCCAGGGTAATTTATAGATTCAATGCCATTCCCATCAAGCTACTTTCTTGACAGAATTGGACTTTCTTCACAGAATTGGAAAAAAACTACTTTAAAGTTCATGTGGAACCAAAAAAGAGCCCGCATTGATTGCCAAGACAATCCTAAGCCAAAAGAACAAAGCTGGAGGCATCACGCTACCTGACTTCAAACTATGCTACAAGGCTACAGTAACAAAAACTGCACGGTCCTGGTATGAAAACAGAGATATAAACCAACAGAACAGAACAGAGGCCTCAGAAATAACACCACACATCTACAACCATCTGATCTTTGACAAACCTGACAAAAACAAGAAGAAATGGAGAAAGGATTCCCTATTTAATAAATGGTGCTGGGTGAACTAGCCAGCCATATATAGAAAGCTGAAACTGGATTCCTTCCTTACATCTTATACAAAAATTAATTCAAGATAGATTAATGACTTAAATGTTAGACCTAAAACCATAAAAACCCTAGAAGAAAACCTACACAATACCATGTAGGACATAGGCATGGGCAAGGAAGGACTTCATGACTAAAACACCAAAAGCAATGGCAACAAAAGCCAAAATTGACAAATGGGATCTAATTAAACTAACGAGCTTCTGCACAGCAAAAGAAACTACCATCAGAGTGAACAGGCAACTTACAGAATGGGAGAAAATTTTTGCAATCTACCCATCTTACAAAGGGCTAATATCCAGAATCAACAGAGAACATAAATTTACAAGAAAAAAATCAACCCCATCAAAAAGTGGTCAAAGGATATGAACAGACACTTTTCAAAAGAAGACATTTATGCAACCAACAGACACATGAAATGGTCATCAGAGAAATGTCAGTCAAAACCACAGTGAGATATCATCTCACACCTGTTAGAATGGCCATCATTAAAAAGTCAGGAAACAGCTGGTGCTGGAGAGGATGTGGAGAAATAGGAAAGCTTTTATACTGTTGGTGGGAGTTTAAACTAGTTCAACTATTATAGAAGACAGTGTGGTGATTCCTCAAGGATCTAGAACTAGAAATACCATTTGACCCAGCAATCCCATTACTGAGTATATACCCAAAGGATTATAAATCATGCTACTATAAAGACACATACATACGTATGTTTATTGCAGCACTACTCACAATAGCAAAGACTTGGAACCAACCCAAATGTCCATCAGTGATAGACTGGGTAAAGAAAATGTGTCACATACACACCACAGAGTAGTATGCATCCATAAAAAAGGACGGGTTCATGTCCTTTGTGGGGACGTAGATGAAGCTGGAAACCATCATTCTGAGCAAACAATTGCAAGGACAGAAAACCAAACACTGCATGTTCTCACTCATAGGTGGGAATTGAACAATGAGAACACTTGAACACAGAGCGGGGAACATCACGCCCCAGGGCCTGTTGTGGGATGGGGGACTGGGGGAGGGATAGCATTAGGAGAAAAACCTAATGTAAATGACAAGTTAATGGGTGCAGCAAACCAACATGGCACATGTGTACATGTGTAACAAACCTACATATTGTGCACATGTACCCTAGAACTTAAAGTATAATAATAATAATATATATAAAATTCACTTTTCTCTTTGAAGGGAGGCGTGTAGCAAAGGCAGTTGATCATTAATATGAGTTCAACTTGATATTTACAAAAGCAAACGCCTGAGAGGCCTGTGAAAGTAGCTTTAGCTCGAAATCATA
>NW_012115322.1:4329037-4340713 GCF_000951035.1 Colobus angolensis palliatus | reverse complement strand
ACACACACACACACACACACACACACACACACATACACACACTCCTCCACTGACATCCAGGTGTCTTAGTCTGGACACACACACACATACACACACACTCCTCCACTGACATCCAGGTGTCTTAGACTGGGTAGAGGCTTATTGATTTTATTGATCTTTTTAAATAATCAGCTTTTGGTTTTATTGTTTTTTTTCTATTGATTTCCTGCTTTCAGTTTGATTAATTTCTCCTCTTTTTTTCTTATTTTGCTTACTTTGGATTTCATTTGCTCTTCTAGTTTTCTAAAATGGAAACTTAGATGATTGATTTTAGATCTTCTTTCCTAATATATGCAGTGAGTCCTATAAATTTTTCTCTAAGCACTACTTTTCTCTGTCCCACAAATTTTGGTGTTACATTTTTGTTTTCAATCAGTTCAGAATATTTTAAAATTTCTTTTGAGATTTTTTTCTTCGATCCATGTATTATTTTAAATAACATATTTAAAATACTTGGGATTCTAAGTGTTTTGGGATTTTCCAGCTATATTTTTGTTTATTCATTTCTATTTTAGTTCCATTGTGATCTTAGGACACATTTTATATCATTTCTACTCTCATAAAATTTATTATATTTTTTTGTGGTTCAGAATGTAGTCTTTCTGGTGAATATTTCCATGTGAGTTTTAGAAAATGTGTGTTCTGCTCTTTTTGTGTGCAGTATTTTATAAATGCCAGTTAGATCAGTTGACTGATACTGTTGAGTTTGAGTATGTCCTTACTGATTTTTTGCTTGCTGTATCCATCCATTTCTGATAGAAGGCTATTAAAATTTCCAACTACAAAAGCGGATTCATCTGTTTTTCCTAGCGGTTCTATCAATTTTTGCCTCACATAGTTTGTTGCTCTGTTGTTAGGCACATACACATTAAGGATTGTTATATCTTCTTGGAGTATTAACTCTTATCATTATGTAATGTGCCTCTTCAACCCTAATACCTTTCCTTGCTGTGAGGTCTGCTCTGTCTGAAGTGATTATAGCTACTCTGGCTTTGTTTTGATTGGTGTAAGCATGGTGTATCTTTCTCTGTTCCTTTACTTTAATCTATATGTGTCTGTATTTAAAGTGGGTTTCTTATAGATAACAATTTGGGTCTTGTTTTTGTTCCACTCTGATCATCTCTTTCAGTTGGTGTATTTAGACCATTGATATTTAAAGTGATTATTGATTTCCTTGGGTTAATTAATATCTACCATATCTGTTAATGTTTTCTATGTGTTGCCCTTGGTCTTTGTTTCTGTTTTTGTCTTTTTGTGCTTTTAATTAAGAGTTTTATGCTTCTATTTTCTCTCCTTTCTTAGCATATCTATCATACTTTTTTCTTTGTGTGTGTGTGTGTATGTGTATGTGTGTGCCCTAGAATTTACACTGTACATTTACAGTTAATCCAAGGCCACTTGCAAGTAGCACTATAATGCTTCACAGGTTGTACAAGTACTTCATAATAAAAAATTTCAAATTCCTCCTTTCTGTCCCTTGTATCATTACTGTCATTCATTTGACACACAGACACACACACACAATGTGCCACATAACAATGTTTTGATCAGCGATGAACCACATATACAATTATAATGGACCTGAAAAATTCTTATTGCTTAGTGATGTCATAGCCATTGGAATGTTGTAGAACAGTGCATTACTTAGACATTTGTGGTGATGCTGGTGTAAACAAGTCTGCATTGCCAGTCATATAAAAGTATAGCACATATAGGCCAGGTGTGGTGGCTCACACCTGTAATCCCAACACTGGGAGGTTGAGGCTGGAAGATTGCTTGGGGCCAGGAGTTGGAGACCAGCCTGGGCAGAGACTCCATCTCTACAAAAAATAAAAACAATAGCCAGGTGTGGTGATATATTCCTGTAGTCCTAGCTGCCCAGTAGGCTGAAGCAGGAGGATTACTTGAGACTAGGAGTTTGTGGTTACAGTGAAGCATGATCATACCACTGTACTCCACTCTGGGCAACATTGTGAGATCCTGTCTAAAAAAGGAAAAGGAAAAGTATAGCATGCTGGCCAGGTGCCATGGTGGCTCATACCTGTAATCCTAGCACTTTGGGAGGCGTGAGGCAGGAAGGTCCCTTGAGCCAAGGAGTTTGAGACCAGCCTGGGCAACATAGGGAGACCCTGTCTCAATAAATGAATAAATAACGATTATTCACAGTACTAATACTTGATGATGATAATAAATATGTTACTAGCTTATGTATTTACTATTCTATACTTTTTAATCATTATTTTAGAAAGTACTTCTACTTATTAAAAGATGTAAAACAGCCTTAGGTCCTTCAGGAGGTATTTCAGAAGACATTATTATAGGAGATAATAGCTTCATGCAGGTTATTGCCCCTGAAGAGCTTCCAGTGGGACAAGATGTAGACATGGAAGACAGTGGTAATGATGATCCTGACCCAGTGTAGGCCTAGGCTAATGGATATGTTTATGTCTTAGTTTTTGACACAAAAAATTTACAAATAAGAAAAAGTTTATAGAATAAGAATTTAGAGAAAATATTTTATACAGCTGTATACTCTTTTAAGTTGTGTTATTAAAGAGACAGAAAGTTAAAAAAGGTAAAAGTTTATAAAGGGAAAAAGTTACAGTAAGCTGCTTAATTTATTATTAAAGAAAATTTTTTTTTTAAGTTTAGTGTAGCCTGAGTGTAGTCTACAACAGTGTAATGTCCTAAGCCTTTACATTCAGTCACCCCTCAACTTACCCAGACAACTTGTCATCCTATAAGCTATATGGTGTGCCCTATACAGTATATACCATTTTTTATCTTTTATACTGTAGTTCTACTGTACCTTATCCATGTTTAATGTTTAGATACAAAGATACTTCCCATTAGTTCACAGTTGCCTACACTAGCATGCTCTACATATTTGTAGCCTGGGAACAATAGGCTACAGCATATAGCGTAGGTGTGTAGTAGGTTGTACCATTAGGTTTGTGTAAGTACACTCTGTGATGTTCCCACAATGAATGAAATCATCAGATGCGTTTGTCAGAATGTTTCTTTTTTATTTCTTGATTTTAAGTTCAGGGGTACATGTGCACATGTGCAGGATGTGCAGGTTTCTTACATAGTTAAACACGTGCCATGGTGATTAGCTGCACAGATCATCCCATCACCTGGGTATTAAGCCCAGCATCCATTAGCTGTTATTCCAGATGCTCTTCCTCCTCCCACCCCCCACCCTCTGACAGGCCCCAATGTGTGTCATTCCCCCCACCCCCATGTGTTCTTATCATTCAGCTCCCACTTCTAAGTGAGAACATGCAGTATTTGATTTTCTGTTCCTGTGTTAGTTTGCTAAGGATAATGGCTTCCAGCTCCATTCATGTCCCTGCAGAGGACATGATCTCATTCCTTTTTTTGGCCGCATAATATTCTGTGGTGTACATGTACCACGTTTGCGTTAGTCTGTCATCCATCAATGGGCATTTAGGTTGATTCCATGTCTTTGGTGTTGTGAATAGTGCTGCAGTGAGCATGGATTCATGTATCTTTATAATAGAATGATTTATATTCCTTTGAGTATATACCAAGTAATGGGATTGCTGAATCAAATGGTATTTCTGTCTCTAGGTCTTTGAGGAATTGCCACACTGTTTTCCACAATGGTTGAACTAATTTACACTCGTACCAACAGCGTAAAAGCGTTCCTTTTTCTCCACAACCTCGCCAGCATCTGTTGTTTTTTGACTTTTTAATAATCGCCATTCTGACTGGTGTGAGATAGTATCTCATTGTGGTTTTGATTTGCATTTCTTTAATGATCAGTGATGTTGAGCTTCTTTTCATGTTTGTTGGCCGCATGAATGTCTTCTTTGGAGAAGTGTCTGTTCATGTCCTTTGATCACTTTTAATGGGGTTGTCTTTTTCTGGTAAATTTGTTTAACTTCCTTGTAGATGCTGGATATTATATCTTTGTCAGATGGGTAAATTGCAAAAAGTTTCTCGCATCCTGTAGGTTGTCTGTTTACTCTGGTGATAGATTCTTTTGCTGTGCAGAAGCTCTTTAGTTTAATGAGATTCCATTTGTCAAGTTTTGCTTTTGTGGCAGTTGCTTTTGGTATCTTTGTCATGAAATCTTCACTCATGTCTATATCCTGAATGGTATTGCATAGATTTTCTTCTAGGGTTTTTATAGTTTTGGGTTTTCCATTTAAATCTTTAATCATCTTGAATTGATTTTTGTTTCTGGTATAAGGAAGGGGTCCAGTTTCAGTTTTCTGCATATGGCTAGCCAGTTCTCCCAGCACCATTTATTAAATAGGGAATTCTTTCCCCATGGTTTGTTTTTGTCAGGTTTGTTGGAGGTCAGATGGTTGTATGTATGTGATCTTATTTCTGGGTTCTCGTCTGTGTGTCTGTTCTTGTACCAGTATCGTGCTGTTTTGGTTACTATAACCTTGTAGCATAGTTTGAAGTCAGGTAGTATGATGCCTCCAGGTTTGTTCTTTTTGCTTAGGATTGTCTTGGCTACTCAGGCTCTTTTTTGGTTCCATATGAATTTTAAAATAGTTTCTTCTAATTCTGTGAAGAATACCAATGGTAGTTTAATGGGAATAGCATTGAATCTATAATTTGTTTTGGGCAGTGTGACCATTTTCACAATATTGATTCTTCCCACCCATGAACATGGAATGTTTTTCCATTTATTTGTGTCCTTTCTGATTTCTTTGAGCGGTGGTTTATAGTTCTCCTTGGAGAGGTTCCTCACTTCCCTTATTAGCTGTATTTCCAGGTATTTTTTTTTGTGGCGATTGTGAATGTGAGTTCATTCGTGATTTGGCTCTCTGATTGCTTATTATTGGTGTATAGGAAGGTCAACAATTTTCGCACATTCATTTTATATCATGAGACTTGCTGAAGTTGCTTATAGGCCTAAGAAGCTTTTGGGCTGAGAAATGGAGTTTTCTAGAAATAGAATCATTTTATCTGCAAACAAAGATAATTTTACTTCCTCTCTTTCTATTTGAATACACTTTATTTCTTTCCCTTGCCTGATTGCCCTGGCCAGAACTTCCAATTCTATGTTGAATAGGAGTGGTGAGAGAGGGCATGCAATATTTGTCTTGTGCTGGTTTTCAAGGGGAATGCTTCCAGCTTTTGCCCAATCAGTATGTTACTGGCTGTGGGTTTGTCATATATGACTCTTACTATTTTGAGGTATGTTCCTTGAATACCTAGTTTATTGAGAGTTTTTATACATGAAGGGATGTTAAATTTTATTGAAGACCTTTTCTCTATCTATTGAGATAATCATGTATTTTTTTGTCTTGAGTACTGTTTAGGTGATGAATCACATTTATTAATTTGCATATGTTGAACCAGCCTTGCATCCCGGGGGTCTGCTTGATTGTGGTGGATAAGGTTTTTGATGTGCTGCTGGATTCAGTCTGCCAGTATTTTGTTGAGGAGTTTTGCATCAAGGTTCACCAAAGATGTTAGCCTGAAGTTTTCTTTTTTGTTTTATCTCTGCCAGGTTTTGGTATCAGGATGATGCAGGCCTTATAGAATGAACTAGAGAGGAGTCCCTCCTTTTCAATTTTCTGAAACAGTTTCAATAGGAATGGTACCAGCTCTTCTTTTTACCTCTGGTATAATTTAGCTGTGAATCTGTCTGGTCCTGGGCTTTTTTTGGTTGATAGACTATTTATTACTGCTTCAACTTTAGAACTCATTATTGGTCTATTTAGAGGTACAGTTTCTTCCTGGTTCAGTCTTTGGAGAGTGTATGTGTCCAGGAATTTATCCATTTCTTCTAGATTTTCTAGTTTATGTGCATAAAGGTGTTTATAGTGTTCTCTGATGGTAGTTTGTATTTCTGTGGGGTCAGTGGTGATACCCCGCTTATCATTTCTGATTATATTTGTTTGACTGTTCTCTCTTTTTTTTTTTTCCAACCATCAATGGCATTTTATTTTGGAAGTTTCTATGTATTACATAGGTATTAACTTCCTTCCTCTCCTACTCCTCCCCACAAAATCCAGAAAGTTATTTTTATACATAAACAACTGAACATATAAAAATCTCGGACCTAATTTCTCTAAAGTCTTGGGTTAAAAAAACTTGAGTGGCGCTTCTCCTTTC
The DNA here is from genome assembly GCF_000951035.1 of Colobus angolensis palliatus. NCBI lineage: Eukaryota > Metazoa > Chordata > Mammalia > Primates > Cercopithecidae > Colobus > Colobus angolensis. The sequence continues at coordinate 4,334,569 of NW_012115322.1, read as the reverse complement.
TGAGAGGACTACTTCTTAAGGAGGATTCATGGTGTGTTCTTTGCTCACTATAGATTTCTCCTCTTCTCTGGGAAAAAGATGGTCAATGCTTCTGCTTCCTTTTAATAAATTAATTTCTTAATTATTATACATTATTATTCCCCACTTGACACCTTCTTAGAAACTTGATTGTTGGTTGCATTTTTTATTTGGCAAAAATTCAATGTGGCTTTGCGTGGGATGTCTGAAGTGTCAGAAACAGCAGTGTTGATGTTCTGGTTTTGAGAGGGAAAATATATAGAGAGATGCATACATTTCCTAGAATAACAACTATAAGACTGAAATAGGGTGTGCACAGAGTTAAAAGGGCTGATAGACACTACTTGGTTTGGAATTCTGTGGCTGTCAACAATCAAGGACTGCAGTATAGGCCAGAATACAAATCTCCTTAGGAAGAAGTTTGGTTAGGCAAAACCACTGAGAAATGACAGTGTCTGCTACATTGTTCGAAGTATATTAGAGCAGACATGCACAAGAAGCAGCATTATGAGTCACGTGTAGTAAGTAGTCACCTATCGATAAACAGGGGCATTTGTGCAAATGCTCTGGCAACCTAGGCACTGGGGTAAGAGAAAAGAAGCATCCCATTAAAATGTACTTCCATCTGTAACTCACCCAAGACCCCGGGCCTCCTAAGCTTCATGATTTGCAAAGCCAAAATGAAATTTAGCATTACATGTCATTCTATGTCTTCTGGAAGCTGGTCCACTGGGTCTATCTCAGAAGAGCTGCTCAAGAGGGTAGCAAGTCTACCCAGAAGGGTATGCCTTAGTGATCTTCACATCATTCACAGGGCGGTCCTGGGAGTTTGTTTCTACCATTCCCACGCAAACCATTCCTATGCTCTGGCACACTCGGCCAAAAATGGTGTGTTTGCCGTCGAGCCACTGGGTGAGGGCAAGGGTCACAAAGAACTGGCTGCCATTGGTGTCTGGCCCTGCATTGGCCATTGCGAGAATTCCAGCCCCCGTGAATTTCAAGTCTGGATGAAGTTCATCTTCAAACTGTTTGCCATAGATAGATGCACCACCTCGACCTGTCCCTGTTGGGTCACCTCCTTGGATCATGAAGTCTTTGATAATTCTGAGGAATTTTGTGCCATTGTAGTAACCTCGACAAGCCAACTCAGCAAAGTTCTTACAGGTCTTTGGAGCATGCTTCCAGTACAGCTCCAGCACAATGATTCCCATGCTGGTCTCCAAGTAAACGTTGGGTGGCTGCCAGGAATCTGGGGGAATAACCGCCATAGAGAAGCCGGCGGCGGAATGCTTCTGTTCTCTCTTCTTTATTAGCCTAGCTAGTGGTCTATCTTATTAATTTCAAAAAAAAACCAACTCCTGGATTCATTGGTTTTTTTTTTTTGGAAGAGTTTTTCTTGTCTCTACTTCAGTTCAGCTCTGATACTGACTATTTCTTGTCTACTACTAGCTTTGGGGTCTGTTTGTCCTTGGTCCTCTAGTTCTTTTAGTTGTATTGTTAGGTTGTTAACTTGAGAACTTTCTAGCTTCTAGATGTGGGCATTTAGTGCTATCAGTTCCCCACCTAACACTGCTTTAGCTACATCCCAGAGATTCTGGTACATTGTATCTTTGTTCTCATTAGTTTCAAAGAAATTCTTGATTTCTGCCTTAAAATCATTATTTACCCAAGAGTGATTCGGGAGCAGGTTGTTCAGTTTCCATGTCGTTAGTTGTGCGGTTTTGAGTGAATTTCTTTTTTTTTTTTTTTTTGAGACGGAGTCTCGCTCTGTCGCCCGGGCTGGAGTGCAGTGGCCGGATCTCAGCTCACTGCAAGCTCCGCCTCCTGGGTTTACGCCATTCTCCTGCCTCAGCCTCCGGAGTAGCTGGGACTACAGGCGCCCGCCACCTCACCCGGCTAGTTTTTTTGTATTTTTTTTTTTTTTAGTAGAGACGGGGTTTCACCGTGTTCGCCAGGATGGTCTCGATCTCCTGACCTCGTGAGCCACCCGTCTCGGCCTCCCAAAGTGCTGGGATTACAGGCTTGAGCCACCGCGCCCGGCCGAGTGAATTTCTTAATCTTGAGTTCTAATTTGGTTGCGCTGTGGTCTGAGAGACTGTTTGTTATTTTTTCAGTTCTTTTGCGTTTGCTGAGGAGTGTTTTACTTCCGATTACATGATCAATTTTACTCAATTAAGTGCCGTGCAGTGATGAGAATAATGTATATTCTGTTGTTTTTGGGTGGAGAGTTCTATAGGTATTTGTCAGGTCTACTTTATCCAGAGCTGAGTTCAGGTCCTGAATATCTTTTAATTGTCTTTCTCTGTGATCTAATATTTTCAGTAGGAGTGTTAAAGTCTCCCACTATTATTGCGTGGGAGTCTAAGTCTCGTTGAAGATCTCTAAGAACTTGCTTTATGAATCTGGGTGCTCCAGTATTGGGCACATATATATTTAGATTAGTTAGCTGTTCTTGTGGAATTGAACCCTTTACCATTACGTCATGCCCTTCTTTGTCTTTCTTGATCTTTGTTGGTTTAAAGTCTGTTTTATCGAAAACTAGGATTGCAACCCCTGCTTCGTTCTGTTTCCCATTTGCTTAGTAAATTGTCTCCAATCTCTTTATTTTGAGCCTATGTGTGTCCTTGCATGTGAGATGGGTCTTGATTCTTTATCCAGCTTGCCATTCTGTGTCTTTTAATTGGGGCAGTTAGTCCATTTACATTTAAAGATAGAATTGTTATGTGTGGATTTGATTCTCTCATCATGCTAGCTGGTTATTTTGCAGACTTGTTTATATGCTTGCTTCATTGGGGCTGGTCTGTGTACTTTAGTGTGTTTTTGTAGCAACTGGTAACTGTTTTTCCTTTCCATATTTAGTGCTTCCTTCAGGAGCTCTTGCAAGGCAGGCCTGATGGTGATGAATTCCCTCAGCATTTGCTTGTCTGAAAAGGATCTTATTTCTCCTTTGCTTATGAAGCTTAGTTTGGCCCAGTATGACATTCTGGGATGGAAATTCTTTTCTTTAAGAATGTTGAATATTGACCCCCAGTCTCTTCTGGTTTGTAGGATTTCCATTGAGGGGTCTGTTAGTTTGATGGACTTCCCCTTGTAGTTGACCTAGGCCTTCTCTCTGGCTGCTCTTAATATTTTTTCTTTCATTTTAACCTTGGAGAATCTGATGATTATGTGTTTTGGGGATGATCTTCTCATGGAGTATCTTACTGGGGTTCTCTGCATTTCCTGAATTTGAATATTGGCCTGTCTTGGTAAGTTGGGGAAGTTCTCCTGAATGGTATCCTGAAGTATGTTTTTCAACTTGGTTCCCACTCTCCCCATCACTTTTAGTTACCCCAATCAGTCGTAGATTCAGTCTGTTTACATAATCCCATATTTCTCAGAGGTTTTGTTCATTCTATTTCCTTCTTTTTTCTCTAGTCTTGTCTGCTTGTCTTAATTGAGAAAGCCAGTCTTCCAGCTCTGAGATTCTTTCCTCTTCTTGATCTGTTCTGCTACTAATTCTTGTGATTGCATTATGAAGTTCTCATGTTGTGTTTTTTTTAACTCTGTCAGGTCATTCGTCTTCCTCTCTAAACTGGCTATTCTGGTTATCACCTCCTGCATAGTTTTACCATGATTCTTAGCTACTTTGCATTGGGTTAAAACATGTTCTTTTAGCTCAGTGAACTTCATTATTACCCACCTTCTGAAGCCTACTTCTATCATTTCAGCCATCTCAGTGTCAGCCCAGTTCTGAGCCCTTGCTTGAGAGATGTTGTGGTCATTTGGAGGAAAAGGACACTCTGACTTTTTGAGTTTTCAGTGTTTTTGCATTGATTCTTTCTCATCTTTGTGGGCTTATCTACATTTGATCTTTGAGGTTGCTGACTTTTGGGTGGGTATTTTGTGGTTTTTCTTTGTTGTTATTTTCTGTTTGTTTTTCTTTTAATAATCTGGTCACGCTTCTGTAGGGCTGCTGCAGTTTGCTGGAGGTCCACTCCAAACCCCATTTGCTCTGGTTCTTCCTGTACCTGGAGGTGTCACCAGTGAAGCCTACAAAACAGCAAAGATGGCAGCCTGCCCCTTCCTCTGGAAGCGCCATCCCAGGAGGATACTGACCTATTGCCACCTGAACGTGCCTGTAGGAGGTGGTTGGAGACCCCAGTTGGGAGGTTTCACTCGGTTAGGAGGAATGGGATCAGGGACCTACTTAAAGCACCAGTTTGGCTGCTTTTTGTTATAGCAGCTCTACTGTGTTGGTGATCCCTTTAGCCACCATTTGATCTGGGCTCTGCAAACCCCACTGGCTGAACTGACTGAGGAGCCCGAATGGCCAAAGTGGCAGCCTGCCCCACTCCTCAGACACTCCATCCCAGGGAGAAATTGGAGCTCTTTCAGCCCATAGAACATGGGTGGTGGCTAGAGGCTCTGGCTGGGAGGACCCGCCCCACAAGGTGGAGTGGATTGGGGATCCTACTTACAGAATCAGTAAAAAAACGGCTGTGTCATGTTAGGAAATTGCCTCTGCCCAGGTAGCAGCCCTCCCCTCTCCTGGACACTTTGCCCCAGGGAGAGGTAAGAAAGGTAAGAGCTCTGTCAGGTCATGGCTGGAGGGCCTGGCTGGGAGGTCCCACCCAGTGAGGACGTATCTATATCTGTCTGTATGGTATGTGTAAGTAAAATGTTTATATATGTAAGCATACATAATTGAATATATTGTTCCTGTTATTGTTTTGAACAAACCGTTGTCAGTTAGATAATTAACAGTAGGAAAAATATAAGTTTTTGTTTTATCCTTTCTCCCCAGTACTCTTCCTATGTTTATGTAGATCTGAGTTTCTAACCAGTATCATTTTTCTCCTCTCTAAAGAACTACTTTTAAGATTTCTTATAAGGCAGGTCTACTGGCAACAAAGTCCTCAATTTTTGTTTGTCTGAGAAAGTTTTTATTTCTCCTTCACTTTTGAAGGGTAATTTCACAGAGTACAGAATTTTAGGTTTGTAGGTTTTTGTTTTTTTTTTTTAACTCAACACATGAATTATTTCACTCCATGCTATTCTTTCTTCCATGATTTCTGAGGAGTATCTGATGTGATACTTTATCTTTCCTCCTTTGTAGCTAAGGTGTTTTTCCCCCTTTGGCTTCTTTCAAGGTTTTTTCTTTACCTTTGATTTTCTGATGTTTGAATATCATATGCCTAGGTATAGGGTGGTTTTGTTTGTTTTTGTTTTGGCTTTTATCCTCCTTGGTGTTGTTTGAGCTTTCTGAATCTGTGGTTTGGTGCCTGACATTAGTTTGGAGAAAGTCTCAGTCATTGGTACTTCATATATTGCTTCTGTTCCTTTCTCAGAATTTGCATTATGCATATTTAGTAGTATTTTGTTCTGTTTTATTCTTTTTTTTTTTTTTTGCTTTGCTTTTCAGTCTTGGAAGTTCCTATTGTCAGTTCATCAGTTAACATTTGGGTTGTTTCTACTTATTCACTACCATGAGTAATGCTGCTATGAATTAGTGTACTAGTAGTTTTTTGTTTT
>NW_012115322.1:4313185-4328987 GCF_000951035.1 Colobus angolensis palliatus | reverse complement strand
TTTTTTTTTTTTTTTGCTTTGCTTTTCAGTCTTGGAAGTTCCTATTGTCATATCATATTCCCAGGCTCCAAGATCCTTCTGTCAGCTGTGTCCAGTCTACTATTGAGCCCTTCAGATGCATTTCTATTATACTAAATAGTAATTTTTATCTTTGTTTCTTTTTCTGTTTTTTGTTTGTTTTAGAATTCTCATCTCTCTTCTTATATTATTCATCTGTTTTTGCATGTTGTCTGTTTTTTCCATTAAAGCCTTAAGTATATTATAGTTTTCTGAAATTCCTGGTTGGAAAAGCATTTTTGTCATATCTGACTCTGATTCTGATGTTTGCTTAGCTGCTTAGTATGTCTTATAATTTTTCTTGAAAGGTGGACATGATGTAACTGGGTAAAGGGAACTGCACAAATACAGGACTTTAATGATGCAGTTTTATGGTGTGTTTTGTGGGGTGAGATTTTATAGTTTCGTGATGAGGTCTGTCTTTTGGTGAGCCTGTGTCTCTGGACTGTGAACTTCACCAGTGCTTCTCAGTTTTTTCCCCCTTAGGGTGGGACAGGCTGGCTAGAGGGGGCTGGAGTTGGGTATTTCTCTTCTCCTGCATGGAAGACTAGAGGCAGCTGGACTTGTCCTTTTCCTTCCCCCAGGTCTGATAGGCTTTGATAAAACCCAAGCAGAAGACATACACACAGCTAACAAGCATATGAAAAAATGCATCACTAATCATTAGAGAAATGGAAATCAAAACCACAATGAAGTACCATCTCACACCAGTCAGAAAGGCTATTATTAAAAAGTCAAAAAATAACAGATACTGGTGAGATGCAGAGAAAAGGGAATGCTCATGCACTGCAGGTGGGAATGTAAATTAGTTCAGCCATTGTGGAAAGCAGTGTAGCGATTTCTCAAAGAACTCAAAGCAGAATTACCATTCAACCCAGCAGTCCCATTATTGGGTATATACCCAAAGAATTATAATCGTTCTACCATAAATACACATCCACATGTATGTTCATTGCAGCACTATTCACAGCAGCAAAGGCATGGAGTCAACCTAAATGTCTATCAACAGTGAACTGGATAAAGAAAATGTGGTACATATACATGATACATGTACATATATAGCCATAAAAGAATGAGATCATGTCCTTTGCAGCAACATGGATGGAGCTAGAGGCCATTATCCTAAGTAAACTAAGACAGGAACAGAAAACCGAATACCGCGTGTTCTCACTTATAAGTGGGACCTAAACATTGAGAACACATGGATACAAAGAAGGGAACAAGAGACACTGGGACCTCTTTGAGGGTGGAGGATGGAAGGAGGGAAAGGATCAAAAAACTATCACCAACATGGCACAAGTATACATATGTAACAAACCTGCACGTTATACACATGTACCCTAGAACTTAAAGTATAAAAAAAAAAAAAAAAAAACTATCTATTGGATACTATGCATATTACCTGGGGGATAAAATAGTCTGTATATCAAACCCCCATGAGATGCAGTTTACCTAATAACCTACACATTGTAGCCCTGAACCTAAAATAAAAGTTTAAGAAAAAAAGATTATACTCTGATAAAATTGTTTCTCTTGATTACAGGCATTGTTAAAAACAGAATGCTCTGGCACATTTCAAAATGCTTACCTTTCTGGAAACACAAAGATATTTTTTCCCTAAGTATTCACTGCGAGAACATGGTTGAGTTCTTGAAAGGCGATACTCACAAAAGTGTAAGGGCTTCCCAGTGACTGGGATGCCTGGAGTTTTTAATCTCTCAGAATTAGCCATACTGAGTCAATTACAGTTTAGGTTTTCCAGCCCTCCTTCCTCTCCCCCATTGGTTTTCAGGAAGGTTTCTGCTAGTGGGTTTCTGTTCCCTTAAGTTGTGATTCTGTGTATTCACCTCTGTCTCCAGTTTTGAGTGTGATGCTTTGCCCTGTGACCTCACAGATTTAAGTGTTGTTTATTTTCAGTTTGTTCAGCCTTTTACATGTTGTTAAGATGGGGTGGCAACTTCTAAGTTTCTTCATGCCTACCTGGAAACCAGAAGTCTTACTTACAATTTTGTTTTCAGCTTTTTTTCACCCAGTGTTTAGACTTTTTTCCATATCATTGTCTCTGTAATTTTTTATTGGTTGCATAATTTTTGAGGTTGATATATAGTAACTTAAATTTCTTCTGATTGAAACAGTTGGATTTATAACTTTCTAGAGGGTTTATCATTGATAATCCTGTTTGCATTTGTAGCTTTGTCTTTTTAATTCTTAGAGATTTATTTAAAAAAAACAACTTTAAAACTCTCTTGTGGAAGTTTTAGTGTTTTAAAAATATCTTCAGTAGTAATATTTGTCTTTTGACAGAATGGATTTTAATTTCAGAAAACCCATTCAGAGCCAAGTATGGTCAATAACTTAGATATTATTTTGGTTTTAAAGAAATTTTTGACTGTAAAATGTAGGACTCTTTTATGCAATTTATAATCTTATTCTGAAGACAGTTTCAGAGAAGAGTTCCTCAAATGTTTTCTTTATTTTTATTGGAATATGTATGCTCCATAAGGATTAAGATAATAACTTATTCATTTATTTTTAAAAAAATAAATTTTTCTCAATTTTTTGTTTTATAATTTTTAACTTTTAATAGATATAATGTACATATTTATGGGCTACATTGTGATGTAGTACATATTTATGGGCTACATTGTGATGTAGTACATATAAATGTTAGTGACCAGATCAGGATAATAACATGTCCACCATCTCAAGCATTTATCATTTCTTTGTGGGGAACATTCAGTTATCCATCAGTGCTGTAGAACACTAAGACTTATGCCACCTACCTAGCTGTAACTTTGTATTCGTTAACAAATTAATTTTTCTTTTTTTAAAAAAAAATCTCGTTTTATCTTCACCTCAGTGAAAGCAAAATTATCTGAGTAGGTTTTGTATTCTGTTCTGAAATATAAACAATTTAAGGCAATAGTTTAAAAAATTGGAGAATATTGCAGCTCATTCATTCACCAGTGTTAGTTGACCCACTATGTATAAGCTCAGTTTTCATGATATAAAATCATTTTTTATCTCCAGCCTCAGTCAAGAATTTTATTTTTTGTATAGTAACTGACAGTATTTGACCACTCTTTTGGGAGATATTTCTAGTGAATTTTTAGTCATTGGTGATATTGAAGCAGGAACGTTGGTCAAGATGTCATATGGGGAGTTTGGGAATTTTAGTCCACTGACTGTTGGAACCATTTCTGAAGGATCTAGAATTATAATGTCAGATAGGTTGTTTTGAAGCGAACATGGATACATGGATAGCACTGGAAGAATAAGGTTGTAGTTAAGGAGTGAGACCCTAGCTGCAAATTCATCTCTTTTTTATTAGGTGGTTGGGAGCAGGAAATATTTTTCAGCTCTTTGATTACGTTGGCCTTGTTCTAGTAATATTTGGTATATAGTGTTAAGAGAAATTGAAATACCGATGAATTTTCTAATTTTTTGGAATACAGAATTCAATCTTTAAGAATCTTTATGTCTTAGAGTTGGCATAGATTTATGCCAAGAGATAGGTTCTGAGAAAGTTGTGTTTAAACATTTTGTTTTACTTTTTATTTTGAGAGTATTTTAATTAAATTTTAAAAATTTGACCTTCTTTCCAGTTTATAGAGAAGTTTCAAGAATAATATAATGAATTCTGTCTACTGTTCTCCATGATTCATTAAATGTTAACACTTAACAATATTTGCTTTGTTTTTTTAACTCTTTCTCTATATCACTCCTCTGTCAGCCTCTCTTTCTCCTCACTATTATTTTCATTCTGAATCCTTTTAGAGTAAGTTGTAAATGTTATGCTTCTTTACTTCTGAGTACTTCAGTGTGTGGTTTTTAAAAACGCAGACATTCTTTTATATAACCACAGCATTGTTATCAAAATCAGTTAGTTGTCATTGATACAGTACAGTAATCTGTTGACCTCATGCGTAATTTAATAATTGTCCGAATAATGTCCTTTGCAGTGAAGGAAAATCCCAAATAATGCATTGTCTTTACTTACCATGTCTCTTCAGTCTACTGCTGAGTCTTTTTGTTCTTCATGCCACTGACATTTTTAGAGTACAGGCCAGTTATTTTGTCAATAGTTCCTCAATTTGGGTATACTTGTTTCCTCGTGACATGATTCAGTTTCACATGTGGTTTTTTTAGTGTCTTATTGTGGTAAAATATACATAACATAAATATACCTTCTTAATAGTTTTTAAATGTATATTACAGGTATATAGTTTAACTATGTCACATTGTTGTACAACAGGTCTCTAAAATTTTTATGTATTGTAAAACTTAAACTATATATACCCATTGAACAACCTCCTGATACTCTCCAGCCTCTGGCAACCACCTTTCTACTTTTTGTTTTTAAGAATTTGACTACTATGGATACATCATATATGTGGAATCATGCAGTATTTTTGTCTCTTTGTGGCTGGCTTATTTCATTTAGCATAATGTCCTCAAGATTCATCCATGTTGTAAACAAGATTTCCTTTAAGACTGATAATAGTCTGTTGTGTGTATGTGCCATCCTTTTTTTACCAGTTAATTGGTCCATGGACGTTTGGGTTGCTTCCACTTCTTAGCCATTGTGAATAATGCTGTAATGAACATGGATGTGCACACGTCTCTTCAAGGTCTTGTTTTCAGTTCTTTTGGATATATACCCAGAAGTGAGATTGCTGGATCATATGGTAGTTCGATTTTAAATTTTTTCAGAAACTACTCTCCTGTTTTTCATAAGGGCTGTACCATGGACAGTAGTACAGTAGTTACATTCTTACCAACTGTGCACAGTTCCACTTTCTCCAGATCCTTGCCAACATGTGTAATTTTCTGTTAGTTTTATAGTGACCATCCTAACAGGTGGGAGTTGATGTCTCATTGTGGTTTTGATTTGCATTTTCCTGATGATTACTGATGTTGAGCATCTTTTTATGTGCCGGCCATTTGTATATCGTTGTTTTTTTTTTTAATACTTAAAGAATTTTTTTTTCATACCTCAAAAGAGTTGAGTATGTATATCTTCTTTGAAGACCTGTCTCTTTAGATCCTTTGCCCATTTAAAAAATCTTTAAATTTTTGCTTTTGGGTTTTTGTTTTTGGGTTTATTTATTTAATTTATTTATTTTCGCATTTTTTGTTTTTGAGTTTTAGGAGTTCTTTATGTATTTGGATATTAATTGTTTATCCACTACATGGTTTGCAAATATTTTTCCCGTTCCATAAAGTTGCCTTTTCGGTCTGTTGATTGTTTCCTTTGGCCTGAAGAAGTTTTTTAGTTTGATGTAATGTCATTTATCTGTTTTTTCTTTGTTACCGGTGCTTTAGTGTCATATCCAAGAAACCACTGTCAAATTCAATGTCATGAAGTCTTTCTTCCTATATTTTCTTCTAGGAGTTTTATAATTTTGTGTCTTACATTTAGATGTTTAATCCATTTGAGGTTGATTTTTAAATATAAGGTAAGGATCCATCTTCATTCTTTTGCATGTGGATATTCAGTTTCCCCAGCTCATTTGTTGAAGAGACTGTCCTTTTCCCGTTGTGTAGTCATGGTATCCTTGTCAATCATTTGACCATATATGTCAGGGTTTATTTCTGGGGTTTCTGTTCTGTTCCATTGGTTTATATGTCTGTCTTTATGCCAATTCCATACTGTGTAAATCACTGTAGTTTCAAAATCCAAATGCTACTCTTTCAAATATTTCTGATGTCTTCTGTATACTGAGTTTATATCTTTGTCCATTCACTTCCTTGCTAACATTAAAACAACAACTCAGTTAAAAAATAAATACTGCTATTTAACTTTTCAGGATCCTTACCATGTAGTGGCCTGTGAAGATATGTTCACTTTCTGTGACATATTTATTATTTTATACCATTAGATGTTCTTAGTGGAATTTCTCTTTTTGTATATATAATGTTATTTTAACATTAGTTTTTACTGGTTAAGCTAGGGTATTACCTGAACACAGATGTGAGTAAAACTTCTTGCCTTCATTCTATGCTTGTTAAGAGTGAATGAGAAAGATAGTAGATTTGAACAGAAAATGTGGGAGAATCTCAAATGATACAGAGGGATCGCTGATCCAGAATATTTTTTAAAACCCAAAATTGTCTATAGATTCACAAAATAACACGATCTTGTTGTATTTAAAAAGATATTGCATTCAAATGATTTCAAAAGAAAAGTGTACAAAAATAAACTCACTCCTATACACTCTCCACTCCAACCATCCCTCCTTTATAAGTGAACACTTTTATTAGTTCATGTGTTATTTTAGGGTTTCAAGCACACAGGAATTTGTATTCTTTTCTTTTGTCTTTTGAGACAGAGTCTCACTCATTTCATCACCTAGAGTGGAGTGCAGTGGCATGCTCATGGCTCAGTGCAGCCTCAATGTTCTACACTCAAGTGATCCTCCTGCCTGAGCCTTCCCAACAGCTGGCATCACAGGAGCTTACCATGTTGCTCAGGCTGGTTTTGAACTCCTAGGTTCAAGCAGTCTCCCACCTCAGCCTCCCCAAATACTAGGATTACAGGCAGGAGCCACCACACCCTGCCAAGAAAGTGTATTTTTAAACCTTCTCTTATATCTGTGTGCTTTTTAAAAAGCACCTTGCTTTTGTTTGTTTGGGGTTTTTTTTTTTTTTTTGGCTTAAGAATATAGTCTCAAAATTATCCTATATTAATATGTACATATGTTCTCATTCTTTTTTTTTTTAAATCACTGCATAATAGTCCATTGTTTGGGTGTGCTCGTTTATTATCCAATTTCCTAGAAAAAGCAAACTTAGTGCTGGGCACGTAGCTCATACTTGTAATCCCAGCACTTTGGGAGGCCTAGACGTAAGGCCAGAAGTTCAAGACCAGACTGGGCAATATAGTGAGACCCCGTCTACATAAACTAAAAAGTGAGCCAGGTGTGATGGTGTATGACTGTAGTCCCAGCTATTTGGGTGGCTGAAATGGAAAGATCACTTGAGCCTAAGAATAGGTCGAGGTTACAGTGAGCCATGATCGTGCTACTGCACTGCAGCCTGGGTGGAGAAGTGAGGCCTTTTCTCTTTTTCCTTTTATAAAAAAAGGCCAGACACGGTGGCGCATGCCTGTAATCCCAGCACTTTGGGAGGCCAAGGCAGGCAGATCATGAGGTCAAGAGATCGAGACCATCCTGGCTAACATGGTGAAACCCCATCTCTACTAAAAATACAAAAAATTAGCCGGATGTGGTGGCAGGCGCCTGTAGTCCTAGCTACTCAGGAGGCTGAGGCAGGAGAATGGCGTGAACCTAGAAGGCAGAGCTTGCAGTGAGCCGAGATCATGCCACTGCACTCCAGCCTGGGCCACAGAGCGAGACTCTGTCTCAAAAAAAAAAAAAAAGCAAACTTGGATTGTTTTCTTTTTGTTATGTGTTGCAAATAGTTCGTGGTGAATAATGGTAACCATGAACAAATAGAATTTCATAGAGGTGTGACGATACCTGTTACAGAAGTTGCCAAATCACTCTATAGGAGTTTTATGCCATTTTGTACTAGCTTGTACAAGAGTACTTGTTTTCCTACACCCTATCAAAAGACTGCTTTATAGTTTTGAAATTTTGCTAATCTGACAGGTGAAAAATTATATACCTCAGAGTAGTATTTTTTTAATAAGCCTGTTATTTTGGAAAATTTTTAGATTTACTGAAGAGTGGCAAAGGTAGTATAGATAGTTCCTGTATCTATACCTCTCATCCAGTTTTAGTTTCCTTTAATGTAACATCTTGCATTACCTTTGTCAGAACTAGGAAATAATGTTGGTACATTATTATTAACTAAACCCAGATTTATTTGAATTTCTCTCAGGATCATTTTAGTTTAGATTTCATGTTAAGAATGAGGTTGGGGCCGGGCGCGGTGGCTCAAGCCTGTAATCCCAGCACTTTGGGAGGCCGAGACGGGCAGATCACGAGGTCAGGAGATCGAGACCATCCTGGCTAACACGGTGAAACCCCGTCTCTACTAAAAAATACAAAAAACTAGCCGGGTGAGGTGGCGGGCGCCTGTAGTCCCAGCTACTTGGGAGGCTGAGGCAGGAGAATGGCGTAAACCCGGGAGGCGGAGCTTGCAGTGAGCTGAGATCCGGCCAGTGCACTCCAGCCCGGGCGACAGAGCAAGACTCCGTCTCAAAAAAAAAAAAAAAAAAAAAAAGAATGAGGTTGGGTATCTTTTCATCTATTTAGGAGCCATTTGCATTTTTACCTTCTGAACTGTTACTGTCCTTCACCCAGTTTTCTATTTGGTTGTTATAAAGCAACAAGGGATGGAAAATCTGAAGAAAGAGAAAAAACTAAGAAAATGCAGAGTTAGAGGGAGAATAAAAGGGTCATTATCTTTACACAACTGCCTTTTAAAATCATTAAAAATATATATATATTCTTGTATCCCCTAGGTTCTGTCTAATATCATTAGGCTCTGTCCTCTCTGCAATTATGAAAATCCTTCCCTGAAAGATGTACAGTATCCAGTTGCCCATTTTTACGGCCTATGGTTCTCATAGTTGTCATCATTACCACTAATTTTGGCCAGTAATATTTGTTGTTTATATAAAATGTGAATTTTGCGAAGGAGGAAAGGAGTGTAGTTAGCTAGTCAGCAAAAAGACTAGGAATAATCTTGATTATGGCATGCACCTGGAGCTTTAAAAATATTAAATTAGTCAATAGACTTGGATTGCATTACCTTGTAGAATATGGCTTTGAAGTTTTCTGCACTTCATTTTCTTGAGTTGTCAATTGGTAGAGGTGGGAGTTGGGCATACGATCTGCAGCCAAGTTTTATAATTCTAGGAAGTCTGGAAGATTCGACGTGAAGAGTCCTAGGTGTCAGCATTCAGGATCTTTTAGTACATGTTTAAGCTGAGGTTGGAAGATAGGTCAGAACTTTGGAGAGCTCCAAACAAAGGAGGCTATGGTGCTTGGGTTGCTTCTGAACTTTTAGATACGTTTACTTTTCATTAGCTATCTTTAAGATTATTGAAGCCTGAGAACCTTAAAGGTTTACAGATGTTTTAAAGTTCAGTGTATTTCACAGTTACCACAAGTAAAGTTTATAATGTTCTAGAGCAAACACTGTGGGTTTAGAGCAGTATTTCTCTAAACATGACCCAGCATCACTTGGGAACATGTTAGAAATGCACATTAACAAGCCCCACCCCAAATCTACTGGATCAGAAACTGATGATCAGGCCCAGTACCCTATGTTTTAACAAACCCTTCAGATGATTCTGGTGAGTGCTAGAGTTTGGGAAACACTGGCTTACAGGTTTTCATGATACTCACATCAAGGAGGGGCATCTGAGTCTGTCAGATTCCATGATCTCCTTAGGATTGAGATATATATAGGCTCTAAGGAAAATATGGTTTTATTTTAAATACTTCTTTGTTCATATGTCTACCTACTGAGAGCCCATTTTAGTATACTAGGATCCATTTAACTGAAAGATATACAACAGCACTATTGCTAGACTTGTAAACTATTCAATTCTGCTTTCTTTAAATCTAGATTTTATATATGTACATACAACTTCATTGAACATATGGTCCTGCTTGAAAATTGATTTGTATCATATAGCTTTTATCCAGCTTCGCTTTTGATAATTTTTATCTCTTGCAGTTAAGGATATCCTCTCTGCTTTCCTGTCTTTGTTCCTGCTGCTCTCTTTAGAATACCCTTGCTTCTATTTTCTCTTTGCCATTTGGTATTAGTACCTAACCTAATTTAGAAGAGACACAGTTATACATGTTGTACTTGAGGTACAGTCAGTGTTGGTTGTTACTGGATTCATTGGAGTAGTAAAAATAGTTTTGAAAAGTTATATAAGAAAGGAAATACAGAGTTGGAAGAGGAGGTAGACCAATGAGATTTTAAGTGAATGACACTTTTGCTGAGTGCTGTTGTTAATACTCAAAATAATCACCTTTAGAAACAAGGTGTCCTTGTGTTTCTGTCTTGTTTAGTTGCCTGCTATCAAGAGGTTTAGATATTGACAAATAATTTCCAGAAGTAAACATTTAGGATTTTTTTTGAGGCAGAATTTCACTCTTGTCACCCGGGCTGGAGTGCAATGGCACAATCTCTGCTCACGACAACCTCTGCCTCCCAGGTTCCAGCCATTCTCCTGCCTCAGCCTCCCGAGTAGCTAGGATTACAGGTGGCCGCCACCACAGCCAGCTAATTTTTGTATTTTTAGTAGAGACAGTTTACCACGTTGACGAGGCTGATCTCGAACTCCTTACTTCAGGTGATCCACCTACCTCGGCCTCCCAAAGTGCTGGGATTACAGGCGTGAGCCACTGCGCCCGGCCAGAAATTTAAAGTTGTATGAAAGTAGGGGCTTTGTATAAAGATGGATATTGCTTCTGTTTACGTTAAAAAACCCCACCATTGATAATTCATAGATAAATATTGGAAAGCTTAAATGTTTAAGTCTAACAAAAATAATCTTTTGATTTATCTATATCTTTGCTCCCTTTGACAGCCCAAAGAATTTTTCCTTACTGCTATTATGATTGGAAAGGTTCAATCTAGCTTCTGTGTGGTATAGTGGGGAAAGTACTGAGCTCATTGTTCATTTACTGATTGGTAAGATTTATAAACAGTATCTCATTTATTTACAAAAAGCTACCACAGAGAATTTGCAGTCTTTTGTAACAATTGATAAAAAAGAGTGAATGTCAGTACTACATGGAAGTTGTTCTGGCTCTTTTATGGTTTTTCCTCACCAAGGGGAGCTAGTATCAGGAAATAAAGTAAAGTCTTCGTTGGGAAGGGTCAAAGAGTTCTTTCAATTCTATTATTCTAAGAAAATTCAAAATGACTGCCTGTACCTAAGGGGTCCCTTTCCCAGAGGGGTGTACCTGCAGTCTTGCACAACTCTTATCTAATGACTGGTTGCATTTTCTCCTGACGCCCTCAAACAGTGCTCTATTGCACTGTTTGAGTCTGTTTGTCTCAGCACCCACAAGTCAGTGATTCCATTCTGTTATTTTTGTCTTTTTTTTTTTGAGATGTGGTCTCACTCTGTTGCCTAGGCTGGAGTGCAGTGGCACGATCTCGGCTCACTGCAGCCTCTGCCTCCCGGGTTCAAGCGATTTTCCTGCCTCAGCCTCCCAAGTAACTGAGACTATAGGTGCACGCTACTGTGCCCAGCTAATTTTTCTGTGTTTTGTAAAGATGGGATTTCACCATGTTTGCCAGGCTGGTCTTGAACTCCTGACCTCAGGTGATCCGCCCACCTTGGCATCCCAAAGTGCTGGGATTACAGACATGAGCCACTGTGCCTGGCCATTTTTCTCTATTTTTAATATCCCTTGAAGTAGTAGCCAGCCACTCTGAGTGGCTTATGTGGTCATCTAAAATAGTATTTATAGTTTGTTTGGACTCTGACAACAAAATGATAAGTTTTTTTATAAACCTGTATCTTTGTATACAGTTTTGCATATAAAGAATTTTTTTTAGGAATGTCTGTCATGTTATAGCAGACGTATTTGTATTTTTCATAATAATGTAAATCAAATTATAGTGGTCAATTCAAAATATAAGTGAATAGCTCTTGGTTTTTTTCAGTTAATAAAAAACAAGAAGCTAACTTCAGAGGCCCAGAAATAAATTACTGGCCAAATTCAGACTTGAACTTTTTAGAGCTAGTCAGTCCTTAAGGATGATTTTAATTTTTTAAAGAATAATAGATTTCTTGCTGTTATTCCCTAAGAGTATTCCAATACCCTAAGAGTATTCCAAACAGTGTCTCTTGATAATATCACGTAAGATTGTTTTCTCTGTAAATGGATGATGAAGCTGGAGAGAGGGCCTAGAGAAGAAACCATACCACAAAGAGTGAAATTTTGAAAATTGTACTTCCTTAACAGCCTTTTCTTATCTTTCACATTCCCAGTTTCTCAGAAATACTTTATTTTTCCTAACTAACTTAAACTAGGGATTAGCAAATCTTTTTTGTGTGAAGGGCTAGTTAGTAAATATATTGAGTTCTGGGAGACCACAGTTGATCTCTATAACATATTCTTCTCCTTTCCTCCTCTTCCTTTTTATTATTACCTTTCTCTTTTCTTTCTCTCTGGCTTTGTTTTTTTGTTTTGTTTTTTGATACAGGGTCTTACTCTGTCACTCAGGTGGGAGTGCAGTGGTGCCCTCATAGCTCACCGCATCCTTGAGCTCCTGGGCTCCAACAATCCTCCCACCTCAGCCTCCCAGGTGGCTGGTACTACAGGCTTACGCCACTGCCCCCAGCTGTTTTTTTGTGTTTTTTGTAGTGATGGAGTTTCACTGTGTTGCCCAGGCTGGTGTTGAACTCCTGGACTCAAGCAATCTTCCACCATAACCTCCCAAAGTCCTGGGATTACAGCCGTGAGCCACTGCGCCCAACCCTTTTTAATATTACTTTTAAAAGTGTCCATTAAAAATGTAAAACAAGTTTGTTTGTTTGTTTTGTTTTACATTTTCACAGCTTTACCAAAAACAAGCTGCAGGCCAGACTTGTCTCACAGGCCATAGTTTGCCGTTCCTTGGGCTAGACTATTTTAACCAAAGAAATAATTGGAATCCACTGGAAAGTAGCTTAGAACCACTTTTCCAAGAAAATGGAAAATATACAGGAAAAGAAATCATTTGTGATATCACTTGTCTTTTACTTAACAAGTCTCCACGCCTGGTTGTTTATTACTTCTTTTTTGCTTTAAATTAGAATTTTATATATATGGACTCACAGAATAATAGAAAAAATTATTCCTACATGTAACCATGGTTGGATACATGGTTATTCCCCGCCTCTTTTTTTTTTTTTTCTTCACTAAGAATTAATTTGAAATGTTTCCCCATTGAAGCCCTAGTAACTTTAAGTTTTATAGATCAAAAGCACATTGGGTATACATTAATCTTTAAAAAAATAAGCCAGAGAAATAGATGTAGCAGCTCATACATGGAAAGTGTTAACCTTCAGAGAGGCAGAAAGAAGTACTTATACAATATTATAGTTTCCACTTCTTCATAGTTGAGACTTTAAATTATTTAAACTAAAAACCATGATTTCTGTATACACCAATTATTAAGAACATTAATATTGAAAAGACCTGTAAATTGTGTAGTACTTGCCTTTCACTTCTGGCTATATTAGAGGATAGTTTGATCTACTAATAAGGTATAGTAATGAAGTTCAGTAATAATAATTGCTTGACTTTATTGAACACATACTCTGTAGAGGGCAGTATAATATGCACAAATTATTTCATTTAATTTCTACAAGAATCCTACAAGACAGATGCATTTATTGCCCTTGTTTTACAGCAACTAATCTGTTACCCATTTCTATTATTTTGTCATTTCAAGGAATGTTATATAAGTGAAATCTACAGTACGTATATAACCTTTTGGAATTGATTTCTTTTTTATTTTATTTTTTTATTCAGCCTAATTCCATTGAGATGATCCAAGTTGTTGCATGTGTCAGTAGTTTGATCTTATTTATTGCTGAGTATAATTTCATGTACTACAGTTTGTTTGATTTTTTTATCATTGAGGGACATTTGAATTGTTTCTAATTTTTGGCTATTATGAATAAAGTTGCTATGAACATTTGTGTGCATACTTTTATGTAAACATAGTTTTCATTTCATAAATATTTTTTATAAATATATCTCAGTTTTCCTATTCTTATTGATGGACTTTTTTTGCTTATATGAATATAATGTTATGAATGGCCTTGTGTGTGTCATTCTTGTCCACATTTATGAGAGCTTTTCTAGGTAGGATGTGGGCCTAAAAGTAGAGTTGCTGAGTTGTATAAAATGTACACGTTTAACTTTAGATACTGCAGAATTGTTCTTCAAACTGATACCAGTTTATATTTTCACCAGTAGTGTATGAGAGTTCTTGTTGTCTCATATTTTTATCAACACTTGTTACTGTGAAACTTTACAATTTTTGTCAGTTTGATGGGTATGAATTGGTATTTGTGGATTTAAATTTGTCTCATCAATCACAAGTGAAGTTAAACATGTTTATGTAGATTACCTTTTCATATCTTGGGGTCCATTTTTCTCTGGGTCATTTTCTTACTGAATTTTTAAAGAGATTCTTTATATATTCTACATATTTAGCTTTTTAAAAATGTTATAGAAAAATTTTGACATTCAGAAGTAAAAATAATAATAATGAACTGCCATGTACTACTGGCCAATATTGTTTCTCTATACTTATACCTTTTCTTCCACTGCCATGATTTTATAGCCATCCCAACATTATTTGATCTGGGGATGTTAAAGCATAGTTACAGTATTATCTAAAAGTATTATAGTAATACTATTAATATTTAATAATACTATTAGAATAATATCACATCACTCCTAAAAAGAAAAACGTCGTTTTCTTAATTCATCAAATACTTAATCAGTGTGCATATTTCTTGACTGTCTTATAAGATAAATGATCTCATTTATCTTACTTTTTTTTAACAGTTGATACTTCTGAATCGGGATCCAGAAAATTTCCATATGTTGTAGCTGGTTAGTCAGTCTCTTAAGATTCTTTTAATCAGGAATCAAGCATTTATCTTTCTTTTCTATGAATGGTATTTCAGGATCTCTGAATAATTGAGAAAGAGGAAGGTTCTCTTTATAGAAGTATTCCACCTAATGTAAATCAAGCAGGAATGATAAAAAATTACTATTTTGCAACCCCTAATGAGTTAATGAATCAAGGTAATTATCATTTATGGTTGCTGACATCACAAAAGAAGAGAAACATTGAAAAATTATATACTTCCCGATGAAGATTGATTTTTTTTTAGTACTCTCCAAAAATGATTATGAGAATGTTTGTTTTGTTTTAAAATCTTTATGGATTATGGATTTATACATTTGTATTATATTTCAGTCCATTGAATTTATTATCCTTATTGCTGCTTTTGGCCAGTAGGAACCTATTCAGGTTTGCTCTTGAGGTTTTTTTGAAATGATAGTGTTATACCAGAAAGCAAGAAAACTAAACTGTGTTAGGGTTACCTTACATGTTTTCCTGGCCCAGATCTGAAGTCAGTCATTTCCACAGGTGCTCTTGTTTCTTTTAGTGGGAAATTTTATTTGGAGACTGTAAGTTGGGTCCTTGGGGTATTCATTACTACTGGGTTGACCATGTCTCTAAGATTGATTAGTGGACCTGACCTATGAAATATGCACTTAAAAAAACTTTGAGATAAAATACATCTTGAATTTATATTACTACTTCTCTAATTCAAAACTAAAGGTTTTAACCTTCCACACTTTTTTCTACAGTTACTTTTTTTCCACACAATTTTTTTTTAATATCACTTCTCAAGGATATCTGCATAATCCCCATGTTTTGTCACAGTAGTCTCAGAATAATAATACCAACTCTTTCACCAACAATATAATTTTACCAAAAAAGTTTCAGAGCCGCACACAGTGGCTCATGCCTGTAGTTTCAGCACTTTGGGAGGCTGAGGCAGGCAGATCGCTTCAGCCCAGGAGTTCAAAAACAACCTGGGGAACGTGGTGAAACCCCGTCTTTCCCAAAAAAAAAAAAAAAAAAAAAATTAGCCACACCTAGTGGCATGCATGTGTAGTCCTAGCTACTTAGGAGGCTAAGGTCGGAGGATTACGTGAGCCCAGGAGATGGAGGCTACAGTGAGCAGGGATTGCAACCTGGCACTCCAGCCTGGGTGACAGAGTGA
>NW_012115322.1:4293769-4313135 GCF_000951035.1 Colobus angolensis palliatus | reverse complement strand
AAAAAAAAAAAAAAATTAGCCACACCTAGTGGCATGCATGTGTAGTCCTAGCTACTTGGGAAGCTGAAGTGGGGGAATGACTTGAGCCCAGGAGATCAAGGCTGCAGCCGAGATTGTGCCATTACACTCCAGCCTGGGCAACAGAGCAAGACCCTGTCTCAGGAAAGAAAAAAAACTAATTTCAGGGTTTTTCATGTGTTGATCGGTTGATTTTTGCTTTTATTTCTTAGGGTATTCCCACTAGAAATGTACAGTCACTTTATGTATCTTAAAGACACTTTCAGTAGAACCCGAATGACAATTGGCTTTACTTGTTCCATTTACTTTTTAATTTTAGGGATTTTTTTTTTCAACACATTATTTCATTTTGTAACTATATAAAATATTTGCATGATACTAAAAGTTCTGTCTATAAAATTAAGAATATTCAAAGAGGTCTAGTTGTTACCTCTATCCCTGCCTCCCCACACAGTCTTATTCCTGGGTGGCTGACAGTATTTTTGTATTTATGGCTGAAGTGGGTGCTGGAGATGGAGGAGTGGGATGGCAGTGGTGGGAGATTCTATGGCTCCATGTGTAGACTTACACTACTCTCTTTCTCCTTTGGTATGGAGCTTTATAATTGCCCTCAGTGTGCCTGGTGCTTCAGAGTCCACAGGCTCTCTGAAGCAACCTTTGTAGGTCCAACCTTCAGTCTGATACTGTTTGGAAGGAAAAATAGTTGCATAGGTACACTGAATGAGGGAAAGAGTAACTGTTGATTTCAGCCCCCTCATGGGTGTCCAGTCATTTGGCTTCCCTGAGCCACATTGGAAGAAGAAGAATTGCCTTGGGTTACACATAATATACACTAACAGTAATGATAGCTGATGAGCTTAAAAAAAAAAAAAAAAAGAAGTGCAAAAAAATCTCATAATGTTTTAAGAAAGTTTACAAATCTGTGTTGGGCCACATTCAAAGCTGTCCTGGGCTGCATGTGGCCCATGGGCCATGGGCTGGAGAAGCCTGCTCTAAGTCTTTAGATGGGGCAGGGCAGGGGGTGGTAGTGGGTCCTGCTTCCTGTTGTCTGTCCCCTGCAGCCATTTTATATTTTAGCATTCTCTTGTCTGCTAATACATGGCATTTATAACTCTGAAAATTTAATTGATGGTTCTCCCTTTGTTTCTGTTATCCCTAAAGATTTATGCCATTTCAAAAAACAAAAAACTCCTTTGCTTTTGTTTTAATGGGGTTTTGAGATAAGTATGTGTTCATTTTGCTTTATTTAACCAGAAGCTGTCTCTGTGCTCACATTTCTGTTGGAGGAAATTTGGCCCAGGTACGCTTTAAACCCTGGCTGTTTGAGAGCCAGTTGCTCGTCTGTGATCCCACAGGTATCCTGTGGATTGGAGTGTCACGTATCAAACATGGCTGAGGAGGGTTTAGGGACAGGCACACACAGTGATTAACATCTATAAATACAGAAATGGGTTTACATAAAGAGTTCTAAATTCACAGAATTAAATTAGAAAAATTATTAATGTGGTTTTTGTTGTTATTATAAAGTCTTAAATTTAAAGTACTTTTGATTGGTTTACATTCAGTGTGTTAGAGGGTACTTATGCTATATGTGCAGTTGCATCCTAGTTGTGTAAATAACCAGAGAAAAGATGGTAAGTGCCGGGCGCGGTGGCTCAAGCCTGTAATCCCAGCACTTTGGGAGGCTGAGGCGGGCGGATCACGAGGTCAGGAGATCGAGACCATCCTGGCTAACACGGTGAAACCCCGTCTCTACTAAAAATACAAAAACTAGCCGGGCGAGGTGGCGGGCGCCTGTAGTCCCAGCTACTTGGGAGGCTGAGGCAGGAGAATGGCGTAAACCTGGGAGGCGGAGCTTGCCGTGAGCTGAGATTCGGCCACTGCACTCCAGCCCTGGCGACAGAGCGAGACTCCGTCTAAAAAAAAAAAAAAAGAGGGTAAGTGACCTGAATTCTGAGTGTTGAGTGTGTATTGTCAAAAGGCCATATCATGGAGACTGAGTATAGAAAATAGAATGTTTTAGAGTTAGAATAAGTGTAGCCATTTATAAAAATAAATTAGTGAGTTTATAATTTGGAGGCTTTAGGAAGGCAAAAAATAACATTCCTTTGTGTTTTCTGCTTTGAAACTAATTGATAAATAGACATGGACATAAAATTTCAGCTTTATTACTAATAAAAGTGGTGTGGAAGGTGAGATATTTGGCCTTAATGGACATTCTATTAACCCCTGAATTAGACAAACATACTCTAACACTGGTTAGTCACTGATAGAGCAGGTCTCCCCCTAATAGGAGCAGAGTCAGCCCCTGTACTTAACCATGTAGTGGAGGACTGACTAGAATGCCGCCTGTATGAAGGAAGGAAGAACCACTGGAGAACATGTACCCAGAAGCTGTTGAACTGATAGGTCCTTCTCCCAGGTTCACAGATCAGTTTCACTCCTTCCTTGGCTGAGGGGAAAATGAACGAGTGAAAAGAAGCTGAAAGTGTGCTTTCTAAACTTTTCCCTCCTGGAGATTTGAATGGAAATATGGAGAATAAATGTTTCCCCTAAATGTGTTATATGTAACAGGTATAATATAGCAGTCATATTCATACTCATAATAGTATTATAAAGTAATGGGCAGTAACTGGCCCATCATTGTGTGCCCCATTGAATTGCATGCTACTCATTTTATACCATGCTTGGTAAGCCCCCTTTAATCTGAAAATATCTTGCCATATTTTGGCCCCGGAAAATTTTCTCATATCATTTCTTCTCCCGGGTTTTCTGTATTTTCATTCCATTAAATAGTTGTGCTTATTAGATACTTAAATATAAACATGGCCAAGTACGAAGGAACTTTGAAAGGTACTTTTAATTAGAAGTAATATTTGCTTTACCAACTAATTTTAGAGTAACTATATATATTTTGTAAGCTATAACCAGTCAGTGTGTGAATGCTTTATATATTCAAACAGCAGGTTATACCCACTTTCTTACCTACGCAGAAGCTGTTGCTCTTTTGCCAGAGAGCAACCAAATTTTTCTGAGCAGTGGTAGCTACCTGATGGCTACTGCAAGGAACTTCTCATCTACTTTCCATTCCTACTTCCTTTCTTCTTCTAATAGTGGTCATGCACCCTCTTAAATTCCCTTATTTTTTTTCTTTTCTCTTTTCCTTTCCTTTCCTTTCCTTTCCTTCTTGATTAACTTCACTACAGGCAGTCTTACATGTACACATAGACACATGCCCTTATTAGCTTTATCAGTATCTTAATTCTGTTGCTCTAGTACATCAAGAAGTTGTCAAGTGTCCTGTCTGCCCCCACCCTTCTTTATGTTAAGGTGGGAGGTATTATTGTTTTATCTGTTTTGTTTGGTGGACTGACCTATGGAACTAACCCACTATTTGTAAAAGTGGTATTTTTAGCAGGAGAAAGCTCTCTGGGTTTCAAAAAGTGAGGTATCAATCAACTTAAAAAATATTCTGCTTGTAGTTTAAAAGAATTTCTTTTTATATTTATACATTTTAGAAATGCTATTTTTATTCAGTAGCTTTTAGTATGTCCTTTTTTTCTTTTTGTTTCTCTAAGTGCCATGTAGGGAGTATACAGATATGACTAAGGTAATCACTGCTTTTAAGGAATTTATACCTCTCTTTGGTAGAGGAGATAATATAACCTGAGGTAAGGAGAGGTACAGACAAGCACTTGTACCTGGTTTAAAAGCAACAAAAATCTCCAAAATCTATAATGATTCTTACATGGGTTTTGAGTGAAAGAGAAATGGTAGTATAGAATACTTAGAGTGCTAGTGCAAGTCTTTGCCCTGGTTCTGATTTAACACATTGTCAGATCTCCTATCAATTCTCACTATTAATTTTTCTAAACTATTTCCCAGCTTTTCTTGTTCCTTCCCCTGCCTCACAAGCTGGGGTGCTGGCTTTTGTAAGAATAGAATAAGAAGATAGAGCAGATAGGAGGTGGAGGAACAAGAGGTGAGTAAGATTAGGTAGGTGTATAAAAGATGGTCATGCAAAATTTGTATATATAGCCTTGCCCTTGAACTTTTGAAAACTTCTGTTTAACTTACAAATTCAGTATATTGTGTTAACTCTGCTCCACACTTTCCTAAATCTTTCTCTAAAATGTCTCCTAGCTGTATCGACTACCTGATTTTATTGACTGTTTGTTGTTAGTATGTGGATTTAGGCAGATCATTGGACTGTCATTATGTGCATTTGCAAATACAACATCCTTTGTGAAAGGAAGAGTAATTTTTAGTAATCTATGTAGTTTATGAGCTCTGTATCATTCTGTCATTGACTTTGATGCAGATCAAATTGACTTTTTGAATTATTGATTATCATGTAATAAAGACAAGGTTTTACATAAAAGATAAGAGAAAAATGCATTTTATTCTCAATATTTTAAATGAATCATACTTACAAAATAGTATTTGTCGTTAGTTCACCAATAGCTATAACTACTCTGATTTAACTTTAGATTATATCACATACTTAAATACAATAACACTTACAAATTTTAGAATGTGAGATTCATTGGGAGATAAAATACTGCCTACCACATAGGATGGTTGTGACAGTTAATTTAGTATGTTTAAAGCACTTTGAGTATTACCTTGCCCATAGTAAGTGCTATATAAGTTTATAAGTGTTAGCTAACATTTATTTTTGTTTTTATTATTGTTATCTAGTGGTAAAAATTTCTTAAGTGATGAACTGAAGTCTAGATTTTTGAGATGTAGTCATTGACCGATTATAAAGCAAATGCCTTTAGATATTTTAACTCCATCAGTACGGTCTGTAGTAGGAGACTGATTTTACTAAAATTATATAATTATATACATCTGTTCCTATTCCTTTGTTAGTACCTTTAAGAATGTAATGCTGAATCTGAGAATGTCAGGACATTTCACGAGGTATGAATGTAGGATACTCATTTACACATTGCTGCACAGACAGCCTCTGTATAACCAGTCTGTTGGTTATTGATATCTCTTTTACTGCCTTACTTTAAATCTTATCATGTAATTTCAACACATAATTTGTGGCACTTTAGTTTTTTTACCCTTTATGGTTTAATAACTTATACGTGTACATGCTTAAAATGTCAAACAATACAAATGGGAACAAAGAGAACTCTTTCACCATCCTTGAACCCCTCCTTTTGTAGTCCCCTTATCCAGAAATAGAGATTACTAGTTTTAAGTATTCTTTCAAAAATATCCTGTGCATTTACAAACACGTGTATATATATCCATCCTTGTCCTTTTTAAAACACATATATTAGTGTACTATATATACTATTCCACCCCTTAGCTTTTTTCATTTAATATTAATGAAGATCAATTTCATTCTATGTCAGTATACATGGGTCAGTGTCTTTCTTAGAGCTTCAGTCTATATAGTCCATGTATGTGTAAACTATCATTTATCTAATCCTACACATATTGTTTGTTTTATATTTTTTACTTCTTGCAATGTCATAACTAATACCCTGTGTGTATATCTTTTGTTTCTGTGTACGTTTATATGTAAGATGAATCCTAGAAATAGAATCGCCAAGTTCAATAGGATATATTTTTAATGAAACTAAATACCAGTTTATAATTGCCTACACACATGGTTTGAGAGGGCTTTCTTCCGCTATTCTTTCTACAGTAGCATATTATCAAGTTTTAGATCTTTGTCTGCTGAGTGAAACCTATTGTCTTATTATTGAATATTTATCTATCACTGAAGTTAAACTTTTTTTATGTTTAAAAGTCATTGACATTTATTCTTAGCTGGACGTGGTGGCTCATGCCTATAATTCCAGCACTTTGGAAGGCTGAGGCAGACAGATCACTTGAGCCCAGGAGTTCCAGACAAGCCTGGGCAACATGAGGAAACCCCATCCCTACCAAAAATGCAAAATTAGCTGGATGTGGTTGTGTTCACCTGTAGTCCCAACTTCGCTCGGGAGACTGAGGCGGGATAATTGCTTGAGCCCAGGAGACAGAGATTGCAGTGAGCAAGATTGTGCCATTGCCCTATAGCCTGGGCAACAGACAGAATGAGACCTTGCCTCAAAAAAAAAAAAGTAATTGATATTTATTCTCCACTAAAATACCAATTCACATCATTTGCCAGTATTTGCTGAGTTACTAGTTTTTTTCTAATTTGCAAGAAATCTTTAAGAACATCAGCCTTTTGTTTATATAGTACATGTTTTTCTTTTTGTTCTTTGTCTTCTGATTTTTTTCTAAGTAGAAATTTTAAAATTTTGTATAGTCAAATCAGTCTATTTTTAATCAGTGTTACGGCTTCTGAGTTGCTACCCATACCACATTCCCACCTTGTATTTTCTTCTAGTATTTTTATGTGTTTTACTTTTTACCATAAAATTTTGTTGAATACATGTCACTTACTGGTATTAGAAGTAGGGTAGGAATTCAGCATAATTTTTTTAAGATAACTAGTCTGTTATGCCAACACCTTTTTTCCCCCATTAGATATCTGTTTTATCCTCAGTAATTTGAAACATCATTTCCATTATACTCTTTGTTCTTGAGCTTGTTTCTCAATTCTTAATTTTGGCAAAGTTTCTCATTATGCTGCCAGACTACCATGTCAATATATACATGTCATCTTTTTTATAGTGGCTGTTTTATATTGTTATATATTTTCAAAATAAGATATTTCTTAGCATTTTTACTGTTTAAATTTTAAATCATACATAAAGCAAAATTTTGTTTTTTCTTCCACTATACAGTAAGTCACTGAAATTAATTTTAGATACCTGCTCCTGAGCTCCCCTTTAGTCAGTGTACTATAATTTAGAAGCAGTCTGTAGTCAAATATGATGAACACTGTATAATTTCATAATTTCTCCTGAGTTTAAAGAATTTTTCTTTCTTTTCTAGCTTTTAATCTAGACAACGAGCAACCAGATTATGATATGGATTCAGAAGATGAGACTTTATTAAATAGACTTAACAGAAAGATGGAAATTAAGCCTTTGCAATTTGAAATTATGATTGACAGACTTGAAAAAGCCAGTTCTAATCAGGTACTGTACCATGTAAAGATGTCTCTTATCTTCTAGGTAACCCAATTTGCACCTTTATTTTGCATTTTTTTTTAAGACCTGAATGTGTTACATTTTACTGTTTCTTGGATTTCTTTTCCTGACATCCTGGAATTTCTGTTTACAATGTTCCTTGAATAGAGTATTTAAGCACAATTTCCTTGAATGAGAGTATGAAGAGTACTGTTCTGACTGTTTTCCTCTTTGGATAAAAATAATACTAGTTACAATGTTGCAATATTTTCTTGATCCTTTCCATATGACTAGTATTGCTGCTTCCATAACTAAATTTGCTTGCTTGGATCTCTAAGGCAGTCATCTTATGTCAAATCTTGCTCAGATGTTAAGGTACTCATCATTTTAAATGGATTTTAATTTTAATTACTTGTACATTATTTCAGTTTTTCAGTGAGGGAAAAATTATTTACAAAAGAATATTCTTTAGTGAGATATTTTATATATGGCACAGGTAACTTAAAATGGTACTGTCTTTCTAGAAAGCAGTTAAGCAGTGTAAGTCAGGAGCCTAAAAATGTTTATACACTTTGATTTAATAATCTCATCTCTCAGAATTGTTCACAAGAAAAATAATTAGAAAAAGTGCCGGTGATTTTTGAGCAAGAATGTTCAGAATAAATAAGATGTCTCTGGGGTAGACTGTAACACAGCCATTAAAAATCATGATTTTGAAGGATGTCTAGTGCCGTAGGAAATTGTACATTATATAATATCAGATTTAGAAAACAGGATACCGAACTCTTTATGTGGAAAACTTTGAGGTTTGTTTAAATCATTTATATTTGTACATGTGCATAGAAAGCAAAAGAATAAGGAAGTTTACAACAAAATGCTATAACAATGGTTATATTTTGGGTGCTGGAATTGTTGGTGATTTTTATGCTCTTTATCCTATTTTTCTGTGTTTTCCAAATTTATCGTGAGCATGTGTTGATACTGTAACTGGATTTTTAAAATAAACTATTTTTAAACATAATTTTTGGTGTACCTGTGTAGTATATTAATGTGCTAATTGTTATTAATCTACTAAGAAGTTAGAGATAGAGTTGCAAATCAACTTTTTACAGTGGATTGTTAAAACTTTTTATTAGTTTACCCATACAAATTCATTATTTTACCCTACAACTTAAATCTTTTAAATCTCTAAGGCATTACAAGCTCTTCAGAGCATTTTCCTTTGGAAAATGACTTTGCTGCATATTTAGCCTGTCAGTTTTTCCCCCCATTTTGATGAAAAGTAATATCCACTGTACTATTCAAAGAAGTACATTTTGAAAATTGAATTTTGCAAACTTCATGTTACTGGTTTTTGAGAGATTGTCTTACTTGGTTTTTTGTTGGGATTTCTAAAAAAGCACCGAATTGATGTTCCTTGTAATTGGTGACTTACAGTTTTCCTGGGATTTTAGTCACAGGCATCAGATAGAGTTTCAGTTTTTCTTTAGATGTAAATTTTCTTAGCAATCCTAGACTAGATCAGCCTTTTGGTATTTTTATGATTTTCTGTGATTGCTCAGAAACCACTCATAGTGGCTGAGATGATATCATCAGAAGCCTTCAGCTCTCTGTTCTGTAGTTTGCTTTCTTTCAGTTAGTAAGTAATATTTAGTGTCCAGGTGGACAAGGCAGGTGATAGCAGTAAGACAGATGACAAAAATTCTGCCCTTGTTCAGTGTATTATCCAAGTGGAGACAGGATAAGCAAAAAAAACATGTAAGCAATACAGTTAAGTGTACACATATAATCAGCCCCATCCTATTTTAGTTCTCTTTGCTCAGGGACAAGTTTCTAGGCTGTGAAACAACTCGCTAGGCACAGAGCATGATAGCATCTACTTTCAGCAGTGGAAGTAAAAGTGGAGATTTTGTCATTGGAACAAAATAATGGTCCTGTATTAGAATCAAGGATTAAAGATAACAAAGGGTCATCTTCATTCCATTCCCTAATCTGTTAATTTATGGATCTCTTTACTTTTCCTTTATGGGGACTGGCATAGTACTAGGTCCCAGGACAAGGACAAGGAATCAAGTTTGTGATTAAACTGCCATTTATTAGGTTAATAGAAAACAACAAAAGGATAGACCTTTTGATTTGTGCTCTCATATCTTGGAGCTGTCTTTACCTTTTTTAAAAAAATAAAAATACAGTTTATTCCCTCTGGTTTTATTGTTTCTCATGACCATTCCTTCTTTCTTTTGCTTGATCCCTTTCATTCAACTCCTGTGAACATCAGGGTTGCTTGAAATTCTGTTCTTGGTGTTCTTATCCTACATATTTTTGTGTAGTATCAGCTCCGTGAATATTTTTGTAGATATAATAATGTATTACCTTTGGCCTTGACCTCTTTCTCAAACTCCAGGATTTTTCCCCCCTTTTGGTTTTGCCTATTGACATCTTCACGTAGATGGTCCACAGTCCTCTCAAGTTTATCCTTTTGAAAACTGAAGGCTGGGCGCGTTGGCTCAAGCCTGTAATCCCAGCACTTTGGGAGGCCGAGACGGGCGGATCACGAGGTCAGGAGATCGAGACCATCCTGGCTAACACAGTGAAACCCCGTCTCTACTAAAAAATACAAAAAACTAGCCGGGCGAGGTGGCAGGCGCCTGTAGTCCCAGCTACTCGGGAGGCTGAGGCAGGAGAATGGCGTGAACCCGGCAGGCGGAGCTTGCAGTGAGCTGAGATCCGGCCACAGTACTCCAGCCTGGGCGACAGAGCGAGACTCCGCCTCAAAAAAAAAAAAAAAGAAAACTGAACTTACTGTCTTACCCTACATCATCTTGTAATCCTTATCTCTTCAGTAACTCCCAAACTCAGATCCATCCATTTTTTATCCCTTTCCTTCATTGATAACTAATTCAATTCAGGGTTTGTCAGGTTTTATCAAAGCGCTGAATGAAAGAAAGAGATTTGACAAACCCCTGAATTGAATGTTATCAAATTATTTGATTTAATACCTTCTTTCCAACGTGACAACTAATTGCAGTACCTAACCTGGGACTGAATCTTGTACTGGGTGGGAGTGGGGGGATGTTATGAAGACTATTTTTGTGTCAATTGACGATATTGGAATATAGAGAGTAGATTACTTAATATTTTCAATGTTAAATTTACTCAAGTTGACGGCTGTGATTATGAAAGAAAATATCCCTATTCTTAAGAAATATACACTTAAGTATCTAGGAGTAAAGAGCCATGATATGTGTAACTTCCCTCAAAAGGATCAGAAAAAAAAATTGTATACACACACACACGATTAGAGCTTGAATGCACACAGATGTTAAAGCAAATATAAAAGCTAACAATACATAAGTCTTGGTCTAAAGGGATATACAGTATTCTTTGAAATGTTTTATTCTAACAAGTTTTCTAAATATTTGAGATTAAAGTTAATTTTTAAAAATCACAAGCCATCTTAAATGGCATTCTCTTTTATAGGATTTTCTCTAAAATAAATAATATTTTCTTTCAATAACCCTCAATGTTTTAATGTATAAACCCTTATCTCATTCCTAAACTATTTAACACCCTATTTTTAGTTACTGATTAACCTTCTATACCCTATTGACCTTTTACTGCTCTCCACTTATCACACATTCCCATAGAAAGACCACTCCTGCCCAAAACAGAACTCTCCTTCTAACACCCTGGGTAATCATTTTCCATCATTTTCCTTCCTATCTACCTCCATACTACATTTTATTCTCTTGTAGAAGCATAATTCCACTCTTTCTAACTCTTCCTTGTGTACCTGTATAGTCCTTGAATATTTTAGTTTCACTTATCTTTTCTCTCATTTCTTCAGTCTTTCTCTCTTTGCCCCAAAAGGTGCCCAAGTCCCCATTTCCAGGAGAACCCTTTCATTTGACCCCATCTTTCTCTGCAAACTACCACCCAATGTCTCTTCTTTTTTTGTCATAATTAAATTTTCAGAAAATTAGCTATACTTGGTGCTTCCTATGTTTACCTTTTACCCACATCACAATTCATTTCAGTTTACTGAAATGGCAGTGTTTAAGGTTACCAGTGGCCTCCTAATTGTCATCAGGAGCCTCTTTTCAACTTGTATCCTACTTAATATCCCTGTAGTATTAAATGATGTTGACCAGGACATTTTCCTGATTATTTTATTCTTTCTTCATCTCCTCTTTATCTTCAATGTTGATATTTCGTTTGTTATCTGTCCCCTGCATTTTTTCATTTATCTTAAGCTGCTAACAGTTTTTTTTGCTGGTTCCCAAATCCATACCTGTACCTACCAAGCTCCAGAGCTGGAGTTCTAGTGGAACCTTTCCACCTGAGCAAGTATTTCAAATTTAACATTTCCAGACCTCTTTTGCCTCCCCCAGTTTTGCTCTCTGATATGGTTTAGATTTGTGTCCCTGCTCAAATACCATGTCGAATTATGATCTCCAGTGTTTGTGGAGGGCCTGCTGGAGGTGATTGGATCATGAGAGTGGATTTTCCCCTTACTGCTGTCATGATAGTGAGTTCTCACAAGATTGTTTCACAAACTTGTTCTCACAAGAATATTTAAAAGTGTATAGCACCTCCCCCTTCTCTCTCTTTCTTCTGCTCCCACCACATAAGACGTGCCAGCTTCCCCTTCGCCTTCCACCATGACTGTAAGTTTCTTGAGGCCTCCACAGCCGTGCTACCTGTACAGCCTGCAGCACTATGAGCCAATTAAACCTCCCTTCTTTATAAATTACCCAGTCTTAGGTAGTTCTTTATAGCAGTGCAAGAACAGACTAATATACTCTCTTTCTTAATTAATGATATCATTTTCGTCTTCCATCTAGTTGGCCAATTTGCACTTTAGTGCTGACTTCTTTAAAATCATCCCAAACATCACTAAATCAAACCAGTTTTTTGTTCCACAATGTTACGCAGGTTGAGTATACCTTGTTCAAAATGTTTAGGACCGGAAGTGTTTTGGGTTTTAGATTATTTCACATTTTGGAATATTTACAGGTATATAATGAGATTTGGGGATGGAACCCAACTCTAAACATGAAATTTATGTATGTTTCATATATACTTTATACACACAATCTAAAGTTAATTCTTTTTACAATATTTTAAATAATTTTGTGCATGAAAGAAAGTTTTGACTGCATTTTGATTGTGACTGTCAGATAATGTCAGGTGTGGAATTTTACACTTGTAGCATCATGTTGGGACTCAAAAAAAGGATTTTGGAGCATTTCAGATTTATAGATTAGAGCTGCTCAACCTGTATTTGTTGCCTGTACCCTGTTCCCTTATTTTTATTATTTTTCACCTGGACCACTGCTATTCTGCCACCAGCTATTTTATTAAAAATTCATCTTCTGCCGGGCGTGGTGGTTCACGCCTGTAATCCCAGCACTTTGGGAGGCCGAGACGGGCGGATCACGAGGTCAGGAGATGGAGACCATCCTGACCAACACGGTGAAACCCCGTCTCTACTAAAAATACAAAAAATTAGCCGGGCGTGGTAGCAGGCGCCTGTAGTCCCAGCTACTTGGGAGACTGAGGCAGGAGAATGGCGTGAACCTGGGAGGCGGAGCTTGCAGTGAGCTGAGATCCGGCCACTGCACTCCAGCCTGGGCGACAGAGCCAGACTCCGTCTCAAAAAAAAAAAAATTCATCTTCTTAAAAAAGAAAAACCAATAGCTTCCGCTGTCTATAAAGTGAAATCCGTACCTCCTGATTCCAGCCATGCTGAACTACTTTCTGGTCCTCTAATGTACCATGCCTTTTATGGCTCTATGTTGTTCCTTCTGTCTGTAATGCGAGGTCCTATATTTCTAATAGTTTTTAGTAAAATTATCACCTTGGGATATAGACTACATGTTTACTAAGACCATAGTCTTATTTGCTGTTCCAGCTATAGTCCTCATGCTGGTGGTGTTCATAGTACCAACGTCAGAGGTTTCCCTACTGGATAAGTTCTGTGGCCTGGTTTTAGGCATTATGGCTTCCAAGCCTGATTCACCAATACTTCTGAAGATGTAGAACTATCCAGTAACTTGTAAATAAATTCCATCTATTGCTTGCAAATAGAAACTTTGACTGATACATGTTCTCAACCTTCATTGTACTTACAAAATTCAAATTAAAAGCGCCTAAAACTCAATATAATAATCATATCATATCAGGTTTTTTTACATCATGCAGCATTTTAGTTGTTTACTTGATACTGCATTATTGATTATGCTGTGGCTGGGGCAGACCACAAGCAGATGCACCAAATCAGTGTGGCATTTAGGAAAATGTGGTTCTCATGTGCACTAGGAACAAGTACATTTTTACATGGGAGAGGGTGCCTCCTGTATTTTTTAATTAGTATGTAGCATGTTGAAATGGATATGTTCTTTACTATGATGTTGAAGTATTTGTATATTAAAAATGAAATTTGGTCTAGATCTTTTGAAGCAGTCCCAGTGAACCCCATCACACAATAAAGTTTTAAAACTACCACACCATGCTGTAATGTGTGTGTACATGTATTTTATAATTATGTTATATAAAGTTAATGAGCAGTCAGATTATAAAAGTAATTTGAATTTATGTCTTCCATTTCATCTCATTTAAAGTGTTGTCTTATTCAGATTTGTTTTAACTTTGTATTATGAAAAGATCGGGGGGTCATTCCTATGACTGCAGAGAAGGTTAGTTTCAGCATTAGCGATCTATCAGTATGTAGTTAGAATTGTCTTCTAAATGGCAGATTAATAGAATTCTTGACAGTTTTTAAGACCTTAGAAGATTATGCATGGAATTGAGGAGATCTTTTTTTTTTTTGTGATCATTTTATCATTCTAATTTCCTTACTCTATTTGTGGTTCAATGTGGGTTGGCACTGTTGAGAATCAGAAAACTATAGTGGAAAATTTAGAGGAAGAAATGAATTGATAAATCCTTCTAAAATAGTCATCTCAAGCATGAAGATCATAAGTGTTTTCATGGATTAGTATCACCCTTCTGTGGGAGAGAAAAGTATTTTATTTAGCTGTATAGCATTAGCAGTCTTAGAATTTACACAGCTATTTTCTTTTTTGATGTAGACATATGTCCCTTTAAAAAAAGTAGCACATGGTTTATGTTTGAGCACTTACCCAAAGACAGGAGAACTTTATAACTCTACCAGTCTTTGTTGTTGTAGTCTGAAGACCTTTTCCATTTTCTGGGTCTTTGAAGAAGATAATGTTTTTGCCTTAATTTAATTTATGCAGAATACTCAAAATGTGTAACTATGTATATTTTGATTTCATTGAATGCTGATGTTTTCATTTCAGATTGGCTTGCCGTAATTTTGTGGCATTGTGTAAATTAGGAGTCATTTGATAAATAAGATGTTTCCAGTGTTACCTATTTAGAATCATATTACAATTTCACTGTGTTGGTTTTGAGCTGTGGTCATTCATTCTTGAAGAGTGTAAGGTAAAAAGTGGTCATTTAACTCTTTTTGAATTTGATGTAAATGCTTGTTATTTGGAAGCCTGCCTTTGGTAGTATTTAGGCTGTTACACAAATAATATACCATAGATTTGAAGGAAGTAAAGTGAAAAAAGAAGTTGTGTAGCAAAGAGGTGTTCACTTGTCAACGCTGAACACAATATAGGCAGTCCCAGATGGAAATTTGTCCTGCTCTGCCCTGTATCTTATTATAGTAATGCTCAGTTCCAAAGTTCTCACATTGTTCTCTTATTAATTAATTTGTGTTTGTCTTACCTTTATTGCCATGTCATGAGTTTCTTTAGGTAGCAAATTCCTCTTAAAGTTTTTTCCCTTATCTTCCCCACATTCTGTAACCCATTAATGGGCTGATGATAATTTTTAATAACTTCCTAGTTGACTGTTTTGTAAATTAAGTTACTGCTTAACTCAATGTTTTGTAAATTAAAATACATTAATTTTTACGTATACTTCATTTATGTATTCAAAATATATTTATTGAAATTGCTAGACTACAGATTTTGTTGATTAACAAACTAAGTGGTCCTTGTCCTCATAGAGCTAGTAGCCATCTAGAAGAAAAGCCTATATGGTAGGATACTTTTTTTAATCTCCTCATCCCTATAATAAGTAAATAATGTAAATCAACTCAGAGCTATCTTGGAAATAATAAATTTACCAGACTCTTTTGCCAGTTAAGTAGCTGGTTTCTACTGCTTTTTAGTGAGTGAAGTACATGCTAAACGATGGAACATTTTTATTTTTAATTTTTTTAGAGGTAGGGGTTCTCAGTATGCTGCCCAGATCAGACTTGAACTCCTGAGCTTAAGTGACTCTCCCGAATAGCTAGGACTACAGTTGCGTGCCACTGCACCTGGTGCTAAATGACGGAACTTTTTTTATACTGCATAAAAATAGTGAGGTTGTGATTTCGCATATTTTTAATCATGTGACATAATAATATGTGACAAGTAGCTCTTCCCCACTCACGTTGATGCTGTACCCACAATAGAGATACGGTGATACTAGTTGCCTCAGAGTAGCTAAAGATAATTTTTACAGAATTATTAAAACCAAGATTACTCATAGAGTGTTGCTGTATAACAACATACAGCAGTGAACTGAAAAAATAATTAACACTGGAAAGAAATATCAGAATGTTTAACTGTGAAGTGTGTGTTGAATTCTTATTACTTGTGATATAAAGAGG
This sequence comes from Colobus angolensis palliatus, assembly GCF_000951035.1. Taxonomy (NCBI): domain Eukaryota; kingdom Metazoa; phylum Chordata; class Mammalia; order Primates; family Cercopithecidae; genus Colobus; species Colobus angolensis. Next base: position 4,297,373 of record NW_012115322.1, on the reverse strand, counting down.
GCTTTTAACAACACGGCAATACACATTGTAAGCTGGAGCAAGCAGCACCAGAGAAAGAAATCTGAGCAGGTGTTTTAATTTCAGCATACCATGCAGGAGCATAGGAAGCAGTGTTAACCTGAGTACTGTTATATAAGAAACTCATTACTGTTCTGCTGATTGGTGGAAAGAGCTGTTATCCTTCTCCCCATTCTGAAGTTACATTAAGCTCTTTATTTAATAGTGAGGATAACAAAATTTTATCAGAGATGAAATTATCAAGAAGCCGAAGCACATGTAACACATCACGGAATTGTTTCCCTTGGCCTCCAGAACACCTGAGAACTGCCTGTGATGCTGTCAGCACAAGATAGAATTTTGTTAGATCTAGAAAGCTCTGTTCTTATTCTACCACTGTTGTTGTAGACTGGGGTTAACATCACCATTCTGGAGAACTCCAGCTAACAGTAGAAAGTTATCCACTTAAAGGTGGATGTTTGGAAATACTGGTTCTTATGAGTGTGGTCTTATTTTCCAGACTCTGGCGATTCACTTTAAGGACCAAATGCAGCCTCTCAAGTGTAGTAAAGCTACCTCTACTAAGACATTGGGTAACCATAGAATGGCCACTTACTATTTTAATGCACTCAATGTATTGTGACATGGACTAGAATACTTGAGTTGACATTGTCATTGTATTCTCTTCCTGTGGTCAAACTAGGCAGACAAATTACAGTAAGAAACTGACTAATTAATTCTAGAAATCATCATCATAGCACTTGAAGTCCAGTGATCAGTGCCTTTATTCCATGAAGTTATACTAACACAAGAAATTATGAGAAATTTATTTGGTGAATTTTGACTTCTTCAATAGACTTCATACAACTTACAGGTCAATTTTTGTATTGATCTTATAATTTCAATGAGATAAATTTTCTCTTCATTTCCAAGTACTAGGGAAACATTTCTTGGGAAGTTTCTCAGCTTCTGAAAATGAGCCTTCATCTCTAAAATAATACAAGTAAAAAGATTGGGATAGCATCACTTCAGCGAGACTTCCCAGCCCTGAAATGGCATGATCTTTTTCTAATGTTTGCTGTAAATGGATATGTGTAACCCCCATTCCATCCTACTAAAGCCGATTGTCTTATCTGATCTCAAGGTGCAGGGCAACAAATGTGACCAAGCAAATGTTTACAGCCTTAATTTGAGATGTGTCAGCATTATGCTGGCTGCATTGAAAAAGAGGTAGGTCCCTGAAATACCAGCATTAGAGCTCCTAAGGGAACCATCCTAGGGCCACTGTCCCAGGAGATGACATTGTCATTAGCAGAATGAGTGTTAAGAATAAGGATTTTCTAGTACTTAACACTTGGATAGAGGAATTATTTTATATGTCCCTGGTACAAAGAATTCAAAATTACATAATGTTGAAACTTCTGGAAACATGCTAAGTTTGTTTTTATAATCAGTTCCAAAAGAGGTATATTATAGTAAGTTGCAACATATTCGAGAATATTCATCTTTTATTTTGGAGGCACATAAAAAGAAACCCCCAGACCTTCTACTTTCTATAGGAAAACAAACAAGCTAGTAGACTTGAAAACCGATAGATCCTCAAATATGTATAATATCAGAATTTTGAAGGACCTTGGATGTCTTCTAGTCCAAGACTTACCTGAGGGATAAATTTATTATAGTCTTCCCAAATATCATTAATCCAGCCTTCTTAAATATTTTCAGTGATACAACTCACTACCTCTCAGGGGAAAATACTAATTTTTAGATAAATCTCCAAATTCATGATTCCTCATTAAGTTGAATTGAATTGTGTCTTCACCTACCATAATATCATCTGTTTGTAGTTGTTCGAACTGGTCACATTTTTTTCTACAGCCATAATCTAACTTTTATTTCTTTTTGCAAACATTGTAACCAATGACATTTTGTATTTTTCATTTAGCTTGTAACACTTCAAGAAGCAAAACTGCTGCTAAACGAAGATGATTACCTTATTAAAGCTGTATACGACTACTGGGTGAGAAAACGTAAAAACTGCAGGGGGCCATCCCTCATTCCTCAGATAAAACAAGAGAAAAGAGATGGCTCTACCAACAATGACCCTTATGTTGCCTTTCGGAGAAGAACAGAGAAAATGCAAACTCGAAAGGTAATGTGCAAATTAGGTTTCATTGAAGGTAGCTTAATAGTATTTAAGATCAATAGTTTTTTTTTTTTTTTTTCTAGTAACTTGAATTATTTGAACATAATGGGAGCTAATGGCATTGATGACCTTCTGTAAGAAATACTACTTTTCGTCTGACCCATGGTCAGACGCATTATCCTTTGCGCCACTGGCCCACCACAAGAAATCCTACTTTTCAGTAGCTTCTATTGGTCAGTTGTTTATGCTGTTTATCTGCTACCTATGCCTTTTATAAATGTACTGATCGTACCATTTTATGCTTGCAGTTAAAGTGATATGAGGAATTTTGTGTCCTTATGCACCTTGGAAGTTTTGAGCTCTTCAGTAAACTAAATTCTCTATCAATCACAGATCTGCTGTGTTTGGGAAGCTGATAACTTGAAATACTACTACTATTCCTTGTTGCTCACTTGAGACCTTACAGTTCCTTGGAAACCATACTGTAGTTCTTCCAAGTGAAAATGGACCTTGCTGCCTCTGGCTACTATAGGGTCGTGGGAACTAGAGAAGGGTTCATTTTCAACCCTGTTCTGCAAACAGTCAAAGGTAGCAGTGGAATCTTTCTCCTTTTCTGAGTTGTCAGTTGTGTTAGATTTCAAATTGATGAGCTTGTTCCCATCTGGCTTTCAGAAGCAGCATAAAGCAGAATTTTAAGTAAGAGAAACAGGATCTCATACTGTTAAATGATATGGTATAGAGGAAAGCACTATTCTAGAGGAGTATTCACTTGTCTTCCATTTCTCATGATTAATTGTAACACCACACATAAGTATCAGGAACATATAAATGTAAAATAACGAATTATAATTGGAGGCACAGCTTTTTCTGTGGATTCTCCTAACATTGAAAGCTTGTCCTTGTCAGCTGTTAATAATGTAACAGCTGTGAAGCATGACAGCTGCCAAGGATAGTATATTTTAGGAGAAACTCTCTTCCTGGTTAATAACTAGAATTTCTATAATCCTTGAGGATGTGATTTTTTTAAACATTTAGAGGATGGATTTCCCAAGTGTAGATGACATTCCCTGATCCAGACTTGAGTTTTTAATTTGGCATTCTGGTTCTTAGCTAAGGGAATCTGTAATATTTTATGAAGATTTGACACTTTTCTAAGTCTGAAACAAGATAAGTTCTTAAATATAGTAAGACTTCATAAATGTGGACTATTGGACATAAGGAAAGAGAGGTTTATCTAAATCATTAGAAAAACCTGAACTATGAATCGCTTTTTGAAAGCAGTATAGGCCGGGCACGGTGGCTCAGGCCTGTAATCCCAGCACTTTGGGAGGCCGAGACGGGCGGATCACGAGGTCAGGAGTTCGAGACCATCCTAGCTAACACGGTGAAACCCCGTCTCTACTAAAAAATACAAAAAGCTAGCCGGGCGAGGTGGCTGGCGCCTGTAGTCCCAGCTACTCA